>NC_072790.1:232158532-232461562 GCF_028583425.1 Eublepharis macularius | reverse complement strand
CATAATTCCATTTGTGCATATTCTCCCTCTTCTATCGGTCTTTTCCACTACAACCATTAAGATTGTAAGCTTCTTGGGGCAGAGCCCTGCTTGTTTCGCTTATGTACCTTGCCACTGGTTGACACTATAGAAATTGGCACATTTTAAGGCAAGGTCATACATTAGACAAGCAACAACCCTGAGGAATTTAAATCTTCGCTCCGCGACCTTGTTTGGCTTATGTTTTCAAATATTTTGTTTGTAGCTTGCCTCCCCCGCCTACAATCTTGCATGCTTAAAGGGGGAATCCTCTGGGTGTCCCCCATCCATGGCTGCAACAGCCCCCCCCCCCATCACTCAATTGTGCAGTTTTTCTAGAGAGAGGGAGAAATTGTCTCTCGGATCCTGCTGGCTAACGCTTGCCAAGACTGGAATCTCTCCCACTTTGGAAGGAAGCACATGAAAGCAGTTCAACAGCATTGCTTTTTAAATATTGTTTTTGCTGCAAAACCATGCAAGGGGTCAGGCCTGTAGCTCTGGAGAAAGCAGGGGCGGGCAGAGGGAGAGCAGTGTCACAATGTGCCATTGTTGCCAGCCAAGGTTCAGCTCCAGTCGGCTGAGGAATGTTTGGAAAAGGGGTCAGGGTCGGAAGGGTATGTGAAGATAACTTAATCCAACCCCTAAATTAAACATCAAAGAACTAAGTGTACGTTTATTCCGCCTACTCTGTTCCAAGGTGTAAGAAGCCGTGCCCTGATTCTTGGTGTGGATTATTCTTTTGGTGGCCTTGCTGCAAGAATTACTTTGCTGTGTGGGACCAAAGGCGCATATAGGCCAGTTGTTACTTGGAAGCTTTCAAGTTGCATGAAGGCAGCAACTGTCTTTGGTTGCTGGTCTCTGACATATGGTGTTCAGAAGTATACTGCCTCTGGGCACAGAGGTTTTGTTTGAATGGCAGGAAAATATCATCATCATCATCATCATCATCATCATCATCATCATCATCATGCCTTTCTCACTGATACCCTAGGCGGATTACACAGTGCAAGTTAATATGATCAACAGCTAGAACATTCAGTGAACAAATTCAATAGGATATGGGTGACAGAAATTTGAAAACAAGCATAAATCGAGACACACAGATGAAAACGTTGCTGAAACAAAGCATAAGGAATTAAAAGTGACATCTTTAATGACACAGAAACTACCCAGTAGGAGCATAACTACCTCAACAGACAGTACCCAGTAGAACAGACTACAGTCCCTGTCCCTTTACCAAGGCATCTCTCTGAGCCATTTCTTACAGCACAGCCCTAATTACCTGAGTAAAAAAGGTCTCCTGAATAATTCAGTTTTGCAAGCCAAGAGAGTGGGAGCTTTCCTGACCTCCTCAGGCAGGCTATTCTATAAGGTGGGGGCTACCACAGAGAAAGTGCGTGCAAGCAGTTGTTGGTTTAGCCCAACTGCAGGGTGGTATCTGCAGAAGATGATGGATTTTGCCTTAAGTTTTAAAGCTGGTAGCCCACTGCAGCAAATTTTGCAAGTTTAATTAAGCAACGTGTAATGAATGGTTTCCATTTGCCGGTCCGTTTCATCGGCTGTGCTTGTCCCAGAATTCTAATATTATGAGAAAGGCAGAAAAAATTGTCCTCGATTCATAATTTTAGGAATTTCTGTTGTGGTTCCTCTCCCCAATCTATTCCCCCCCCCCACCGCCCCCTGTAAACCGTTGAGTCAGCTCTCTCTTGCTGTCCAACCTGCTTGCTCAGCACCAGGAAATCTGCTCTGAACACGTGCTGATTTTGTTCTCCTGTCCGTCAGGCCTCGTCCCTTGCCTGGAGCGGCCTCCTTTACTCTCAGCAGCACCACTGTGGAGCAGTCTTTCTGGGCTGCCTGTGACCCTGCCTTGATATATCTGCTCATGTCAGTTGGTCCCAATGATGCCAAAAATCTGGAAGGGCCTGTATTGTGGCATCTTTCTAAAGTATTCACTTGTGCATCTTATAAAAGTAACTGCTGGCTATATTTAGAGCCAAGCTACAAGTGACACCTGACACAGGTTGGACACTTGTCAGCTTCCCTCAAGTTTTGATGGGAAATGTAGGCGTCCTGGTCTTGCAGCTTGGCTCTCCATTTAATTGAAGTTTACAGAGCGGCAGTCTAGGGGAGGGAGAACATGTGGTTGGGAGGGGATTGCAGGCATTGAGCTGTCACCGGGCACCCCCCTTCCCCTCCGCTGTGTGTGTGGGTTTCTGTACAATTAAATGGAGAGCCAAGCTATAAGACCAGGATGCCTACATTTCCCATCAAAACTTGAGGGAAGCTGACAAATGTCCCTGTGTCAGGCGTCACTCGTAGCTTGGTTCTCAGTTAGAACCCTTGTTTTTGTCTTTTTTTAAAAAAAAACCCTCTCTTACTTATGGGGGTAACATTAGCAAACTGCTGAAATACTTATGGGGGTAACATTACCAAACTGTAGATTTGTGGCTGACTCTGCTGCTAAAGATAAAGCTTACTAAGAGGTTGGTTGTCACTTGAAAGTCAAGTACTTGGAAGCAATAAGTAACTTTAGCAGTTTTGATACTTGATTAAACATACATAACGTTGGGCTCTGCAGTGGAAGGTGAACTGTGCAAGAGGTTGATTGCTACAAAAGGTTTAGAATCACCAAAAGTGTATGTTATTCCACAGTGATAAAACACTTCATTGTTGCTCCCCCCCCCACACACACACTTACCTTGATGAGGAATGACACAAATTCTAATACTATGAGGCCAAGGCCTTAACATATAATTTCCGTGGTTTTTAAAATGCAGGAGTGGATTTGTAGAAGCCTTAATTCCTCTTTGAAACTGAAGGGGTTTCCATCCTAGAATCAAGTCTGCCACTTGTATATCTACTGGGAATGCTTCCAGCAAGATTCCACGATACCAGGCTGTTGAGCTGTGGTCTCTTCCTGTTGTTCCTCTCGTAGGCTTCCAAAGTAGGCTTCTGGGACGTACAGGCGACTTCTCAATGTGTTCTCCTTGGCTGTGTCTGCCAAGCTGTTTGGCTGAGAGACAAGGCTCGAAATCCTTTGGAAAACAGCACCTATCAGTTCTGGCTGTTCAGTCTGTAAAACAGAAAGGAGCGTGATTCATGCCAGCATTCGGAGACACGTGGGTGACAGACACCAAGCGCACTGCTCATAGCACCAGGCGAGCCGAGCAAAGTAAAAAAAGGATATGCTGCAATCCATGACATGTACTTTACACGTGGAGTTCATTTCTAGCTGAAGGAGCAAAATTCACAAGTTTATTTTTGTCTGTAAGCCGGGATAGCTAAATGGGGCTTCCTTGTTCGGAAGCAGTATACCACTGTATACCAGATGCTGGTGTCAGACAACAGGGAGCCACTGTGCTTGTGCAAAATAGCAAAAAGTCCAGTAGCACCTTTAAGACTAACCAACTTTATTGTAGCATAAGCTTTTGAGAGTCACAGCTCTCTTCGTCAGATGCATCCACTGTGCTTGTGGACGTCCATAAGCATTTTTGGATAGTTGCTGTTGGCAACAGACCTCGTTTCCGAGCTATACAAAGGACTGCTGACAGCTGGGGTTGCTCCATACCAAAACTTTCCTACATGTGGAAAAATTAGCATATTGTAAGCAAGCTCAGCTAAAACTGGGAGCTAGATTGGTGTAGTGGTTAGAGTGTCAAACTAGGATCTGGGAGAACCAGGTTCGAATCCCCACTCTGCCACGGAAGCTTGCTGGTTGGCCTTGGGCCAGTCACATCTGTTCAGCCTAACCTACCTCACAGGGTTGTTGTGAGGATAAAATAGAGGACAATTATGTAAGCTACCTTGGTTCCTCACTGGCAGGAAAGGTGGGGTATAAATGACGTAAATAAATAAAACTCTGTTCCTGATGTGCCAGTTTTCTGTGTACAAGGAAACTATGCAAAAGAAATCCTTTGCAATGGGAAAGGTCGCATGTCAAGAGAGGAGGGTTCCCATCTAGCCCTTTGCTTGATAGGCTAGTTTTCTCATTAGGGTGGGGGGATGTTAAAAAATATGTAGGAGCATCTGCTCATGTGATTCCACCACCTGCACTCTGAAATGATGCAGCGGCTTGACTGCCCAGGTGAGAATGAGGCCAGAGCGCTGTTACTCTGCAGCTAGTAACCTGAACGTAATAAGGGTGGAGAGGCTGTAACAAGACTGAGATGGAAAGGAAAAGCACATTCGCTTGCCTCTCGTGAAGGAAGGGAAGCATGGTGTGTTTTGCATGACTGAGGGGAGGAGGAGAGCTGAGCAAAAGCGAAAGGAGGGACGATTCCACCTGGCCGATGGGTGGTGGAGGAAAGGAAACTGTGGGAAAATTGGCCCGTCAAACAGGAACGAATTTAGAAAAGTGCCATTCAACAATACTTATGGGAACTGGCTTCCAGTTTCTGGCTTCCGTAGACGATCCAGCTTCACTTGTTCCAAAGGCACCCAAATACTGCTTGCTTTGTATTTGATCGCTGAAAGTTTTACGATCTACTTCTTGTTTAGCTGGTTACGTTCCTTTCCATTTCCTCCTGTACAGAAACTTCTGTGATGGTGATTGGTTTGATCCGCTAGGTAAATTATGACTCAGGAGATAATCATGTCTTTTCCTTGTTATTTTTGCTTGTCTCTTCTGTTGGGTCAGCTTTTGCCTTGTGTTTTGTATTGATCTGTTGTTTTAAATGTGTGATAAACAAAGCTCGATTATCATCAAAAGGAGCAGTGAGACCCTGGCTGGCACTGTGCGCTGTAGAGTCAATGCCTCTCCAAGGCTGCCTTTTGGGAGCTGGGGTGTCCATCTTTCTATACCAAAGGCCATTTCTGTACGGCCATTGAAGCTGGCTTCTGAACGAACGTTGCTGTTCCTGGCTGGTGCTGGCTAGCAGGCCCAAGTTGCTCCTTGTCATGCCCTACCTTGTTTTTGGGACCTCAGCAGATTCTTGGTACTGCCAAGGCATTTCCTAAACCATTCTGTGCCGAAAACATGGCAAGGAAAAGTAGTTTTTTTAAAAAAGCTGTGATTGTGTATATGAACCATTTGCTTGGTTGGTTAAGGAACTAGAATGCTGTTTCTTGTATGGGATTTATGCAAATTCTGTATATTATTATTCTGTATAATATGCCTTATTTGCACCCTCAAGTTCTTGCCTTTTTTGCATAGCTTACTGTGCTAGTTGTGGGATGGGACAGCAGGTAAGCAAGGCGGAGAAGCGCCAACATCTGATCACTGGGGGTCCCAAACTCCCAACACAGCAAACTTTCTGGCTTCTGAAACGTCCATAAAGTTAGAAGCCCGGTTTTTCTTTTAAGCCAGAAGCTGATGCCTGCAGAAATATGGTTTCTACACACCATGTGGCATTCTGCAGGAAATAAGAACCCTGTTATATCGCACCCACAACCCATCTCATGCAGCATTGTGCTTCCATGGTGGCCAGCCATGTTCCGCTGGGAGATTCACAACCAGAACACATGAAGCTGCCTGACACCGAGTCAAACCCTTGGCCTATCACGGTCCGTGTTACCTACTCTGAATGACAGTGGGTCTCCAAGGTCTTTCCTATCACCTACTTCCTGAACTTTTCCCGGGAAATGCTGAGGATCAAATCCAGGACTGTCTGCATGCTAAACAGAAGCTTTACCACTGAGCCACTGCCTCCCCCTGTTGTTTGGCCCCTGCATCTGATAGTCAGAGATACTCTGCCTGCAAACATGGAGGTTCCCTTTACTTGTCACAGCTTCCTCATTCTCCTTCATGAATTACTCTAATTCTATTTCAAAGTAATCTAAGCTAGCGGCCACCCTCCTATTTTAAGACAATGGATTCCATAGTGTCTTGAGTCAGCCTCAGCCTTGACTAACCACCTTACCTCTTGCCCCAGAGTCCTTCTCAGAAGACGAGCAGGAAGAGCCAGCAGAGGCTACTCTAGAGCTAGAGCCAGCCATGGAAGAGCCAGCAGGGTCTACTCTGGAGCCAGTGCCAGCTGCTGCTCCAGAGGAAACTCAGCAGGAGCAGCCAGAAACCTCTGCGCAGGCTGGAGGAAACAAAGACTCCCCCAGAGCAAAAGAGAAACCTGAGCCCCCGGGCCAGCAGAGAAGAGGAAGAATAAAGCAAAGGCAGCTCTGTGGGAGCAGAGAAGGAGTGCTCATTTGCAGGCTCAACACCGGCTGGAGCTGTCAGGCAGAGACAACACCTGCTCCTCGTTAGGACAGTATAAGAGAGAGAAAGCCAAGCGTGGAATCAAGTTTGCTCACCACTCCCTACAACCAGAGCCCTGTGCCTGGTAGCTCCTTGGACCTTGCCCTGCTGAATGACTTACCGGACTCTGATCTTGGCCTGCCTCCTAGGCTCTCCCTGCTCCTCTGTCTGACTGACTCCTTGACTCTGACCCCTGGCTTGTTTGTTGGACTCCTGCCTGTCTGCCCCTCTGCTGGACTGACACCTTGGCTCTGACCCCTGGCTTGTCTGTTGGACTCCTGCCTGTCTGCTTCTCTGCTGGACTGACACCTTGGCTCTGACCCTCGGCTTGCTGTGACTACTCGCCTGCCTGTTCCTCAGTTGGACTGCTGCCTCTGGCTAGGTTGCGACACATAGGTTAATTGAGCATTCTTTGTATGTGCATGGAATTGTGGTGTGCACATACAGAGTTTACCATTAGGCAGTGTCTGCACACTGAACTTTGAGGATGAAGCTCTGGACTGGCAACCTAGGAGGCAGGCAGATTTAGAGGTCTTACTGATTTAAAAATGGCACCTTGATGTGTATTGGAGAGTGCCAGCAAGGTGGGCCAAGTTAGCCTAAGCTAAGCAACCTAGCTCCCTGGACAGTGTTGAGTTAACTGGCCCAAGATATCCAGGAGTTGGGCTGAGCATTCCCAGAAGAACAGAGGCCCTGGAAGCTGCTCAGTGGATGGTCTTTCCCTCCCTCTGTATGCCTCTCATGGCTTTGTATGATGGAACCAGTGAAGCTCTGTTTGTATCTACCAAAACATTTCAGCTGGGAGGAGAGAGCATCTCACGGCTCTCAGAATAGGCTTGAGCTGATGTGGAGTTTGATCTGGCTCGTCAGTCTTGGCCCGGTTCCTTCAAGCTCGGAAATCTCCTTTTCTGGGATGACAGCACGTCTTCTCTGGCAGATGCTAACCTCCTCTGGTTCAGTGCCTCGTATCCATCCTGTGCTTACGGAGGGGGAAGAGAGGCTGATGTAGCAGAGCTTGGAAACCTGTCTTTTTGCTGTCCCTGACAGATGGTGGGGAAAATAACAGTCTCGGAACCTGCGTATCCAAGAGTTTAAAAAATGAAACCTTGGTGCGGAGAATTTCTGTATTCTTCTTGGCACCAAGAAGGTTGGTCAGTTGATTCAGGGCTGGCTCCAAGTTTTGTGGAGCTCTGTGCCAGATGTGCTCGAGTGTGTGCACTGCCCCCCTCCCCGTCAACATGCCGCCTGCTCGTGCACTTATCCTTCTGAAGGGGGGAGCAGAGTATGAGTCTTTCACACTCCTTTAAGCCTTGTCAGTAGCGGCAGGGCTAAAAGAGGCGCAGAAGACCCCCTACTTGAAATGAAACGGGAGCCTGTCCCAGAGGCTTCTGTGATGGCACTGTTTGTTGGTGGGAGGGCTGGCATTGGCATACCCTCCACGGGGGCACCTGACCGGACCCAACCCCTACCAGCACACCTCCCTCTGCCGCCGGTCTGCACACCCTTCCTTTGCACACTTGTTTGCGAGTGCTTCGCCTCCTGGGCTGCTCAGTACGACCAGGGACGAGTGTGCAGGTGGTGACGGTCACAGTAGTGGCTCTCCCAGCCACACGCACTGCCCAATGGCATTGAGGAAAGGGAATGCAGGGGCACCTGGGCAGGAGGAGGGGTTGAGAGGGGGCATGGGGAGGGTGCCAGGGAGGTGGGGGCATGTGGGCGGTGACTGGGGTTCCTGGTGTTGGGCAGTGAAGGAGGAGCGCGTTCTGCCCAGGGCCTATCAAAACCTAGAACCAGCCCTGGTTATTAGGTCCTCTGCCAGGCTGTGGGGCTCAAATGCTCCTCTCCATGCCAGCCCTTGACCTTTGCTCCCGAATTGATCACTTGCTTGCTGAAGGAGGGTGTTTGGAGTGTTAATACTACAGAATTCTAAGGCAAAGGTTGTTACAAAACCTGGGCATCTTTGTACGTTGTTTTCCATGGGGTTTACTGTCAAGTAAGAGTGCCTAGAACTGCGGCTTACATGGTGAGGGTTGCTCTCCGGTCCTGTTTTGTGGCCAAGCCGACAACAAATTTGCCAGTATGTAATTGCAAAATTGCCTTTTGCCTTTCCTCGCACATGTCGCAAATATTTCTTGGAGCCTGAGGCATTCTCTCTGCAGGAGAGAGGCTCGTCTGGTTTTAGATGGGATCTGTAAACTTCATTTGGCGTTTGATACAATCTCTGGTCTAAATAATAAACACAATTTATTAGAGCTGTATTAGCGCTAAGGTTGCCCAGAGGCAGCAGCGGAACGTCTAAAGCTTCTTTCTACTGAATCAGCCTCCTGGTCCGCCTATCCCAGTATTCTCTCCTCTGGCGCTTGCTTTTCTCTCTCATGCATTTTTATTTTGCTTCTCCTCTGAGGCACCTCCATATCTTTGCAACAACCTTCAGGCTAGATCCAGTGAACTTCAGGGCAGAGCAGAGATTCAAACCTGGGTCTTTCTAGCCTGATGCTACTGAGACTGTCCTCCGTTCTGTTTCTTGAGATCCTTTTAACCGGAGACTGAAGCCGGGCCCTTGTGCATGCGGAGCAAGTGCTCTGGCTCTGAGTTTAAAGCCCTTGCTTTCGTTATTGGAGGAGGCTGTATTTTTAAAAAGTAGGTTACTGCTACCCTTTGGTGACCTCAAGCCTTGGTCTTGCCAATTTTGTCTGAATGTCTTGCTGGGAGAATTGCAAAGGCCTGAGGGCTCTTACTAAATGCTTCAGGGGAATTTCTGTGCAAGGATTTTTTGTGTGTCTTCGCCAGTTTGCTCAGTGTAACTTGCCTTTCTTTGTCTCTGCAGGATACTCTCTTGGCTCCTTTGGAACTGAAAAGCCTGGCTGGAGGGCGAGGGGCTGCAGGAATCGGACAATTGAGACCAAATGTACTAGTGGAGACCAGTAGCCTTCAAGGTAGACCTTCTGTTCTGCTAAGACTAATAAATAAATGCGAGTGCGTGGCTGTGCTTTTAACCTTACAGACTCTGCCTGAAGCTGTTTTGGTGGTTCCAAACTCTAGTATCCATTTCTTTTCTACTGCTGGAAGGCCTGGAAGCTGGAGAAATAAATTTCCTCCTTGAAGTTATAAATCTGCTTAAGTACAAATAGAATCAGGGCTTTTGCACTTAAAAATATGAATACCTTGATGAAGCTTATATGGATAGGGTTTAAACTATTGTGTGTGCTTGGAATGGAATGGTTGTGTTAACTGCCGTGTGCGCTACGAAGACCTCCCTTTTGTTCAGAAACTGCCTAGTTCAGAATGCCAGGTTAATTAGGGCTTGCTCCTTTGGCCCTAGCACTCCAGTGCATAAAGGTACATTGGCTTGCAAAGGTTATCTTCTAAGCTAGTCCTAAATGGTTGAGGTAAAGGACAGCCCTCTCCTGCGTAAACCTTCCTATTTAGTGAGGACACCTCTGAGCTAAGACTCTTCTGTGGGTGCCCTTCGCCTTTGGCAGATGGGCAGGGACTGCTAGGGGCAGGGCTTTCTCAGTGGTGTCACCAGGATAGAGTATCTTAGAAGAATACACTATCTTATATCTTAACTCTCCTAAACCAGGGTGGTGTAGTGGTTAGAGTGTTGGGTTAGGATCTGGGAGGCCCAGGTTCGAATTCTCACTCTGCCATGGAAACTTGCTGGATGACCTTGGGTCAGTCACATTCTCTCAGTGCAACCTACCTCGCAGAGTTGTTGTGGATGAAAAAATGGAAGAGAGGAGAACGACGTAAGCCAGGCTCAGAATGAGATATATTGATTACATCTTAAAAACCACAGTAAGAAGCTAGACCAGTAGTAAAGACTGCATTTGCTGCCTTTAACCATCCTGACATCCCCTTCAAAACAATGCAGTTTTTACATACTTTCCTGAAGGACATAAGAGTAGATGCTTTCCTCACCTCTTTTGGTGGAGTGTTGTACGACAGTGGAGGTATTAGTCTAAACACCTGCGACCAGGCAGTAGCTCATCTTATATCCCTACAGGAGGGAACAGGGATTGCTGAGGTATTAGAGTGGCTATACAGGTTCCTATGAGGAGGAACAGTCCTTCAAGTTTGTGGGTCCCATGTTACGAAGGTGAGAATAAGCACCTTGAAATGAATCTGGAGACAGAAGGGATTTCAAAATGGGAGCGATATGAACAAAGCTGTGAGTTCCAGATAGTAACTTAGCTGCCAGTTGATATTTCCAAGTTGTCTTCAAGGGCAGTCCCACATTACAGTAGTCTACCTTCACCTTTACAGTAGTGTGAAGGAGTGTGGCTCGGTGAGCTGACTCCACAAGCAGAGGTAATTAATGCACTAAATGCAATTGAGGGCAACAAAACATTTCTAGCCACCATATCAACCTGCATTTCTGACAATAAACTGGGGTCTAACAGCCCTTCCTCCCAAGCTTTTTACAGAGTCTGCCATACTGTCCTTTCTAGCACATCCACCTGGCCAACCAGCAGGGTCTTGTCTGGATTCAAGTTATTGTCTGTACATGTGGATCACAGCATCCAGGCACCATCCAGGTGCCTGGATGCTGGTGCCTTCTGGAGGCCTGTTCAGTCACGAGCACACAGAAGACGCCGGTCAGTCTAATTCCCTGTTCTTGCACAGATTTCTGGGGAACCATGTGTGACAAATCTTAGACTGCCGACTGAGCATTCCCTATCATTCCGTTTGGAGTATGGCCAGACGGATGACATCCTGGTTTCTAACAACACGTCTTAGGGACATTGGGCGGAGTGGAGAGTTATGACTAAAGTATCAGAATTGGACCAGTGAGGCCCGGTTTCAAATCCCTGCTCAGCAACCAAACTCACGGGTGACTCTGTCTAGGCCTAACTTGCCTCACAGGGTCATTGCAAAGGTCGAAGGGAGGCAGGGAAGAGCTGTGCATGTTGCCCTGGGCTCCTTGGAAGAAGAGCAGGCTAAAAATGTGATGGATGAAAAAGATCCATAAAAAGTCTCCTAGGCAGTGCTCCTGATGCCACTCCTGTATAGTTGACTAGCAAGAGTCCTTCTCCGGGGATTTCTTGCTGGTACACCAGGCTCAGCCTACAGTTGCCACTTATTTTTTTAAAAAATCAATTAAAGCAGAAATTTATCAGAATTAAGAGCAGCTGTTGAAAAAAAGTCTCTGGAGATGCCTGAAATTGTCACAGGTGACCACTAGGGGAAGCGTTGCTGTGTTGCTTAGCACTGCCTCCAGCTGCTGCGGGGTTGTGGGGGGGGGGCAGCAGCCCTCATTCCTGGCCTTACTAACACCTGGCCTGATGAACTTGAAAGCTAGCGCATTGTTACAGGTCGGTGAGCTGGCCCTAATAAAAGGTATTACATGGATGATGTCCGTGCTAACGCAGGACACCACCAGGAAAAAAGGCAATGTCAAGTGGCATTCATTGGCCGTGGAATATCCTGCTGTGGTCCAGTGCTATGTAGAATTGACTGTGTCTGATGGGTCAGTTGCCTGCCATGCCCTGGTCTCTGTTCATTGGGGCACCAAATTAAAGCTGTGTTTGTGGGGAAGCTTCCAAAGTCCTGTAGCTCAAGGGGTTTGCCAGGTCGTACGTTGGTTAGCTGTTTGTTTAGGTTATGGCAATGTGACTCTTGTGTTTAATTTTGTTATTAACAATCTGAGTTATGTTTTATATACGCATTAGCGGCCTTGCCTACTCTAGAGGTGGAAGGTAAGGTGCAAATATTGTAAATAAAAATGAGATTAACGGAGGATGCATCCTGGAGTTCAAGAGAGCAGTCTGGAAGATCGCAATGAACTCCAGTTCGAGGAGCTGCCTGATTGCCGCAGGCTTGTGAAAGGCACTCTGACCTGGTGGATTGGGAGTGGCAGGCAGCCGTTATGCAACATCCTTCAACAGTTCAGGTCGCAGACAATGCCAAGCCCTTAGTCTAGACCCAGTGCTGGCATCTGCATGGCTCCTCCATGTGTGTGTGTTATGTGCCGTCAAGTCGTTTTCGACATATGGTGACCCTGTGAATGGAAGACGTCCAAAACGTTCTATCTCTAACAGACCTACTCAGATCCTGCAAACTGGAGGACGTGGCTTCTTTTATTGAGTCAAGCCACCTCGTTTTAGGTCTTCCTCTTTTCCTGCTGCCTTCCAATTTTCCTAGCATTATTGACTTTTCCAAAGAATCTTGTCTTCTCAGGATGTGACCAAAGTACGATAGCTTTAGTCTTGTCATTTTAGCTTCTAAGGAGAATTCTGGCTTGATTTGATCTAGTACCCACTTATTTGTCTTTTTGGCTGTCCATGGTATCTGCAAAACGCTCCTCCAGCACCACATTTCAAATGAATCCATTTTTTTCCTGTCAGCTTTCTTTACCGTCCAACTTTCACATCCATACATGGCAATGGGGAATACCATAGTTTGGATTATCTTGATCTTGGTTCCCAGAGAGACATCCTTATCCTTTAAGGATCTTCTCTAGCTCCCTCACAGCTGCTCTTCCAAGTCTCAATCTTCTTCTGAGTTCTTCATTGCAGTCTCCCTGTTGGTTGATGTTTGAGCCAAGGAATAGAAAATCTTGAACAACTGCAATTTCCTCATTGTCAACTTTAAAATTGTGTAGTTCCTCGGTAGTCATTACTTTTGTCTTCTTGATGTTCAGTTATAATCCTGCTTTGGCACTTTCCCCTTTAACCTTCATCAGTAGTCGTTTCAAGTCTTCACTATTTTCTGCTAGTAATGTGGTGTCATCTGCATATCTCAAATTGTTAATGTTCAAAACAATTGAAGGCTCCTCCATAAATCCAAGCAAATGTAAATCCTCAAGGCCTGTTCATTCCTTGCCAGTTGTGACAGACAGGAGCATGCCTGCTAAAGTGTGCAAGGAGCTGGCATTCCGCCTCCTTCCCAGAAACGGCCTTTCTCATGAGGCAAGGGGCATCGCTGCTTAACCTTGGGCACCGTTAAGGACAGTGGAGGCCTGGCCTACTCAAGCAGTAAAATAAAGTGGCAGGTTCCTGTAAAGAGATAATGGGCTATACAATTGTTGGTCGCTGGGGGGATGCCATTTTTAAAGTTTCCGTACGCGCGCGCACACAAAAAAACCTTACAAATAAGCTAGCACATTAGGGCAGGAGTTTCTACCCCAGCCTGCTTCTTGCGTTGCTAGTTTTCGCTTTAGGCTGTGGGTCCCCAACCATTTTGAACATGTGGGTGCTTTGGAATGTTATCGGGTAGTGGTGAGTGCCATCCCAAAATGTCTTCTGCAGGAGTTTGAGCCAAACACAATACCACCCTCATTTTGCAAAAGATGGCAGAAACAGAATAAAAAGAAATGAAGGAAATCCTGGGGTGAGGGGAGAGATTGGGGAATAAAAAGAAGGAAAGCCTGTGGGGAGGAGAGAGGAGAAAGAAGGGGGGGAGTAAAAAGGAAAAAAAGCTTAAAGACAGAATGGAACCACAAATCCAGGTACTTAAATTCCTCCTTGTCCTCCAGTGGCTGTGACTGCTACTTTCATTTGAATAGAGGCATCCAGTAACAAGCTTTGTCTTACAATGGCCTTGCTCCTTCCTGAAAAGTGCCAGGAGAAGTAGCGGGGTACCATGGCACCCACAGGCATCACGTTGGAAAACCCTGGTTTAAGGAAACTTTCTTTTAAAAAAAAATGCAGGGCAGCATTCAAACAAGTGACTGTCTTCCCCCCTCCCCTCCCCAAGCACACTGAAGTGGTACAGTCCATGTTATTGCGAGGATTATTGTTGTTGTTATTATTATTACTATTATTTACATTTCTAACTCGCCCTTCCCGCAAGTGGGCTCAGGGCAAGGTACAACAGTTATACAAATACAATAAAACATTATACAACAATTCATAAAACAACAGTTCAACTTATAAAATCAACAAACAGGTACCACCTCTACCACCTCATTCTGCGGCATAGGTAGACTAGGCTGGAATGGGAAGTCGTTCTGAGCCTGAAGAAAAGAGCTGATTTCTGTAGCTCTGACAGCTGAATGTCCTTTCTGTCACTTGATGCTCTTGCTAAATGTTCCACCTCTTTGGTAAGCCAATTAATTTTTCAGGCACCTGGGGGGAAAATGCACTCCTGGTGGTGTTCCCTCCCTCTTCCTGCCGTGCGGGTCATGCAGTTCATTCGTGTTTTCTCTCTTCGTGCTGCCCCGTTATCGTTCCCCTGCAGATTACAAACCTGGATCTTAAATATTAGATGGAGGTTGCTGGCATTCAGGTTTGTACAAGATAAGGGGCCTGCTTTGATAAGCCTGCGAGTGCCCTCTTACCAAGCTTGAGGCGCCTTCACTGGCAACGCCTGCCTTGTGACCTTCAAAACAAAAAAGGCATCGGTTTAGAGTGGTCTGGATTTGATGAGATCAGTGGGAGCTGTGGCACTAGGCCAGGGCAATCTGGTTTACCCCTCGGAAAGGATGCTGCCTGTAGAGGGGGCTGTGGGATGCTTGTGCAAATTTGAATACAGAGCTTAAAAGTATAGTTTGAGCTTCCAGACCAGAGCTTAACGTATCACTGCCTGAATCAGCCTGAGCCAGGTCTGTTGAAGCCTGGCTCAGGCTGATCAGAAGGGCCACTTGTCTAGGAGAGTAGCAGTAAAAGGGGGTTAGAGGTCGATTCATGGAGGAGAGGGGCTGTCACAGCCGGCCAGGAACCAGGGAAAGCTCTCTGTAGGCTGCCACCACTCTGGTGCAGGTCTCCTTAGGAGGGCCCAGAGCACCCACCCGACCCCTTTTATTTCCCCAGTATGTTTTACTGTATATGTGACCGAATGAGGCATGAGGACTCAGGCAGAATAACAAACAACTTTATTTAAGTGGGTAAAAAATAACTGGTGTTCAAAATGTTGTTGCTTAAAGAGAACAGTGAAGGTTGGTGAACAAACAAAATAAAACACCCGAATGCGTCCTAGTTGTATCTTGGTGACTGGCTTGAAACTGTCTCAACCCTACTGGGTGAGGGATCCCTCTGTGTGCAGCAGCCTCTCCTCAGCTCTGCTCCCTAGGAGTGAACCCACTCCCACTGTGGGTGAGGCCTTTTATCCTTTCTCTCAGGCACCATTTCCTCTACTTCTCTATTGGTGCAATTTCCCCCTCCAAATCCCCTGTTAACCAATCAGAGGGTCCAAAGGGGACCTGGGAAATGTAGGCTCTGTAGTCATTCTAGTACAGGCTTCCCTGGAGCCACTAGGCCTCACTACAAAAGCCCAGTCTCATAATAGGGGTTATTAATGGCTACTAGTCCTGGTGACTGAAGGGAGCCTCTGTACACAGAGGCAGCAAACCTCCAAATACCAGCACTATGAGGCAGCAGCGGCAGCAGCAGGGGAAGGCCCTGTTACCAGGATTGGTCTCCTTGTGAGTAAGTGGGGGAACTAGTGGCAAGGGAGACAGCTATACGAAAGGCAGTAACAACGAGATCTCCACCAGTAATTTACGGGGTCCGTTCCAAAAGATGCACACGGAGCCAGTGTTCTTAATTAAAGGGTAATTTTATTCAATGGGCAAAACTCATACACACACATACAAGACTGCATACAAACACACAAGAGGCCTAGGAAAAGCAGTGGTGAAGGTGGAATAGATTTGAGGGTTTGCAAGGCGATAATTACCTATCTGGAGAGCAGGGAAGTCTGCTGAGGGAGAGCTTCAAATGCCAGGAGAGCAAGAGGCTCAGGGTAACCTCAAGGGAGCAGCACTTCGGATCCAATAAGTGTGCACGATTTGAATGAGGAAAGGGCACTACTCTTATAGGGTAAAATGTACCCTGAGGTGAGAGAGTCCGCCCAGCCGTTGAAACAAAGACTTCAGCAGTCAGTTGCTGGGAATAACAAAGGTTTGATTACCTTGATTGCTAGCTGCTGAGGTGTGTAAAAGAGAATGCAAAGTCTCTCCTGGACCTGCACAAAAGGGGCAGTTTGTTAATGGAATCCACTGGAGCTAAGTTGATGAATTTAGTTGTGGAATGTACCTTTCCCAGGAATTAATTATAAGAGCTTATGGATGCTAATTGATGTCTCCTCAATCAGGGGCAGGAGATCTCATCATGGAAGGAGGCAAAGGAATGTACTAAGTGGGAAGACACCGCGAGACCTTTGTTGCTCTGGATTCCATTTGGAGCTGAGAGGAATGTAAACTAATCACCGCTGGTCACTCTGCATTTACATGTGGCATTCCATTCATGACTAGGTCTCCCGGACGGGATTCAGCAACTGTTAGCTGGAATTCCTCTGTTTGCAAGCCAAACAACTTTTACTCCAGGGGTCTTGTGATTTTATATCACCAGTAGCTATATTAAATAGCTATTAAAGATGGCGGAGGCTGGGCCAACAGCTTACAACCCCAGCCTCTATGCTGTGTTGGCTGGTCCTGAAGGACAACTGGCTGACTACTGTGTGAATGGTATGCCAGACAAGATGGACCACCAGTCTGATACATAGGCTTACCAGGTGCCTGCCGGTGGCAGACAAACTCCCAAGGATTTGCCCCCTTGTCTGTCTATCACCCAGCGATCGGCGGGAGAGACCTGCTCCCAGAGGTTTCCCGCCACAGGCAGGCATCTCAGGAGCACGAGCTGCGTGCGCACTCCCAACCAGCGTAGCGATGTCACTTCTGGAAGTGATGTCATCACACTGCCCGTGGGAGCATTTCTGCGCTTCATTCAGGGCTAATTTGGGCCTCAAACGGGCCAAATCGGACCCATGCAGAGCGTAGGAGCACTTCTGCTGCCGGCGTGGTGATGTCACTTCCAGAAGTGACATCATCATGCCGGCTCCTGGATGCACACGCATGCAAATGAAGACCTTGTGCTCTGCACGAAGTAAGTGCCAAGTACTCCACCCTCCTGATGGGAGGTGAGAAGTACCTGGCAACCCTACTGATGCAGCAGTCTCTTCTTATCAGAATTAGACTCAGAAGAGAAAGAAATCAGAAGCATTACTGTTCCCTTATTTGAGACATTAACTCAGTTCAGATGTTGCACCCAACTATGGTTTGCCCTGATCATAGCTTGAGCTTCCAGCTGTGCAATGCTCAAGCTGTAGCTTAGAGCGGCTTTTATTTTCCATCCCCTCATACACTGGGTTCCGGAGTTTGTGCCCTTCTCCATGGTGTAGCAAATCCCAGGAGCAGAGCAGTTCTGGTGTGAGCTGGCTACAAGCCATGGTTTGCAAACCCACTTCAAGCCAAGGTTTTTAGAGTCCCCTTTGTTGGCCAATTGTAAACTGTGGTTTGTTAATTCAGATGTTGTCTAAAACGGTAGTTAAATTTGCTTAACTGTAACTGACCAAGAAAGAGCTATTGTGGTGGTAGTTGAAAACAAAACAGCCAGTATCATTATGCCCCGGTATAAATCTGTAGCTTAAAAGGGTTGTGCCAGTGGTTCTTAACTTTTAATCCACTCCCGCCACCAAGTATTCAACGTTATTGTGGAATGCCTCCCGAGTCACAAGTAAAACCTTTTACGACATAAAAACAGCACTCCAAACAAGGCAACTTTATACAGGCATCTTTATGATTTGTGCATACAGTATTCAAATCTCAGGCATGCCTTCAGGGAGACCTTAGTGCTGGGATGGCCACTGGCGAGCTACAGAGTGTTTGATTCCTCTTTGCTGTGTGCTGCTTTGTTAAGGGCCTGGGAGAGTAATCTGGGATTTTATCCTCTCTCTTTCACTGGCCGTCAGAAGCTATGGAAAGCAAGAAGAAGGGGCTACCTAAAATCTCAGGTGTCCTGTCCCAAACTTCCCCAGTCATGTGTGATCTTTAAAAGCTTAGTCAGTTTCATGTGGTAACTATGCCCCATCTAGATTCTCGGGTCCCTCCACTGCCACAGAGAGGAACCCAAATAAATAGGACTGTATCGTGCAGATCTGTTCTCGTAGCAGCGCCTTCTCCTTGCAAATGCATCTTTTCCTATGTGTGAGCAACCCAGCAGCAAAAAAAATTGAAATTCAATAAAGATACTGTGCATTTGACATAGTTTAAATTGTGGCATGTTGTTGATTTTGTTAGAGTACTCTTACTGCATTATTTATATGGTTGTAATCTGCCTGAAGTCTCAATGAGAAATGTGGACTATAAATGATCTAAGTAAATAATAATTTAAAGAATAGTTGTGATTTAGGGATTAGAGTGTCAGAATAAGTCTCTGGAGCCAGGTGCTGAAACCCCTGCTGAGCTGTGAAGCCCACTGGGGGACCACGGGCCAGTTCCTTTCCCAGCCGTACCTAATTCACAGGATCGGGGTAAAATGAAAGAGGGCGGAATAGTGTCTGCCACCTTGAGCTCCTTAGGAATCTTCAGAGATAAAAATATCAGACTTTTTTAAAAAAATGGGTTTTGCGGTTCAACTGGCCAGTTCCAGCTCCATCTCCTCCAGATGAAAACTCCCCCCCCCCCCTTTTGCCTGGCTTATGTTGGAACATCTGTTTTGGAAGCGTGAAATAATGTTGCTTGTGGAGGCGGTGGGAAAAGCAACTTTGATTTTAATCTTCAGATCCATTCCAGGGCATAAGCAGAGAAGCCTTTTTAAATGGGGAGGGGGGGGGGACTTGTTAACGAGCATGGAGTGAAGAGTATTGCTGAGTGGAGCGAAGGCTGCTCTGGGGGACAGGTGGAGATGCCAAGTTGCAGCAAAAGGAACCCCTTTAATAATCACAGAACTCTGTAGAAAGGCCTTGATTTGCTGAGACAGTTGGAAATCGGAGCTGCCAGTTGGCGTCTGTCTCCCCTAGGCTTGACGTTTTTGGGATTCCTCTTGACTATTAAATGGCAGTGTGTGTGTGTGTGTGTGTACATACACGCACACAGTTTTTTCCTAGATGTACAAACTCATGGATGGTCCCGCTGTACAGCTCTCGTCAATGGGTGGTGCTTTTTCTCCCCTCCTGACTGATGCTCTGCTGCCTTGCTAGAACTTGATGCCTTGCCATCTCTGCAGCAGCCAAGTGCGAGACCTGGCTGTTGGCGTGGGTGCGTTGGCTGCTTCTCAGTTTTAATCTAGGAGGGGGGAAAAGGATTCTAGCCCTCATGATTTTGGGGAGTAAATGAGTGTCACTGCAGCTTCACAGTGCTGTGAGCTGTACAGAAGGCTCAAAATTTGCAAGGGGGGGGGGTCCGTCTCCTTTCCACTTGTCATGCTAAGTACAATCACTGTTGTAAAGTATGCAAATTCGCTTAATCCCCTCCCATTGTTACCTTTACCTGTTCAGTTGGTTTGTTCTCAGTTCTTCAAATGCACCTCCCTGGGGAGACTAGGCTTCTCATTGTATTGTACTTGGGGCGAGGACTGGTGGGAACGGGCTTTATTTTTGACCGTAAAATGCTGTGCAGTTGACTGACTGATTCGATTCCTCCTCTGTCTTTCAATCCCCATCGACATGTGAAGCTGCCTTGTACTGAGTTCGAGTCGCAACATCAGTCCCTCTTGTTCAGTACCCTCCGCTCTGACTGGCATTCATTCCCCCCCAGGCTTGAGCCGTGAAGGAGCTGGCACTGCTTGTCGTGGGCTACAGCAGCGACCACGCAGCTTGCCCCCTCTAACGGAGGCAGTGCCCCCTCCCTAAAGAGCGAGCTTGGCCATGCATGCCATCACATTCAGAAGAATCCAAGTTCAGTCCCCGATGTCCTCTGCTCAAAGGTTTTGCCCCCCCCCCCGTTTCTATAGTGGGTGGCAGTGGCTCTTCTTCTTCCCCTTCTCAGGCAGGTAGGAGGAGGGCAGGTGAAGACTGAAGCTGTCTGCTGCTGTTCTGCTTACCATCGATCCGCAGCCCCACCTTGGAACCTTTGATCGCATCAAGCTGCCTTCTGCTGAATCCGCGCTGGGGTCCCCGACGTGGAGCTTGTGGGCACCGTGGCGCTGTAACGGAATGCTTACCCACGTCTCATTAAGGCGTCCAACGGTTCAGATTAAAGATTTTGTCTTATATTCCGAGCAGCGTTCAGACCTTGAAATGAGACCTGAAAATGGCTTTTGCTCCTTTTAGAGAAACTGTTTGTCAGCACAAAATAATTTATAGGGTTCTTCTTGCAGCACTCTTCCTCCAAGACACAAAGATTCCTCTTAAGAGTTTAATGATTTCTTTTATTAAAATATACTCTAGTCCTTTTAATAAAGCAAGATATCAAAATATAAATGCTTATTAAGATAAAACTTAGAAAGGTGGAACAGATAAAGGCGACAAGAATTAAGGCTCCTAACATTTCTCAATTAAATCTAAGTTTAAATCAATCAGATTTGCTATGAAATGCATTGAAGTTCTCATAACCCACATTACAAAAGTAAGTTTCTCACCTAGATCTTCATGAGATTTCTTTCAGACAAAACTTTGATTTGCTATCTGGGCTAGCACTTATATGTTATCTTATGCAGAAATCTTAAGATCTTTTTCATGTGGTAACTTAGGTAAACTATGATTGGTTTGAGATTTCATTAATTATTCATTTTTTTCAATCATGTGACATTCTATCTAGCCAGAAAGTTACATTATGTCCAGCTATGAGATAAGGAATTCTTCTGACTGGCCATTTGCCATTCAGTTGGCTGTTCAGACTTTTTAAAAAGTTGGTTCGGCAGCAACTCAAGAATCTTCACTGTGTGTGTGAAGGTCTCCTGTGGCAGCCATTGCATGGCTGGCTCAGTTTGCTGTGACAACCAGGGCTTTTTTTCAGTGGGAACGCGGTGGAACGGAGTTCCGGCACCTCTTAAAAATGGTCACATGGCTGGTGGCCCCGCCCCCTGATCTCCAGACAGAGGGGAGTTTAGATTGCCCTCCGCACCACTGAGTGGCGCGGAGGGCAATCTAAACTCCCCTCTGTCTGGAGATCAGGGGGTGGGGCCACCGGCCATGTGACCATTTTCGCGAAGGGCAATTTAAACTTTAAAAAACTACCCCCCCTTGTTCCAGCTGACCCAAAGTGATGTCATTGTACAGTCTTGAGTTCCACCACCTCTTTTCCCAGAAAAAAAGCCCTTGTGACAACCATTTTGCGGCAGTGCCTGCCACACTGTATCAGAATTCCAAAGGTGCCCACAGGCTCAAAAAGTTTGGGTGTCCCTGGTAACTAATGCTGCGTGATCTGACGACTGGTAATGCTTCTAAGCTCACGGGCGCCAGTCCACAAAAACTAATGCTAGAATCCAAACTAGTTAGTTAGATGCCAGAAGATTCCTGTTTATTTTTGCAGGACCTGACCTCTGTTGCAATTTTCGTTCTGCTTTGCAATTTGTGGCTCAGTGGCAGAGCCTCTGCTTTGCATGCGGATGGTCCCTGGTTCAATCCCTGGCATCTCCAATTAAAAAAGGACCAGGAAGTAGGCGATGTCAAAGACCTCTGCATGAGACCCTGGAAACTCTGCTGCTGGTCTAAGTAGCCAATACTGACCTTGATGGTCCGATGGTCTGTTTCAGTATAAGGTAACTTCATATGTTCAGGCATATTACAGATATGTCCGTGTGAGTTACCCGCCCAGATAAAACCTGTTTTCAGTAGCCTATTGGCCTGCACGGTTAGCCTTTTTAAAAATGTTGCTCCCTGGCTTGCTGCAGTCTCTTCTGTACTCCCTGTGTGCTGCCAGGCAAGTGACTCTCTGCAAGCTTCTTTGTGTTAGCCAAGAGATATAGCCCCATTTCCCTTCTGTTGTTCCGCTGACTGCAGTAGAGGCCTCCTGGCCTCTTTTGAATTGCTGCCTCCTTCTGTTTTGCTTTCCGCTTGCTCTTCCTTCTCTCCCTCGCTCCTTCTTCCATTCTTCTCAGCCTGCCTTAGCAGCTCCCGATTTGTTTAATCCTCTTTGGCAAAGCGGCAGGTGTGTCGTGTACCTGTGGCGTGTACTATCCCCAGCTTTTGACGGTGGCTTTCTCGCTCACCTCCCCCCCCTTCCCCTCCTCTGATTTCCCCCCCCTTCATTTGGGGTTTGAATGGGCACTGCGGGAATTCCTGTTTGTGCTTGGCAGATCTGAATGTTCTTCTTTCAGATCCTTGGAGATCTTTCTTTTTTTTAAAAAAAAAAATCTTTGGCAATAATAGATCTGGCTTTGTGCTCTGGGTTTTAAGTGCTTGCCCTCTGCTGCGAGAAACATTTTGTACTACCGGCAGGCACAAAAAAAATGCCTTTGCCTCTCTTTGTCTTCTGCTCCTCCCCTGGCTACAACATACCCACAATTAGAACCTGCTTGGAGTGGTGCAGTTACTAAACAGCAGCCCGTCTCCTGTTTGGTAGCATATTCTGTTTCCTGCAAGGGGTTGTGCATGTTCTAAGATTGCACGGTGTCATGGTAGAATCTGGTACTGAGCATCCTGAGAATCTTAGCCTTCAAAAAACAAAACAAAACAAAAAGTTTCTAGCCCTTGTGCTTGTGAAGATAGCCTTGAAAGCTTGTGAGGGTCTGTCGATATTCACTAGCCATGGAACCTGCATATTCAGAGGCAGTGTACCTTAGTAGCTGTTGGGCAAACAGCAGTGGGTTTCCTGGAGGCTATGGGCTGGTCAACAGGGGCAATAGGGTACAGCGAGGGTCCCGGACATGGTGCCCGGGAGTACCATTGGGCCTGCTGGCACCTTTCCTGGTGCCTGCCAAGTCTTTTTAGAAAGTGGGAGGGGCTAGATGGGGCTTTTGCCTAGCAGGACTTCTGTTTGGCTATTGGAGATCTGATTGGCTATGCAGATTTTCAAAAATATGGCTTTGGCAGAAGCTGCTTCCATAACACAAGGATTTTCAATATGTGACTAAACGTAAGATGTTGAAGCCATTTTGTGGCTGCGCCCACCACACTGTGCCAGAATTACAAATGTGCCCACGGGCTCAAAAAGGATGGGGACCTCTTGGGTACAGAATGCTCTGGCGTCACCCTACAAGCATGTTTTTTATGAGGAATGGCTGTTCAGCTCAGAATCCATGAAAATGCTAAATAGTAAAGAGTCCAGTAGCACCTTAAAGACTAACCAACTTTATTGTAGCATAAGCTTTCGAGAACCACAGCTCTCTCCATCAGATGCATCTGACGAAGAGAGCTGTGGTTCTCGAAAGCTTATGCTACAATAAGGCTGGCTGGTCTTAAAGGTGCTACTGGACTCTTTACTATTTTGCAACTACAGATGAACACGGCTAACTCCTCTGCATCTAAATGCTTTTATCCCACTTCCTTGAAGGAGCGCAGGGCAGCGTACCTCTCACTCTACTTCCCTATTTTATCCCCACAATGACCCTGCAAGGTAGGTGAGTGCGTGAGTGAGTGAGTGTCTGGTTCAAGGTCATGCAGTGAACTTCACAGCTGAGCATGGATTCGAACCGGGGTCTCTTCGATCCTCTGCCAACATTTTCCTGATCTAATCTGGTATTCCTGAAACTGCAGTTGACTCATTTGTGTTCTCATCAATTGAGTTAAAGGTTGACAACAGAAATGTTGGGGAGTCCACAGATCCTCCAGGTCTTGTGTGTTTGAGTCCTTATTTGGCTGTTTCTTTGGCTTCACTTCATTGTTCCTGCCAGGCACGGCCCCCCAAGTTTCAAACTCATCTATGCAGCATAAGGCCAAGAGATTTGACTCTCTTCCCCTCAAAAAATCAAGAACACTGAGACTTCTGGGAAACTGAATCCCGTGGCTGATGCCACGTTCTGTGGCTTCTGTGGAATGTTGATGTGAAAAGCTCAGTAGTGCTTTAGCAAACTGTGTGTGTAGATTGTGTGTGTGTGTGTGTGAGGTGGAGGTAACCAGGATGAGCTGAAATCCTGGGTGTGTGGAAACTACACTGGAGGGAGAGAGCTGGGGCCTCACGAATGCTTGTTCCTACCTAGTAGCAAAACAGGTTTCCCTTCCCTTGCAGCCAAATGGAAGGTCCAGCTTATTAACCAAGCGATACCTTCTAGTCTTTCCTCCCCCCGCCGCCCAGGTGCCCCCCTCAGGGCACTCCTGCTTTTAGCCTTCCAGAAGAGCCCTGGAATCTTGGCAGCACTCCACCCGAAGATCGTGTTTTGTGCCGTTGGCATTTTTAAACCAAATAGTGAAAGGTCAACTGCAAACCCCTCTCACTGTGGCAGAGAGGAGGAGGCAGATGAGAGAGAAGCACCCCCTTTCTCTCTCATCTTGAAAGGCAGATATGAGAGACGTGCCCCCACCCCACATGCATTTCTTAGGATTGTCAGTTTCCAGGGGGTGGCTGGAGATCTCCCGGAATTACAACTGATCTCCAAGCCATAGAGATCAGTTCTCCTGGACAGAATAGCTGCTTTGTAGGCTCTGTGGCATTATATCCTGCTAAGGACCCTCCCCTTCGCTCCCCAAACCCCTCTCTCTCCAGGCTTCCACCCCCCCCCCCAAATCTCCAGGAATTTCTCAACCTGCAGTTGGCAACCCTACAGTGTCATGTGGGTGGGTGTTACAAACTCCAAGGAATTTATTTTCGGAGGTGCTGTTCCATCCATATTTGGGAGCAGCAACAGCACAGTCCCCCCTCCCCTCCTAGTCCCCGTAAGTAAGGACCAGACTGGATGTTGGGATTTCAGCCACAGGGTCTCCAGACTGTCTTTTGTTCACTTAAAACAGGTGTGTGCGTGCAGGCAAGGAAAGCACTGTGTTGGATCACAACCACAGAGCCAAGGGAGAGGGTGTCTCAACTCCTCTCTCTCTCTTTGCGGTTTTGTGAATTTAATTCCACCTTCTCTGCCCCGGAAGTTGTTAGACCCATGGAGAAAAAGGGATCTTTCCTCCGGCATAGCCGCTTGGAATACATTCTCTCTTCCTGCCCTGGGGTGGCATCTTTTAATTAAAAAAATAAAAACCGGTCTGCCGCGTAATCTGTCCGTAAGAGAGAAGATTTCCTTCTCTGTCCAGGAGGGTGCAGTTGGTTTCCTAAAGGAGGAGGAGAATCAAGTGTACAAGACTGTGCTCTGAGCTTTGAGCTGCCTTGGGCATATCAAATGGACCCGAAGTTTGGTTTTTAAGCCCATGTAGCTCAACAAGCTGGTGAAAAGGCAGGAAGGGCTTGCACACTGCCCGGCAACTAGGGTGTCAGGCCCCAGCCTGGAGAAAACCTCATTTTGAAACCCCATTGTGAAGTTTTCTGAGTATTATGTTGAGTGATTCATTTGAAATGTAGAGCTGAAGGAGAGTTTTGCAGATACCATGGATGTCCAAAAACACAAATAAGTGTGTGCTATATCAAATCAAATCTGAATTCTCCCTACATACTAAAATGGCAAAACTGAGGCTATTGTACTTTGGTCACATCATGAGAAGACAAGATTCTCTGGAAAAGTCAATAATGCTAGGAAAAGTGGCAGGCAGTCGGAAAAGAGGAAGACCTAAAATGAGATGGCTTGACTGAATAAAAGAAGCCACGTCCTCCAGTTTGTAAGATCTGAGCAAGGCTGTTAATGGTAGAATGTTTTGGAGGTCTTTCATTCATAGATGCACCAAAGGTCGGAGGAGACCTGTTGGCACATAACACACACATGATGATCAGGGTTGTTGGTGACCATAATATGTTTTTGTAAAACATGATACCTTGCCAAAATCCTTCCAATTTCGTTGGCAACCTAATAATAATACTTAAGTGTTTCTGTTGTGCTTTTTAGAAGTGTTCAAAATCGTCCTTAACAATTACCCTGTAAGGTAGACCAATATTATGATGACTCTTACTGTAACTCTTCCCCCTGAATTTGCTCGGTGATCTTATTCCATTATTTCCAGTAAGGCAGGTCTATTATTCCCTCTGCTTTAGCCTCTCCTTTCTATACCATGAAGGCTTCCTAGTGGTCCACTTTACAGGAGTGTTCTAAAGATCTCCAATAAAGCCTGCGAAAATGAGCTTTGAGCTTTGAAAAGCACTCCATGAATGGCAGGTTGTTGCTGCTTAATCCTCAGAAGTGTACTTAATTTTCTGAGTCAGATATCGGGAAAGAGTGCTTGACAAAGGGGGCCCAGTTTCTTGGTGCCAAATCAGACTTCCAGATATCTCCAAGGCGACATCTCAACCAGCAATCCACAGGCTGTATGCTGTGCTAGAGCAGCCCTGAGCAATGCATTAATTAATTATCTGAGAGCTCCTCTGAGTCCAAAGAATCCATCTGCAGAAGAGGGTGCCCACTCTCTGACTGTGTTACTTGTCGTTCTGCTCTCGTCTCTGCTGGTGTATGTGCGGGGAGTGGAGGCAGATAATCTCTCCAAGTCTCTGCCCTGGGAGTGATTGAATGATCTAACCATTCCTGATGCAGAGACACAGATGCTCTGCCCGTGGCTTCTCTGCACGAGTCCCTGTTTTGTGCTGGCTTCTTCCCAAAGACAAGGCATATCCAGATCAGTGGGGGATGTAGAAACTCAAGAGAGGAGGGTTATCGGGAAGCGAGGAAACGCTGGTGGAAGTGGTTATTAAAAAAGGCTAGAAAATCTCCAGGAATTTTTAGGCTCCTAAACCGTGTGGAACCTCTAGAGGGCAGCAGAGAGCCATGCTGAATTTGTTTGTTCAGGGAAAAAAACGGTTTCACAGAACAGGTATGTTGGTTGGAAGGCAAGACTACATTTAAATATACAGAGAGGCAAATGTTGTCATCTGTTCGTTTTCTAGGGGAAAAGATGTCTAGAAAATGGGCGAGGTTTTCTGGATTGGGGCAGCAGAGCCCAGGATTCTCTTTAAGAAACTGAGGAAGGGAAATGTTAGCACACAGCTGTAGATATGCCAACTGCTGGCCAGACACGATTGAAAACAAACTGTGTATTTATCTATGCAGAGGGGAGAGACATGTCTCCACCACTGAGGTTTCCTGCAAGATTCTTTCTCCCATGGTTGTTGTGGGTTTTCCGGACTGTATTGCCGTGGTCTTGGCATTGTAGTTCCTGACGTTTCGTCAGCAGCTGTGGCTGGCATCTTCAGAGGTGTAGCACCAAAAGCTGGTGCTACACCTCTGAAGATGCCAGCCACAGCTGCTGGCGAAACGTCAGGAACTACAATGCCAAGACCACGGCAATACAGCCCGGAAAACCCACAACAACCATCGTTCTCCGGCCGTGAAAGCCTTTGACAATACATTCTTTCCCCCGCTTTCATGTTGCTTCTTCTTGTCTACAGGGGTGTGTGTGTTTCCCTTTCTCCTATAAAATCCATACCAGGGAGTCGTTTCTGAAATGGAAGTAGCCACCAGCTTTGTAAGGAAGGCAGCACCATGAATTGTTGGGGCAGGGGCTAAATACTTGATGGTGTACTACTTATTTTGCATGTGGAAAGTCCCCCCGCTTCTCCTCTTAAAAGGTTTTTTGTTGGGGAAAGACCATTCTCTGCCCAAGGACCCTGGAGAGCAGCCGGCAGTCGCAGTAGAACTAATACTTACAATTGTTTGTTACTTTTCCAGAGATCCTGTAAGATAGGTTACTATTATGTCCATATTGTAGGTGGCAAGGCTGAGACTTAGCCACGGACTTGCTTGAGGCTAACTAGTAGGTTCAGTGATGATACCTGAATCCATAACCTCTGGATTAATAACGGTCTGTACTGCACCAGTTTCCCAGAGAAGAGTGGGCAAGAGCGAATAGCAGTCTCAGCACAAAGCAACTTCATGTGTGGCTGTAACTTGTGGTTTTGCTTGCGTAGGGCTCCAAGCAATGTTCCCAGCATCACCAGTTAAAGGATCTCTGGTAATGGGTGTCAGGAATCTCCCATTACCATTGTCCTTCTCTGTGCTGGTCAGAATAGCAGACAGCACCAAGCTTGTTGGACCCATGCTCTGTCTCGGTATAAGGAAGCTTAATTCATTGCTAAGGAGACTCCACAGCTCAGTGGTTGAATTAATGTGGTTTCTATGGTCAGTCCTCGTTGTGAAAGATCTGCAGTTAGCAGGACTTTTGAATAAAAGGGAGAGTTTGGCATGTCCTTCTTTGTTATATTGGAGCTCTATTGCCAGTCGGAGTAGGTGGTACCAAACTAGGCAGACCAATGGCTGCTTCAGATGTTTTTATTCGTGCCCCTTAAAATAGAGCGTGAGTCTTTTGGGACCCCTGCAGGGGAAGAATGATGACTCCTGGACAGAGAAGGTTGGCAGATTGGAGCGGCTGCACCAAAGATGTTGTTGAATTTTGCAAGCTCAAGTTGCTGGGTACAGCTTCAAGTTCTTGTTGCAATGGTTTGTGTCCCATTTGGCCCAAGAATGCCAGTGCTTCCAGATGGCCCTGAAGCAGCACAGGACCAGTTCCACTGCAGAGAGACTGTGATACTCGAGTGCTAGTTGACCCCAGCTGGGCTCCTTCGGCCTGCTTGCCAGGTTAATCTTGCCGGAGTGTATCTTAAATGGCATGCGCCTGGGAAATGTGAGCAAACCTGTTGTACTCCTTCCATTCCCTTGTGAGGGGATTACCTGGGAGTGGTAAACTGAGAAAGGGGGTGAGGCCTAAGGGGTGCTGGCTGGTTGGTGTCTCTCTGCCGAGAAGGGGTGAGCTTGGCTTGTGAAGTTTCAGCACAGGTATGATGCACCCTTGCTTATTCTGCTGCTGGTGTTCTTGTGGTTTTCATGTCAGTCTCTATCCCTGAGTTTGCTTTGCTGGAGGTCTTGTTAACATTTTGTGGATGTGAGTTGCTAGTTTTGTTAAGGTGTGTAGGAATTGCGTCTCTGAGCAAGTAATAGGTAAATTTTGACTCTTATAGGAGACACACACGTGCGAATGCTGAGGCACAGTGTAATGTGCAGCCTGCCATTTCAGGTGACCGCTTGGAAATCCTTGCTGGATCACATGAGCACAGGAAGGAACGACTTAATCCAGCATCCTGTTTATCGGAATTGTCAGCCAAGACACCTGTAAGAAATCCAAAAGCAGGAGATGAAGAATGTTGCCTTCCCTGCTGTTTTATCTTGGCAACTGGTACACTTCCTCTGAACTTGGAGGTTCCATTTAGATGTCATGGTTAATAGCCACCGATAGATCTGCATTCCATGAATCGGTCTGATTTTTTAAAAATCCCTCTAAGATAGTACGTGCCTTTATATCTTGTGGCATTAAATTCTTTAAGTTAATTGCTTGAAGAACATGCTTTCTTCGGTTTCTGAGGTTTGTTGGATGTTGTTGATCAATCTGTTGTAGGTTATTCCTGTTTTTTGAGTACATCTGTTTTTCAAGTACAGCTTTAACAAAATTGCCCGTGTGGCTTTTAAACCAGAGGAGGACAGGCCATTTGCAGAGTAAATGAAGGGAGCAAGTAGAGAAGATTTTCAGTATTATGGGTGGAAGCCGGCCTCGGGCAGTGATCTCTACTCTGAGAATTGGGGTGTTACCAGTGTTTCTGTATTTTCATTTGAGAAATGTTGGAAGGCGTGGAAATATTTAAAAATATGGAGTCTGAAAGCAATACATCCAGACGTCTTCACCTGGAAAAGCCTTGTGTTGCTTTCTGGCTTTTAACAGCACTGGCTTTAACATGCTGGGATATGCATAAATAGCATAAGACCATAAGAAGAGCCCTACTGGGTCAGATTGTGTTCCATTTAGACCAGTATCCTGTTTCACTCGCAGCCAGCCGGTTGCTCTGGAAGGCCAAGCAACGAGGCCCAGAGGCCGAGGCCTTCCCCAAGCCCCAGTTTGTGAATTGGTTTGCAAAATACCTGGGAACAACAACAACATTCGATTTATATACCGCCCTTCAGGATGACCTAACACCCAGTCAGAGCGGTTTACAAAGTATGTTATTATTATCCCCACAACAAAACACCCTGTGAGGTGGGTGGGACTGAGAGAGCTCTGAGAGAGCTGTGCTTGATCTAGGGTCACCCAGCTGGCTTCACACGGAGGAGTGGGGAATCAAACCCGGCTCTCCAGATTGGAGTCCTGCGCTCTTAACTGCTACACCAAATGGGCTCTCAACACCCACATGAGTACAGATGACTCCATTTTTCTTCTGTAAACATGGAAGTAACAATTGGGAGAGGGGTGGATTGGTCCTTTGTGACTGCGTTCCATGCAAGTTGGGGGTGAACCTGGCTCTGTTGATGCACAATCACAGTCACTGGCGCATAGGGTTGCCAGGTCTCTACCCTGTGGATGGGAGGTGGGAGACCTGGCACGCACCTTTGTGATGTCCTCACGCATGCGCTTCTGCACTACGTGATGAGGTCACTTCCGGAAAGTGATGTCATTGCACAGGCCATGTGCTGCCCCTGGGAGCGCTCCTGTGCTTAGCAGTGGGCCGATTTAGGCCCATTTCGGACCAAATCGGGCCTGTTTTGGACCAAATTGCCCTGCTGTAGAGTGCAGGAGCACTGCTGGGGTGGCACAACGGGCCCTGGAATGCCCCTGCACTTTGCAGCAGGCCAATTTAGACCCCAAACAGGGTTGATTGGGCTGCTTTGGGGCCCAAATCAGCTCACTGCGGTGTGCAGGAGCATGTTGCGTCGCCCGGGAGTGCACCCTGGGAAGTGCGTTCCCCTGCCTTTTCCCCTGCCAGCCGATAAGTGGGGGTGGGGAGTGGAGGGTGGGAGTGGGGGCTGGGCACAGCTGAGATCCTGCAGGGACATGTGGCTTAAGCCTGGGAGGGGGAGACTGCCAGAGTTGAGAGCGCCTCCCCCCCCCCTCCTGATAACCAAGTGGAACTGCTGCCACGTGATTTTTTACCCTCCACGTAGAGAGCAGTGTGCCCCAGAATATAATGGGAAGCTTGTGCCTGCTGGAAGCAGGTCTGAGGAGGCTTTCCCCTTTGAGACGGATCAAAGGATCTGGCAGGAGAGAACCATTCATGTGCCTGCTGGGGAGGGAGCAGAGCTTAGTTCCTCCTGCAAAAGTTGGGAGCCAAACTTCTTGCCCTTGAACAGGCGCTCATCCCCTTTCCTCGATCAGCTGCAGTGTAGCTTTGTGCCATGACTCAGTGTGTGTGTGTAGGGGGGGGGGTTTCCGGGCTGTGGGAAGGCTCTGGTGGTTGCTTGTGGGTGGGCCTGGAGATCTCGCAGAATTACAACTCATCTCTAGGCTACAGAGATCACTTTTCCTGGACGCCGCTTCGGAGAGTGGACTCCACAGCATTAGGCCCTGCTGAGGTCCCTCTGCAAACTCCACCCTCCCCAGGCTCCACCCCCAAATATCCAGGAACTACTCAACCTGGAGTTGGCAACCCTATTAAATTATGGGCTGAACAGACGTACCATAAGTAGAGGAGGAGGGTGGGTTTGGTGGCAATGGCAGCAAGGAGTTACACGGACAAGGTGTGTGGAGGCTTTTCCTACCACTTGCTGCTGCTGCTGCTGCTGCCACAAAGGGGGCACATTTTTGCACTCCTGTGTAAAAGCACCTTCTGGTAGCAAAATGGAGCCTCCATGTTCAGGGGCAGTATGCCTCTGAATAACTGATGCTGGGGAAATAAAGGGCTGGTTGTAACCCATTCTGCTTTGCTTCCCTGGTGGTGTCTGGCTGGCCTCAGAGTTGTCAAATAAACAGTGTTGAAGTCTGGCATCTCTTCTACAGCAAGCGAGCGCTGTTGCTTGCCTCTGTCAGGCTTTTCCCCCTGAATCCGCTCATCTGTTGGCTTCAGTGCTTAATTATCATGTATAAAACACAAGCAGTGATCCTAAGTGCATCAGGTCAGGCGACTGGATTTCAATGACGGTGTCAGTTTTGTAAATATTTGCCTCCCTGTGTGCCAGCCATTGCCAGCCTTGACCCCTCTCTGGGGCACTGGGCTCTCTGCTTAATTTGTAACTGGGCCTTGACTGTGCAAACAGCTCAGTGGATAATTAACCGAAGCTGCCTCAAAAGGGAATCTCCAGGGAGAAAATGTTAAAGTCCAGTTACGGTATTAAAAACTCCCTCGACTTCTGCAAGTAAAATTCTTATTTCAGGGGCCAGTAGAGAACAGCGTGTGCTGGGGGAGCAGAAGGGTGTGCATGCACACATGTATGCAATGCGCATGTGTCCATTTGTGGGGCACTTCCCAGAATTCCCTGTTTTGTCAACCTTCAGAATCCGTTTCCTCCAAGCCCCCTTTCGGTTTAAGAGCAGTCAATTAATATCGTATTGATTTGGTTTTATCCTGTCCATTCTCCAAGAAACTCAGGACACTGTACATAGTCCTTCTCTCCCTCCATTTTATTCTCAGAAACAACTTTGTGAGGTATGGTAGGCTCAGAGAGAGAGAGAATGGCTAAAAGTCACCAAGTAGCCTTCTCATGGAAGAGTGGATATTTGAGCCTTGGTTTTACCCAGTCAAAGTCTGACACTCTTACGTTTCACACTGGCGTATATAACGTGTGTATTGTAGTAGCTGTTGATATGCTGGCTACGTATGGTTACCTACAGGATGTGTCTGAAGTGTTCGTAACGTAGCCCTCTCTGGCTATGCATTTTTCCATTTTTCTGAGCAGTGTGGCTGTTTTCTTTATTTTTAGTCCACCTTTCTTGCTGAGGCTGATGGTAGATGACAGAATATAAAACAATGCAAACAAACTATCTAAAGTAAGGTACACTATGAACCAGGTGTCCCCTGGTTTTTAAGCCTGTGGTCACCTTTGAAATTCTGACATAGATTGGTGGATGGAACTGCAAAATGGATTCTGTGGGTGGCAGAGCCAACTATAAAATGGCTGCTGTGGGACACAGCTATGGGGGTGCACGCGCACGCACGCACGCACGCATGGGCTGGCAGATCCCTACATCCTCCCGGCAGGACGTGGGGGGACCTAGCACTTATCTCATGCCTTCTGCATATTCATTTTCACATGCGCACTTCCAGCGCTTGTATGATAATGTCGCGTCTGAGAAGTGGCATCATCACGCCAGCCACAGGCATGCTCCTGCGCTTTGCACGGGGCTAATTTTGGCCCATTTGGGGCCAAATTGGCCCCAATGAAGTGTGGGAGCATGCCCGTGGCCGGCGTGATGATATCACTTCAGGAAATGACATCGTCGCGCTCCACCAGGAGCGTGCCCGGTGCATGCTTTCCCAGGTTGCCTGTCAATGGCAGGTGATCTCCGGGAGGCTTGCCACCTTTGGCCGGGCAATGGGGCAAATCCTTAGGAGATGGGAAACCTAACATGCACACAGAGGAAGTCCAAGTGCAGGGGAGAAGAGGGGTAATTTTAAAAATACACCTGGGAAAGAGGCGCGAGAGAATAAAACCGATATTGTGGTGACAGCTGCTGTTGAAGCAGTGTTATTTTACTCTGCACAGCCAATCAGAAGCCGTGCTGGGGACCGTCCCACCCACTTTCTGATGCTCATGGGCCCTACTATGCTGAGACCCCTGATACAGAGTGGGAGCTGATGTAGGAGGGGGGATCTCAGCCTTTCCAGGTGGGTTGTGACAGGGAGAAAACCAAAAGCACATAGTCTCAAGATTGGAGGGGCAGCGGCGGAGGCAAGAATCAACCATCAAAATCCTGAGCAAACAAGACCGATTTTGCCTGGTGCCTACAAGATGGCGGCAGGCAGAGAGTTCCATAGAGAGGGTCCAACCCTGGGAGAACTCTCCTTTGTCCTCTGTTGGAGGCAGCCTGAAGTCTCTCTACTCAGGGCTCAGTAAATACAGGATGGCAACGTTTCTGTCTTCCTCCCCTCCCTTCACCAGCTCTGTCTCTTCTACCTTCCAACTGGAAATCCTCTCTGTGAGGCCTCATCTGCCCTTTTAGAAATCTATTCTTTCAGCTCCGGCATTTCAAACTCCATCTTTTGTCATCTTCTAATCTTCCTATTTTATCTGTTTCTTTCTGCAAGGCATGCTCGATATCTCTACTAAGCCACTCTTCCCAGCAGCTGCTCCTCTTATCTAGCCAGGTGATAGAAAGTAAGAGGCACTAGAAGGGTTTGGATTGCTGCCATGCCGATCTTGGGATGCACAAAGAGTGTGTGCGTGTGTGTGGGGGGGGGGGCAAATCGCTGGTGCAGTGGGAGGTTTTCTTGGGAGTCAGAGGCAGGAATCGGCACTGCCCTTATCTGCTTTGGCTAAAATCTATCAACAGATAGATTATTTATAATTGATCGATTCGTTCTGTCTCTCTCCGGCTTTGGGTACATTGATTTTAAATTTAAATACGTTTTCTTCTTGAAAGACATCAGAAAAAAAGGTGACTTTTAAAGGATCTTGGGAGATGGAAGGAACAGTTCCCATTACATGTGAATACAATTAAACCCTGGAATGATCAAAGCACCTTCCCAGTTGGAAAAGGCGAAGGTGGTTTGGATTTTATTCAGTTCAGAGGGAAAAAAAGACAGGTAAGGAGGGAACATCATAAAAGCTTTTAAAAATTATGTACAGTGGGGAGAGATTGGATAGTGGGGAGAGATTGGATAGGCAGGGTTCCCCCCCCCGCCCTCTCCCACAGTACTAGAACTAATGAAGTTGGCTGTAGATTTAGGATTGACCAAAGAAAGACCTCCTTCACACAATGCATAATTAACTTGTGGAATTCACTGCCTCATTTGTGATAGCTGCTCACTTAATGGCCTATCAGTGTTATTGATCATGATAGGTGAATGGAACCTCCATGTACAGAGGCAGTGTACCTCTGAATGTTGGATGCTGGGGACAAGGAATAGGGATAGACTGTTCTTCCATGCCCTTGCTTGTGGGTTTCCTGCTGGCATCTAGCTGCCTGCCGATTTACTCCACAGGGTTGTTTTGGTGTTCTTCTGTTTGGTAGACATAATAACGTATCAACTGAACCTATCTGCAGAGACTTTCTCCGTTACTCTGAAGATTAAAACAAACGGAAAGAGCCAGGATTAGAGTTTCTGATCTGTTCCTGGAGCCTGTGTCATGGAGACCTTGCCCGTTATCTGGCTAGTCCCAGACATCTGGGCATCTCTTAGAGAAGATTTTGGCTGCATTGCTTCTCATCTGCCATAATGGCTGGGACTTGATCTATCACAAGGTGACAGGCAATAGTGGCAAAACTGCTCTGCTCCTCTGTGGAGGAACTGTTTCCCTGGGACTTCTGCCAGAACACTTCTACCTGTCATATATGCCTGTCTGCACATCTGCCATGAGTGTATTCTGTATTATGTACTGGTCCTCTGAGGGCATGAGAAGTTTCTTATTGATGTTAAAGCAGTGGGTTATCTCACAAGTATTTACTTTCTCTTTCCCCGCTGCCTCCAGAAGTGTCCTTGAAAGCTAGCTGCAGCCAGCTCGAAATGTATCTTTCTTGGGAACTGAGATGATTTCATTCTTTGTTCTGTCTAGTCTAAACCTAGCTCTTCCCTGACAACTCCCCTGGCTCTTTTGCGCCCCAAAACTTTAGCAGCCTTTATTCTGATGGTGGGAACGTTCCCTATAACTAACATCACCAACCCCAGTTACGTCGCTTCTGCCAATGTCTGAGCACCTTGAACTTGCTGAATCTCTAATAAAGTTACTTCAACCAATACACCTGTGTGTTTGCTGTGGAGAACTGAGGGATTCTACCTGCCAAGGACTGACACCACCTGTCTCTGCCCTGCTGCCCTCCTTAATGCTCCATCTGAGCATTAATGCCTTCTTCAAAGGCAGCTTCTGAGAGTCCTCCAGATAAGCAGATCAAGAATCAGTGACTTTTTGGGGGTGGGGTGGGGTAATTGTATGTGATGGTGGTGGTATTAGGAATGTGTTCTAGATGGCGGGCCTTTGGAGAAAACGACAGATGTAACAGGAGCAAAGGACCAGCAATAAAGGGGGGGGGGAATACACACTTTTTAAATTGTGCCCCTCTTCCAAGGAGGCCAGGTTTGCCTACATGGTTCTCGCTCTGTTGGAGCCTCACAACAATCCTGTAGGTTAAGGCTGCAAGCCCAAGAGTTGGCCCAAGGACACCGTTCTAACGCGAGGAGGGAATCCCAACCCTTTGTCGTCAAGTGTCAAAGCACACGCACGGGTTACAAACTTAAATGTTTTTTATTCAACTTCTTCATACATTTAAGGACAATCTACTCACAGCTCTTCTAAATAGCGGAAGGAGAGAGTGCATCTTTCATGCATAAAGGCGCATGGTGGAGCTTTGTAGACCCAGCGAATGTGGTGAAAAAAAAGAGATGACTTGCTCCTCTCCGAGCCGAGGTGTGGCCGAATAAGGGAGGAAATGGCCCTAACAAGTTCTGGAGGGCTCTGAATGCCCCAGGAACTGACCCTGTGGGGTAAGGCACTACAACTCCCAAGATGCACTTCTCTTAAAACTATAGGCATGCATTCTAGTCTAGTACATACCGATTAACTGAGTAATATATTCAGCTTGCTGCTGGAACAGCACAGACACCTAGCATCATCCATCAAACCATCTATTTTGCTTTCCTGTCCATTTCCTTTTGGGCATGTGAGATAGCTGTCTCCGAACCCTTCTTGTGAGCTGCCCTGTGTTTGGGCCCTGGCAGCAGCCTTGCAGGAGATCTCTTCATCTATGAATAGGCATCCTTGCTTAATCTGTGTGTCTGGCATGCTGCTCTCCATGGCGTAGAGGAACGGTGGATTTTTGTGTGGGTGTTGGAGAGGCTGTAACTAATTCCAGGGCCTCGGCGTGAACCTTTCTCTCTCTGTCTCAGGGCTTGTTTGTCTCTTCCTAGCCCCTGGAGAGTTTCTGATGAGTTTGTCCTGCTTTTCGTTCGCCATCAATTCCAGCCAAAGCGGCGAGGCTCTGGCAATTGCTTATAATAAAACATGTCTCCAGGCCCGGAATGAGCGATGACGCCCCTGCGTGTGCTGCAGTGCTCCGTGGATGAGGGCTTCTGCAAACATAGCGGGATCTCTGCTCTGCTCCAGCATGGTGGTTATACAACTGTAGTGGGATAGATAAGCCACTGTCTCTGAGACATCTGTGGCTGCGCTGGGCGGGGTTGTGTTGGCCCTTGGGGTTCTTTGGAGCAAGGGGGGTGGTCCAAGAGTGCCCCTTGGGCTAAATCCCTTGCCTCTCCCCCTCCTGGTGGCCCTGCCAAATTTTAATCCAGGCATGAGGGAAAATACGGAGGCCGTAACTTTGCTGGTAAGCAAACACAAGGGTAGAAATGCGTTGGTTTGAAGCGGTTCTGCTTTTATTCTTTTTTACAAAATGTATGCGGTGGCTCATCTTTGCTTGCTCGTCCGAGCTTCATCACACTGACATAAAGTCTGACCGGTCATGAGAGCCAGTGTGGTGTAGTGGTCGGAGTATCAAACTAGGATCTGGGCGACCCAGATTTGATTCCCTGCTCTGGCATGGAAGCTTGCTGGGTGCCCTTGGGCCTAGCCTACCTAACTCATTGTTGTGAGGAAAATGGTGGAGTGGAGAATGATGTAGGCCACTATAGGTCCCCGTTGAGGAGAAAGGCGGGGTATAAATGAAGTAAAAAAATAATAAAACTTGTGTACCTTCCCCCAAGTCTCTGGCAGAAGGTAGCTATGAAAATATCCATCTGGTACATTTTTATCCCATCTTCGAAGGAGCTCCGGGTGATGTACGCTGTTCTCCACTTTATCCCCACAGCAGCAAATACATGAGGTAGGTCTGGCTGAGGAAGTGCCTGGCAATGTGGGGCTTTGAACCTAATAGTGGTTAAGTGGCTGGGCTGCAAATCAGCACTCTGCTAGTTCAACTCCCACTACTGCCATGAGCTCTGCAGGGGACCTTGGGTAAGCCACTCCTCTCAGCCTCAGCTGTATTGTGGGGATAATAACAACACTGACTTTATTCCTTACTCTGATTGGGGCACTAATCTGTCTAGAAGGGTTGTATATAAGCACAGTTGTTGTTTTTCTTGTTGTTATTATTCTCTCAGATCTTAGACTTCAACTATGACACCACACTGTGGCTCAACGTGGATAAACATATCAAGCTCACATTGCTCATCTATGTAGATCTGACCGGTCCCTCAAAGTAGCTGATTTTGGCTCAGGAATAGATATGCTTTATAGCAAAGTATCTAGTGTTGAATTGTCTGCTCTGACTGGCAGTGGTTCTCCAGGGCCTCCAGCAGAGAAAGGCCTTTCCCAGCACCTGCTATTTGAGATCCTGTAATTGGAGATGTCAGGGATTGCATTTGGGACCTTCTGCCTGCCAAACGGGTGCTTCTGCCATCGAGCCGCAACCCTTCACTGCTGCTCTGGAAGGAAAGCTGTCCGTTTATGCTTTGTACATTTCTCTTTTAAATGCTGTTGCTTTGAGATATTGCCGAGTGCCTTGGGCAATTTCTGCCTCTGGTTCTACTCAGTCCCTCCCTTCTTCTGCTGCAGCCCAGAGGAACAATCGCTGAATCTTAGCGTTTTAATTAGATTTCTTTAGCAGCCGCAATACAGAGAAAACAGCCGCTGTCCCCACCCCAAGGGCCCACAATATAGACAGCTAATGAACAAGCAAAGGGCCTAGCTGGGAGTTAGCTTGAGGGTGCTTGCATGGAACAGTAGAGGAGGGAATTTGCTAGAGCAATGCTGTTTCCTTTGTGGGCTGCATGGTCCCAGGGAATGTATGACTCTTTCCACTTGAGATGGTTCTATTTTGTGTCTTCTTTGGGTGAATGACTTCTTGATACAAGCGTGTGTTGTTGGGTTGGCCTGACAGAAATCCTGCTCATCCCCTCCTCTCCTCTTCACTTAGCTTTCTGGCTTCTGACTAGACTAGGCCTGATATCTTCGTGCTCTGTCAAGCATGAGTCGACAGCAATTTTGTTGTGCCTCAGGGCCTTTTCAGAATTTTGTGGAAAAGGAGAAGGCGGCCATTTTGTGGCGGTGCTATGGGGGCCTGTTGCGAAATGCTGGGAAGTCTCAAGCCAAGCATCATTGAATGATTGAGGCATCTGTTTCTGAATAGATGTTCCCTGCAGACTCAAAGGTCCGGCCTTCAGGAATTCTTCTGAAGCACCTCCTGCTCCAGTAAAGTGGCTTTTACAGCCTTGAGGATTAGATGCTTAAAAGAAGAATGAAGGCTGGATGTGCCTGGTTAAAAAACATCATACTCATGGAGTTTATTGTTTAAAATTACAACAATTGCCTTGCCATATTGTGCTGATATCCATCTAGCCCAGTGCTCTCCCTTTAACAGTATCCAGCCAGCTGACATGGAACTGTGAAGGAGGACATGAAGATGATGGATCTCACTTTATTTATTTTTTTTTGGAGTGTGCGGTTTCTGTGTATGGAGGTTCCATTTAACCACTTTGGCCAATAACCATTGAGCAGTTTGGAGGTAAAAGTGGCCTCTTACGTTCTGTGTTTCTCTTTTCAACAGTGTTAGCTGAGATATTGCGTGTGTTTTGGACAGTTTCCCTTCTCTATAAATTTAATTTTTTTTAAAAATCCAAGCAAGTGGCTTTTCTTACATGTTGGCAAACCAGATAGACTTTGGGATGTTCACAAAGGAGGGATGACTATAACAGCTCTTTCCTGTTTCGTTTTCTCTTAGTATCTGGCATTCAAGTTGTCATGATCTGGCTGTGTCAGGAAGGCCTAGCAAGGCCTCAGAAGCCTGTTAGCAGTGGGAGTAGGCCTGCCTACAATTCCTAGGAGCCCCTGGGCCATTTTGGTGCCCTTTTGGGGCCAATCAGAACACAGGGGGCTGGTGCTATATAAGTCTGAGAGGGAAAAAGGCTGTTCTTTCTCCCAGGGAGCAGGCCAGAGGAGGTTTCTGCTAGGGGGAGAGGGCCTCATCCAGGTAGGGTGAGAAGACAGGCCTGGCAGACAGAGGGACAGTGAGTTCAGTCGCGCTAGGGCCTTTTGTTTATTTTGCATTCACCCATCTATTGTTGCTAAAACACTTTGCTTCTTGTTTGTTTGTTTGATTGATATTAACTGACCTCCTTGTAAATAAATCCTTTTGTTTGTTGTTACTCTGCTGGGTCCTCACGCCTATTTATTGGCCAAGCTACGGAGGTCAGAAGGGTTGGGAGGGTACTCTGGGCCTTCCCAAGGGACCCTAAATCCCAGAGTGGTGGCAGCGTAAGGTGGCTCACCCTACCTGAGGCATGACACAAGTATGCTGCCTTTGCACGTGGAGACTTCATTTTGCTGCCATGGGCAGAATTGTCTGTGAGTGCAGAATACCAAAGCCTGTCCTTGTGTGTGATACAGCTGCAGAATGTACTTCTTTTTCTTAAATTTAGATTTTCCTGCTTCTATGTTTGATTTACTGCAACCCAGTGAATTTCCTGTCTTTCCAGCTTTAGCACCCCATTGGCTTTTGAGGGATTTTTTTTCTTGCGCAGCATTGTCCTTCACTGCGCTCTGGGATTGGCTCGATCATGCCACCCCGTCTTGTATCAACTCAGCAGAATAAAGCGCTCTCCCAATTGCTGGTGAGGCCAGGCAGGTCTTCTGCAGCATGTGTTTTTCCACATCTAGTCAATCGCGCATCCCAGCCTTTTTGACAGACAGGACGATTCTATATTCTTTTCTAAATAGCAAGTGAATTTTGGAGTGAGCAAATTATTAAAATATCATAAAGCTGGAGTTTAATTGCCTTGGTTACTGCCTGGCATGCCATCGCTGACTGTGTCATAAAAACGCGGGGGGGGGGGGGGAGGAATTCCCTGTCTCAGAATAGGCTGCAATTTGCTTTCCTAATTGTAGCATCTTTGTGAGCACTAATGAATTGATGGGCACAGCCAGGGCAGGGTTGGAATGGCAGTGTGCTGGTGGGGTGGCCGTGGCAGCTGCTTGTGCTACAGCGTTGGGGCAACGCTGGCCGTAACGAGGGCTGGCTGCTTTGGTCAGTGGTTTCATACATGCAGAGTGGACCCGCCTTTCAACCAAGCCCATTTTGATCAATGAACAAAAGGGTCTGTGAGCCTTTTCCCCAGAGGCAGAGCACGCCGGAGCCACTTAAACTTGGCTCCTTTCCCCATCATCCAGTGGGTTTTATTCCTTGCTGCCGAAACCTGCTCAGCCCCTTTTCTCTTGCCGCCCTGCCTCCCCTGGGTCTGGAACTCCATAAATGGATGTGGTGCCATTTCTCTCTTGGATCCCCCTCTAAAACCCACTCTGTCCATGAAATTGTCATCTTAACCCATACGCTGAACTGAAACTAAACTTAACCACCAATAACTGCATTTGTGCCTCTCTTTCCCCTCTGTTACACCTCCGCGCGCCCCCCCCATTGTCTTTCCTCATTGTGGAAATGAAGACTATGAGCTCCTTGGGGCAGAGTCTTGTCCTTTTCCTGTAAAAAGCACTTGTGTGTTGCTATTGAGAAGCACCTCCATGGCTCCTCTAGGGTGTTGTGGCATAACCCACTTTTCTAGATGCCAGAAGTGCTGCCAGGAAGGGGGTGAGGGCTATTAAAAAAGGCCCAGCCACTCAAGGCAGAGGTCTGTTTCATGCTACATTTACATGACACAGCACAGATAAAAATATGATTTAGTTAAAAGAATCAGTGATCCTATCAGAGTGGATGTGATTCATACTCATCAGTTGATGAATTGGCGCCAGGGGATTATTAGAGGGACAAATGGGTTTCTGTAGTGAACTTGCCACTTCTCGTCCTTATTGAGTCCAAGCTTGATAGCATCAAATATACCTATGAATTCAACTCCCCTGCTGAACTGTGATATGGGGGAAAGGATGGGCTCCTTTCTCTCTCCCATGCTGTTTTCCTAAGCTGAAATTGCGCTGGGAGACATTATTTGCTCCTTCTGGGGGCCACACATGCAACTGTTCAATTTACGTGTTCCCATTTTGAACGTCTGGTTTGTGTCCATTTCATCTCTTGAGTGGAGACAGTCCAGTTTGGCTTGAGTAAATGTCAGAAGGCCTTACCAGCACAAGAGTGTAAAAACTTTCCTCTGATTAATATTACATAACAGTGTATAATTAGAAGATGGGCGGTGAAAAAACCCAACTGGTGATTAAAGTGAGGTACACCTCTAAAGAGAGGCCATTACTTTCTGTAGTGAGCTATCCACTCGTAGTTGCTATTGGGCCCAAGCTTGACAGCATCAAATTTATTTTACATATGAATTCTAGCTCAGCGTCTTTGGCTGCTGAATCCTTTTACGATCTATGTGTTCATCTTTAAGGTGTCTCAAGGCTCTGCTGTTTCGGCTGCAGCAGACTAGCACAGCTTTCCTCTCTGGAATAATATTTTTCTATTGCTTCCTGAACTAGCTGATATCCCTTGGTTTGGCTTCTCTGATAATGCTTGCTGAGTGCCAAGGTGGCGACTTCTGCGTGTTGTTAATGAAAAGCAAACTGATGAGGAAGGTTCCATTTTGGATTTTCTGTCTCGGGGGTCCAAACAAATCTGACAGGCTTATTGCCTGAGGTGAGTGAGAATTGCCTCAAAGTGACAAGGCATGGAAACTTCAAGACACGTAAATAACCTCTGGCAGCGGTGGAGTTAAATTTTTTTGTGAGCTGCACCAAAACAGACCTTGACTGAATAGGAAGTATTTGGGAGATGTCCCTTCTTGGGTTACCTGTTTCTTTTATAGATGCAGACAGAGAATCAGCTTGTGAAGCTTTTCTTCTTGCTGTATGTCCAGGCTGGGAAAAGCATCACCGGTTGATTCTCGGCCTGCTTTGCGACTGAAAAAGGACACTCCAATGAGCTACAAAGGACTTTAGCAAAGAGGCAGAGCTGCTGCTACCCCAAATCCTGCAGCAGAGCAACCTGAATTCTGCTCTCTGAAAAGAAGCCATACGCAACCCAAATAAAGATGGCCCGTGATGCATATCTGCATACCTGCTTTATGAGGCAGAATTGATGGTGCGGACTGCGGAGGCATCCTGAATCCCTTCGCAGGGCTGAAGCTGCCCTACGAAGTTGGGCTGCTGTTTATTGTGAATTGTACCAGAATGCTGTGAAGCATACAGCTTTGAATGAAACGCAGGATTGTCAGAGAGTGAAGGGCATCTTTTTAGGAGCTGGTGTAGCATAGTGGCGAAAACAATGATTCCGAATCTTAGTTTCTGCTGTAAACTTGCTAAGTGGCCATAGGCAAGCTGTACCCTCCAGCTTCTGCAATATGGGGATGATGAAGAAGATGGCAGGTCTCTGAAGTGCTTTGGAATCACTGTCTGAGAATGCAGTACTGTTTAGCCACTGACTGGGATGGAGCAGTAGAAATGTGCTGGGGTAATTCCCATCCCTGCCCCTGAAATTTCCTCCTGTTTGCCAAGAGCAAATAAGCAGAATACATTCTGATCATGGCACAGGAGAACATAAAAGGCTGCTGGCTGCTTATCGGAAGAGCAGTGGAGGAAAACAAAACAAAACAGAAGTTTGAAATCTGAATGCCAAATCCTGCAACCTGGATGGATTTGTGCAAATTCTTTGTGCTTTCTGCTGGCCCATGGGAATGAGAAGGTGCTCCAATGAGCACACTAGAGCATGCTCTTCCACAAATGGTGCTAAGACCCACCCTCCCTCTAGCTAATCCTCCTTCCCAACTTCCTTCCCCAAACCCCTTTAGACCGAACATGGCAAGGTGTGATTACAATGTGTGATTAGAATGTGGCATTCACTGCCACCGACGGTAGCGATGGCCTCAGGCATAGACAGCATTATTTTATATTTTATATTTCAATTTATAATTAAAAGGAGATTAGACAGATTCATGGAGGATAGGTCTATCAGTGGCTACTAGCCACTCCCTCCACATTCAGAAGTAGTAAACCTCTGAATGCTAGTGTCTCTATTCCCTGCTTGTTGGTCCTCCAGAGTAATTGGTTGGCCCCTGTGTGAGACAAGATGCTGGTCTAGATGGACCACTGGTCTGATCCAGCAGGGTTCTTATGTTTGTTTGTTTTATGTTTATGTTTTATTTGATTGATATCCCGCCCTCCCTGTGAATGGGCTCAGGGCGGGTTACAGCAAGCATAAATTACAATTTAAAATCAACATTAAAAACATACAATCATAAAATTACAGAGCGGAGTCGCCGGGGTGGCAGAGAGGAAAGGAGGGGAAATGGATGGAAGGGCAGGCTCAAGTTTGTTTATATAGAGGCCATGATGACATTATGGCCCCCTCTTGACAGTTATGTTGCTCCAGTTCCCAGGTGGGAGTGGAAACAGCTGATGAGGTAGAGGCAGAGAATGCAGCTGTGGAGAGGGGACGGGTGGTTACCTTTCTCTGAAACTCACTGCTTCAGTGGTAGAGCCAGTTTAGTGTAGTAGTTAAGAGCGGCAGGACTCTAATTAGAGCACTGGTTTTGATTCCCCACTCCTTTGCTTGAAGCCAGTTGGCTCAGCCCCACCTACCTCACAGGGTGATGGTTGTGGGGATAATAATAAAACACTTTATAAACCACTCTGAGTGGGCATTAAGTTGTCCTGAAGGGTGGTACATTAATCGAATGTTGTTATTATTATTAGGGCTGATCCTCCCCTCAAGTCCACTCCGTCAAGCCTAGGGGCGCCATTCCCCTGCCCGGGGCGGGAGATCCCCTGCTCCCACCCTCCCCCCGCCCCTACAGCGGCCAAATTTGGGCCCAATTCTGCCCTCAGCAGGTCCAATTCAGGCCAAATCGCGCCCTGCAGTGGGCCAATTCAGCCCCCTGGTAAGCGCGGGCACACTTCCATGTCACCTTTTGACCCATGCGATAATGTCACTTCCCAGAAGTGATGTCATTGTGCAAGCTTGGGAGTGTGTGCGTGAAAACAAAAACAGGGACACTGCTAAGTAGGTGCCAGGCTCCTAATCTCCTGCCGAGGGTGTCAGGGGAACTGGCAACCCTAGTCAAGGCCCATCTTCTGTGTCTTTCAGTTTCCTCAGGAAACCCTCTTTTTTTGGCCTTATTTTATAAGGATTTCTGAGAGAAGTCGTGGCCTTGTTTGATTTATGTTGCTCCGACTTTGAATCTGCTTCTTGGTCACACGAAGGTGTGTTGGAATATTGTGCCCATGTTGATAAGTACTCCTTTGTTGTTTCTTTAGATACCACTTTCCAGCCTCTTTAACGGATGTTAAATTGGCTCACGATCGCAATGAAGCAACAATTAAAAATAATAACAATTAAAGCAGGAATTAATTTAAAATCACAATGAGCAATTACAAAAAAACAAAGCAAAACTGCGAAGGCAACTTTAGCATCGGTTAGAACAGCAATTAATTAAAAAACCTTGGCGAGCAATTAGAAAGAGGAAGCTAAGCAGCTGAGATGGCGCAACCTCTGAGCTACAAAATTGTCAGGTAAAATCAGTTGGAAAAGACACAAGGAGATAAATAGACTCTTCTGAGAGGGCTTGTGTGCCTGCCAGCATATCCTTGGAGGAATGTCTCTGCTTATGCTAACGTTCAGGTGCACTGTAGCATGGCCAGAAGAACAGAGCCCTTGGCCAGGCGATGGGGAAGAGGGGAGGTTATCCAGTGGGAGAAGTCCTGATCCTTAATGGGTGGGGTCATCTGGGGCAGGGAGCCACTTTATCCCCCATCCTGATAATGGCCCTTTGTGGTCTTCACTAAAAAGTAAATTGCTGCTAATTCATTCATGGTGGGAAGATGCAAAACTAAATTATTCAGGAGGGCCTTTTACTCAGGTAATAGGGCTGTGCTGTAAGGAACTGGTGTCTGTTGACGTAGGTAGTTTCCACATTGTTTAATATGTCATGTCAAATTACTGAAGTTTTGTTTCATTAGGGTTTCGCCTCTGTGTTTGAATTTATGCTTCTTCTCAAATTTCGGCAACGCATACCCAGTTTGTTGAATGTCCCCACACTTGATTGTATTGACTTACACTGTGTGTAATACGCCTTGAGTCTCGGCAAGAAAGATGGACAATAAATAAATAAATAAAGTGACCTTTCAGATAGCGAGTGACCCAGCCCACCCTTGCCAGAAGTTGTGTGTGGTGGTGGTGGTGGTAGGGGCTTCTTCTTTGGGTTCTGTGGCTTCAGGCAGTTGGAATGGGATTCAGGCTCTTTACCATGTCCTGTGATTATATACAGCCAAAACGCCAATACATACTACATCTCTTTTTATGGTGATTTGGTTTTTTTTACTTTAAAGAATTGCTTGCTTGTTAGATATTTTTTCAGATCTTGTTTTCGTGTCAAAGTCATTAAAGTGGCCTCGCAGCAGTTTAAAAAACAGTCTTCATTTCTTCCATCAACATTGTCTCCCCCCCCCCCTCCGCCCAACTCCTAATATATTATCCCTCTAATGCTATGCCTCTGGAGTTACTCGGCTGGTAACTTAAGCTGATAAGTTCCACTTTTACACGAGGTTCTGACTAGGAGAGCCAGTGTGGTATAGCAGATAGAGTGATGAACTAGGATCTGGGTAACCCAGTTTCAATTCCCTGCTCTACCGTGGAAGCTTGCTGGATGAACTTGGGCCAGTCACATGCTCTTAGCCTAACCTACCTCACACGGTTGTTCTGGGGATAAAATATGGGAATGGTGTAAGCCATTTTGGGTCTCTGTTGAGAAAGAAAGGTATAAATGAAGTAAAATAAAATGAACAGTTGCCCATGGAGCGTTTTGCTGCAACATCAGGTGCTCCTGGGACTCTTCTTTGTGCCCTCAGTTTCTTTTCAAGTATGGTTTACACAACAGCCTCAATGATATCTCCACACTTCAGTTAACCGGTCTAGTTTGCTGGTGATAGTTTTGCATTTGCTGCCCGTACCTTTTGAAGCTTATCCAACAGCCCTTATAAGAATAGCCCTGCTGGCTCAGACTGTGGGAGCTGGTGCGGTGAATCACAGAGTTGGAAGGGGCCATACCGACCTTCTAGTCCAACCCCCTGCCCAATGCAGGATGAGCCTAAAGCATCCCTGACAAATATTCATCCAGCCTCTTCTTGAAAACTGCCAGTGAAGGGGAGCTCACCACCACCTCCCTAGGCAGCTGAGTCCACCTTTGAACTATTCTGACCGTGAAAAAGTTTTTCCTAATATCCAGCCGGTACCTTTCTGCATGTAATTTAAGCCTGTTGCTTCGAGTTCTATCCTCTGCTGCCAACTGGAACAGCTCCTCGCCCTCCTCCAAATGACAGCCTTTCAAATATTTAAAGAGAGCCATCATGTCCCCCCTCAATCAGTTTAGAGTGTCTAATTACAGACCCTGGTTTAGATCTTCACACTACTGTATAGTCATTGAGTGACCTTGGATTGGGCACTTTGTTTCCAGTGTAGCCTACTTCTCAGGGTTGTTGTGATGATAAAATGCAGGAAGGGAAAACCACGTATGCCACCCTTGAGTTCTTTGAAGGAAGGGTGGGATGAAAATGCAGGGATGAGCTGGTCTCTGGAGAGGTGGCCTGTAAATTTTCTAACTACATAATTTGTAGATTGACCAGTGGTCTGTCTAGTCCAGCATCTATCTACATGTAGTGACCAATCAGCAGGCCTACAAGTATGGAGTCAAGGCCAAAGCTTACCCAATGCACTCTTGTTGCCCTTCAAGAGGGTTACTGCCTCTGAACATGGAGGTTCCATTTAGTTGTCATGGTCAATAACCTGTTGAGGATCAGAAGTCCATCTAATTCTTTTCAAAAGTCAAGTAGACATCCTGTAGTGGTGAATTCCACAAGTTAATTCTTTGAGTGAATACATCCTTTTGTCTGTCCTGACTGTACTGCCCATTGGTTTCATTGGATGTCCCTGAGTGCTAACATTAGGGGTAGGAGAGTTCTTTCTATCCATGCCCTTGATAATTGTGCTGCTCAAATCTGTACTTTTTCCAGAGCTGTGGAACCCCTTTTGAGATATGGCAACCCATGAGGACTGGAAACTGGTCTTTACAGGAAGGAGCTGGAATATCAAGTGCTGTGTCTCTAGAGAAGAGTAAGATGCCCCAGTGAGCAGTGAAGTGCCCCTCACCCCAGGAATTCCTTTTACATAGCCTTTTCTGCAATATGAAATATGACCTCCACTTCCACTATTTTGGCTCTTCTGGTTACATCAGGCAGAGCTAGTGTGTTTTGAAACTTGGGGAGCCATAAGGACTAGAAACTTGTCTAAGCAAACATGAAAGCTGGATACTAAAGATATTGAGTGTGATTTGGATTCAATGCAGAGTAGTGGTTAGAGTGCTAGACTAGGATTTGGGAGACCCAGGTCGAATCCCCGCTCTGCCATGAAAGCTTGTTGGACGATTTGGGGCCAGGCCCATACTCTCAGCCTAATTTACCTCACAGGATTGTTGTGAGGAGAAAATGGAGGAGAAGAGAAAGTAGGGTATAAATGATGTAAAAAGATAAAAATAAAATTCCCCTTGGGTCAATGCATATGAATCTTTTATTCCTCTCCCTCTCTCCCATCCACACTGAAATATCAAACATTTTAAGATGTATATGTATATGTATATGTATATGTATATGTATATGTATATGTATATGTATATGTATATGTATATGTATATGTATATGTATATGTATATGTAATGAAGAAGAGAGGGAGAAGCAAGTTTTTCTTTAAATTTTTAATTATTGCCTTTGTTGGGGCACAGAAGATTTGTAGACAGGTCACAGCTGCAGGTTCTCTTGCTTTTCCCTCCCTCCCCTTTTATCTCCCAGTTTCCCACAACCGTGACCTAGATTTTGTTTTTCTATCAGAAACACCTAGGTGGATCAAAATGAGGCAGGAGGGAAGACGCTGCCAGCATCCCTCTGATCGGATTGTCCCAAAGGGAGCGGAACGTGCAAGGAATGCTTACCCCGGCCTGGTTTAATTACTTCCCCATCTAGTCGTAAGTGGCACAGTAATTAAAGCGCCACTGTAGAGAGCAATGTCCTGGGGACTGTCTAGACAGAAAATCGCAACAGTTTAAAGGTGGGGGGCTGCCTTACTGTGGAAACTTGGCAAGGTACAATCCCCCCCACCCCTCTGCCATGAAACCTATTGAAGTCTAATTTTACCTGGTTAGAAGGAAGAGGGCCCTTTAGGAAGAATTTCCCCCTCCCCAAACTCTCTGTTATGGGCCTGGCCCTACATAGTGAGGCCTAGTGGTGCCAGGGAAGCCTGTACTAGAGTGACTGAAGGGCCTTGTTTTGCCTTAGAGTTGCCAGGGACCTGGAGTCCCTCAGTGGGAGATCCCCAGGTCCCTGGACTCTCCCAGTGGGGAATGGGAGCTGGCACTTACCCTGTGCTTACTTCTTCGTGTGCGCCTGATGACGTCACTTCTGGGAGTGACATCACACGGGGGGGGGGTCAAAGGGTGCCCCCTGGTCAAAGGGGCCCTTGTCCTCGCTGGCGTGGGCTGCTTTCACTGTGGCTGCGGCCTGCTCTCGCCGCCGCTGGTGCGGCCCGCTCTCATTTGGCGCAAACGGGCTGTGGCGGCAGTGAGAGCAGGCGGTGGTGCAGAAGTGGCCTGCTCTTGCCACTGCTGCCACCTGCTCTCGCGGTGCAGGAGCAAGCCCTCACTGGCCAAGTAAGTGGGCGCGGGGAGGGAAAGGGTGGGAACGGGGGATCCCCCGCCCCGGGCAGGGGAATGGGAACCCTATTTTGGCTTTTTCTGTGCTCCCTGCTAAGATGGTATACCAATAGTAAAATGGCAAGGGACCAAGAGCCAGAAGTAACTGGCTGGCTTTAGAAAAGCTGGGACTGTTCACAAGCAATGAAAAACAGTGGAATTTTATATTGGTCTCAAAGCCAGTCTGGTGAAAGCCCCTGCTTTGATTTTTTGAGCACGTTTCTAGTCCTTACAGTTGAGAGAGGCTTGAATTTGTTTGCAGGTGTTGAGAATTGTGTGGTACTGGGTATAGAATTCAGCTTCCTGAGAATCTTGGAGCTCACTTTTCCCCTTGGGATAGCAATGGTAAGTTGAAAGGCTGTGAGCGGTGCCTGCTGAAATCTGCACCAAATTAGTTTTCTGCTGGTCTGGGAACAGGGCTTTAGTGGCCTCCATAGTGCCTCCCTGGGGCTAGTGAAACAAAATTTAATGATCCGAAGTACTAAAAAAAATAGAATAAATTATGATTAATCTCATGACTGTGTTTTTATATTTAGCACATTCAATGTGCTTGATGCTTTGCAGAGCGCAGGAAACAGGATTCTGCCCCAAGGAGCCATAAAGGAGACAGAGATAGGAGGAGAGGGAAGCGCAGGTGGGGAGAAATGAGCAGAGAAGGAAGGACTTCATTTCCGTTATACGTGCCTAGAGAGAGACTTGATTTCAGTGTAAGGCTGGCGAGGAGAAAGGGACCCACCCGTGGGAATTAGGGTGTGCACAGGGCCTTGTTGAAACTGAGTTGCTTCCTGAGCAAAGCAGCAAAAGTGCTTCATTGGGGAGGGCAGAGGATGCAGAATGTGGTGGTGGTGGTGTGTGCGTGTACCAAATGCTTGATGGAGAAGGTGGGTTTTGAGGAAGGGATTGGAGGAAGTTAGAGAGGGGACGCATTACGCAAGAATTTTGGGAAGGAGTTCCAGGCAAAGCGAGGGGTGGGGAGGAAGGTGGAGGGTTTTGGACTGTTGAAGCTGGTACAGCTTGTGGGGGGGGGTAAAGATCAGGAGCCTGTTGAGATATGAGGACCTGGAGGAGGCATGGCAGAGCCCTGGAGAAAATGCCTAGGAGTTTGTGCTAGAGCCAGGAGAAGTCAGGGAGCCACTGCAGGTATATCAGGCGCATGCATATTCTGACAAATTTTCGTAATAATTGTACTCAGCATTTGCTACGCACTGTCAGTGGTTCAAAGTCCTTCGCGTTACTGTGTTGTCATTCATACAGCAACCCCTATAAGGTAGGCCGGTATCGTTATCTTCATCCGTTAGATGAGACAGAGAGAGATGGAGAGACTTGCTTAAGGCTGCAGCAGAGGCTGGATTTTGCTGGAGATTTTCTGGTCTGCAGCTCAGTTGCTGCCCGATACCAATGCTCTGGTGTGCAAATCTACACAGTGTGCCCAATTTATGCCCATTGCAGAATCCAGCTTTTCCTAGTATAGTACATAGAAAACATTAATTTTATTCCTAGCATAGCGTACATATTCCTGAGAGAATATTTGATTGATTAGAAGGCTAAGTAGATGCTCTAGAAGATTTGGCCAGACAGGGTTCTATTCAGGGCTGTGCCATGCCCCGTAGCTTGGCACTGTTGCTTCCCATAGCCATGGTCTTAACAGCTTCTGTGCTTCTCTCTCTGTGCGCATATACCAATTTCCAGCATTCCATCACACCTGAGCGTGACCAACAGATAGTATACCACTGATGGGACTATGGCGATTAAGGCAGGCTTGATTCTGAATGTCTGGCAGTTGCTAGGGAGTAAGGTTAGCCTCTTTCTAAGTGTGAGAGAACCAGTTTGATCCTGAGTTTAGAGTGATCGACTAATACTGGGAAGTTTACCGGGTAACTTCAAGTCAGTCATTTAACTCTTGGCCCAGTTCACCTTACAAAAATGTTGCAAGGGGTAAAGAGGGTTGAGGTTAGCAGCCCTTGGAGGAAGAGTAGGATTTCTTTCTTTATTTAATTGATGCATAAGCTGCCACTCCAGAGTCCGGATTGAGGTGGCTCCCAAAAGTAAAAAATAAAATCATAAAAAGCAGCAACATAAGAATTGACAATAATATAAGCAAGCCATAAAACATCATATGTGTGCTGTCAAGTTGCCACTGACTTATGATGGCCCCAGCTAGGGGCTTTCAAAGCAAGTGAGATGCGGAAGTGGTTTGCCTTTGCCTTCCTCTACAAGATCTTCCTTGGTGGCCCCTCTACCCGAGTACCAACTCTGCTTAGCTCTTGAGATCTGACGAGGTTGGGCTGTACCATACTATTCCACATCCCAAAACATTAACCATCTGAAAATGAAGTTTATAAAACAGCCTCCAGGCTAGAAACAAAAAACCCTAGGGGGGGGGGAAATCCTATCAAAAGCAGCAGCATCCTTCAAGTGCTCTTCCTGAGAGCCAGCTTGATGTAGTGGTTAAGAGCGGCGGGACTTTATTCTGGAGAACCGAGTTTGATTCCCCACTCCTCCACTTGAAGCCAGCTGGGTGACCTTGAGTCAGTCACAGCTTCTCAGAGCTCTCTCAGCCCCACTCACCTCACAGGGTGTTTTGTTGTGGGGATAATAATAACATACTTTGTAAACCGCTCTGAGTGGGTGTTAAGTCATCCTGAAGGGCGGTATATAAATCGAATGTTGTTTTGTTGATGTTGTTGTTACTCCTCTGGGGGAAGATGTTTGGGATGCAGCATTGCTTTGAAGATGAAAGATGCCTTTTCCTTCTGGCGCAGGGAGGCCCCACAGAGAGAGTGTGGGCAGTGTGGACTATGGAGACCTGTTGTGCAGAGATCTTTGTACAGTGCTGAGGCCTGCTGCACTGCCCCACGGAAAGGCCTTTGTGATATGTAAGCCCTTTTTCCGTACCTCTTCCCACTCACCACCTACGATGGACATTGTGCTGGTCAATAAAGCACCGGCTCCTCGTTGTCCCTGCAGTCTCCTCTCCTGTCTCTCCTAACAAGCTGCACGCGCCGGTTGAGCCAGCGAATGTGTTCCGAGGCCAATTGAATTCTGCCGACGCTAATGTGTGTTTAAACCAACCTAACAAGGCAACCGAGCGTGGTTTTTATTGTTGCGTTTTTATAGTGTCTGCAGCCTAGATTACGGTTGCTCTTTCGGGGAAGTTTGCATGCGTAGGGACCCGTGTTCCTGATATATCTGGCTGTGCAATGCAAGGGAATTTTTAAAAATGTGTGTGTGCATGTGTGTTTGGCAAGCTTCTTCTTGTGTGTCGAGCCACCGTTCCTTCCTCCTCACAGCCAATGCGTCCGTTAATGTTGTTCCTTGGGATTTGATCCATAATTCACTCATTAGAGCTTGCTGCTTGCTGCCATGGGCCTCTGTAGGAATGGCACCTCTTAGCACCGAGAGTCATTTTTCTGGGCTGGTGGATTTAATAAATTGCTTGCAAGGGAGATTTGAATATTTCTCTTCCCCCTCTCCTGTCCCCCCTATGTCTTGACAAGTGCTTTGTTATTCCGCTTGGTTTCCACATCTCGCTGTTTAATTTTGCAGGGGTGTGTGGGGGGAGATACAGCGTTTTTCTGGTTTATTTTTCTTCCCTCGGATGCTGACAGCTGTGTTGGAGCCATGGCAGATGGAAAGGAGCCAATGGGATTATTAGAGCTATTTATTTGTATTTCTGTGGCACCCAGCGGAAATCAAAGCCCCCGTCGCTCCCCGAGATGTAGAGGGGAGTGACAGAGGCTGCGCAGCTTCTTTGGTCTGGACTGGAGCCACCAAAATGCCTCTGCTGTGAGATTACCTTGCTGCTTCCTGGCCCGCTGCTGGTTTTTGCAACCTGGAGCACATTTCTGTGTGTTTTGTTTTTGTACATACTCAGTTGGGTGACGGGACCAGGATGTGCAAAACATTTGCCAAGCCCCATTTCCCCCTCCCTGAAGTTGTGAGATTCTGTGAAGTTGCCTGATACAATCTACTCTGATTGACAGCAGCTTGGGTGGGGTGGGTGGTGGGTGGGATGAACTTGGTGGTCCTTTTAACTGGAGTCCTGTGGCCTGAGCATGGGAGCTTGGTGCATGCTAAGTGTCCCCTCCTTTCCCCACAACGGCCAAGAAGAGGCTTCTGAGAATAGTCCTCTATCAAGCTCCTCTACGTGTTTGTCTAGTGCCCCTTTAGGGCCATACAAGGTAGGGAGCTGTTGCTATCCTTTGTGGCAGCAAATTCTGTACCTTTAATGACATGCTGCCGGGCAGAGGGTCCATTGTGCCAAGCACGGGGGAGCAGCCTTGCTGGGGCAGAGAGGGGAAAAGGAGAAAGAATGTTCAGTTTATCATTTGTACCTCCTCCAGATGAATGGGGTTCACGAAGGGGGCCTTAGCCAGGGGCCCACAAAGTCTTTGAACCACCGCTGTCCGTCAATAGCTACCATGCACCAGTGCTGTGTTAAAGCCTTGGGAAAGCAGGCTCCGTTTCAGTTCAGGGCTCAGCTCCTAGACACTATTTCTGTGCCCAAACTCCTCCCTGGATCACACGGGAGCCTAATGGTTGGTAGCAGACGTGTGCAGACTTCTTGCCCCCAATCAGTCACACCCCCTTGCACATCTGGATTGAGGGTAGCCTGCGTCATTGCTTCCAGGCACAGTTGTGTTTCTGCACCCTCTTCCTTAATCTCTGAGCTGATTTTTTTTTTGTGTGTAGCACAAAAAACCTCAAACCCTTTAGATTTACTCTGATACTTTGGCGGTGGTAATTTTTTAAAAAGCTATCAATTGCATTAAATAACAAAACATTCTTGAGGGTGTGATTGAGTTTCAGGTGATAAATGTTGCTTTGCTGTTGAAGCCCCATGGGCAACTTGGATGTTCCTTATCCAAAGCCACCTTGGCAAGCACATTTTGAGTCGAATCCATCCGTAAGGCAGGAAGGGACTGAAACTGGACTAAAGTACCTGAGCTCCTGAAAGTGTGCGCATGCAAATAAGAACTCCACAGGTTTGTCTCTGCCTTAGATTACTAGGGTGTTGTGCTGAAGCCGTCATAAGCTAGCATGTCCTGCTTTTGTGCTTGTTTCTGTGCTCCCATAATGGCAGTTCGATTACCCAATAAACCAGTTGTTACAATGATGTCACAAGCTGTCTGCCCGGCTTTTCTGTTAGAAGAAGAGTTGCTTAAGTTGGAAGAAGCTCCCTTAGGTTTGAGGAAGACTTCAATCTTTGCAGTGATAAGCTACAGGCCCATAAACGGTCCAGTGTTGTCCCATATAAAGACTGTCTTGAATTTCCCAAAGTTTGCAGGTGTGGTTGAAATTGAGATAAAGGTTGCAAGAGCCCCATGCCGCAGAGTGGTAAGCAGCAGTACTGCAGCCCAAGCTCTGCTCACGACCTGAGTTCGATCCTGGAGGAAGCTGGGTTCAGGTAGCCGGCTCAAGGTTGACTCAGCCTTCCATCCTTCCAAGGTCGGTAAAATGAGTACCCAGTTTCCTGGGGGTAAAGTATAGATGACAGGGGAAGGCAATGGCAAACCACCCTGTAAAAAGTCTGCCAAGAAAATGTCGTGATGCCATGTCCCACCATGGGTCAGTAATGACTCAGTACTTGCACAGGGTTTGGTTGAAATTGAGATAGCTGCATCTAAGACAAAAACCCTCTAAGACCCTCCCCCTTAATTCATCCCCAGCTATGAATTTCTTCTAGATTGCTTTCCCCCTGGACTAGGTAGTTGTGGCCCACCTCCTGTAGATTCGGTGTATTTACTTATTGGCTAATTGGTGCCAAAGTTCAGATATCTCTGTAGGCCTTCTTGGCTTCAGGATGCTGCCTAGCATCTAGTGGTGTTGACTGTGGGTGGGGAGAAAGAGAGAGACGCTCACAGGACAGAAGCATCAGCCCAAAGACGAGATTTTCATTGAGAGAGACCCACGTGCGTTTTTCTTCCTTTTTACAAGGCATCTCAGGGTATGTAGACTTTGTGATTCTTTGGACTGAGAAAAGAATTTAAGAATTGCCTTGCTGGATCAAACAAATTAGTCCAGCATTCTCGTTCTATCAATGGTCAGACAGATGCAACTGGGAAACTTGTAAGCTTTGTCCCCAATTCACTATAGTCTGAGGTATACGGCCTCCGCCTATGGGTACTCTGTTTAGTTACAGCTGTGAATTTATCCAAAGCTACTTTTATGTTGTGGTGTACACAAACGGTTATTTATTTGGTTAGTTTGTAGACTTTCTTTTGGCTCTTTCAGCGGCCTCCGTTGTGGCTTGCAGCAACTTTAAAACTACTAAAAAAAAGTCAGAGCCGCAAGAAACATCAGACTCCCTGGGGTAAGAGAATTCCCCTCCCTGGATGTGGCAACTGAAAAGGCTCACTTAAGAATCTCTGCCAGTATTACCTTTGCCAAGGCAGATTCCCCAGAGGACATTCCTGTTCATTGATCTTTGTGTTTGATATGGGATAATCCTTTAAATATTGGACCTTGAATTGGACCCAGAAATGAACCGGCAACCAGTTTTAGCAAATGTGGTGCGTTATCTTCATTGTAGCAGGTTCCAGTAGGACTTGAGCTGCTGTTTTTTGAACTAGGTGAGGCTTCTGAGCAGTCTCCATGCACAGCCCTCACACAGAGGGCATTGCAGCAGTCTAATCTGCGTGTTACTAGAGCAAGTGTGACTGTGACCAGATCAGCTTTTTACACAGAGCTATGATGATGGAAGTTGACAATTAAAGATGCATTGCACAGTGGAGTACATTTTTTCATCTATCTGGAATCAGCTTTGTTGGATGATTTCACTTATTGGGGAGAACCATTTTTCTCTTAATTCTCTGTCCAGGTTGCTAATCATGTTATGTACATCAAGCACATCCACGTCCACAGTTATTATACTTCGTAAAGCCATTTGTTCCAGTGGCCGTCGCTGCATCTTGGGGCAGTGAATTCCAAAAGCTGATTATGAGATGCATGAAGAAATGCTAAACCCAGGGTCTGCTGCCAATCATTGGGTTAACCTGAATTTTAGTGAATGGAGTGAATCATTTCTCTCTTTGTTCTCTGCATAATTCATAATCTTTGATAAAAATTTAAAGCCACTGCATAGAATGTTCCAAATGCATCCAACTTCTGTTCCGTAGGAGCAGGACAAAAAAAGAATTGGAATGGCTTTTTCTGTCAGCCGAGCAGAGGTGTCCCTAACCACAAGAGGTCATGCTTTCTTCATGCTGGTTGTCTGCCAATTTAATTACTGCTAGGAGAAATAACTTTGTCTGAGGTCCTTAAGGTAACTTGCAATTAAAATCCAGCTGAGAAATTCAGGCATCCTTCAGACAGAACGACAAACCGGGGGGTTTGTTGAAATGTGCACAAGCCTGAAGGGGATTTCTTGGGTTCATGTGCCTCCTCCTTTTGCCCACGGTGAGATAATTAAAGATTTTGTTCTATTAAATGATGCCTTTGCCTTGCTCTCTCCCTGCCAACCAGGATTACATTAGAATTTGAACTTTGGTTTATAGAGAAGAGAATTTAGCTTGTGGTTTTGGACATAATGGCAAACCATAGTTTGTCATGAACGTGGGAGTCTTGGTCTCACACCTGAGGAGGAGTGCAAGACCAAGAATCCCCCAGGAATGCTCATGTAATTGGCCAGCCACAAGTTATGCCTCAGTTGTCTGAGGCTACCCAAAACTCCTCTCAAGTCTCTTGTGTCCTTAACAACTTCCTTGTTGGACACTACTAAGGGTCTGTCTAACCAAGCAAGAATCCCATTTCCAAGAACGGACGGCTAGATTCTTCTGGGAAATCCCTCATGAAGAAGGGATCCTCCTTTCTCTTGTTTGCACCCTGAAACTGTTATTCTGGTGTAGACTGCTCCCAAATGTGAAGTTTCGGGTTCAGCTATCTTAGTAATATTTGTTGGTAGTTCAGTTCTCCATCTATCTGCCTAGCCCTTCATCATCTCGTCCAGCTGCTGGTTCCCTTCAATGGACTGCCAGGGGCTGCTGTGAAGATAGCAAGCAGAACATGAATGCAGGGGCCCTTCCGCAGTGTCTGAAAGGTTGGTTGGCACTGAAGATGGAGTATTATGACTAATAATTATTGCTCTGTGAGAAACTAAGTATACAGTGTTGAATCAGGCCACAGGCTCATCTGGCATCCCTTTCCCAAAAACTGGTGAACCAGATGCCCCTGGCAAGTGCATCAGCAGGACAAAGAAAGCAGCAGCTCTCCCCCTCCCACCCCAGTTGGTTTGTCCCTGGCATCTTATTCTTGAAGGTAAAGTGCCTTTGGACATGGAAGTTCCATTTAGCGATCATGAAAGTAAGTGCGAAGACATATCCTTCTGGTCCAATATTGGATGAAGCCCTTGGAGTTATGCTGTCTCTAGGGAGAAAAATAAGTTCCTTGTGTGTTTGTGATATTACCCTCTAAATTTGCCTGCTTTTCCAGACAGCAACCAGCTTGTCATTTTTAAGTTTAAATGTGCCAAAGGTGTGTGGGGAAGAGGCTGAGAGGGAAGATTGTCTGCCTGCAGAGAGACTTAGATTGGGGTGGGGGGGGGGGAAGGCAGATGCTGTTAAGTGACTTTGCACTTAACCTGAGTAATTGTTTGTTTGGAGCTTTAAATAGCTCTCTTTGGGCGTTGATCAGAAAAGGTGTCGAAGCGTCTGGAACGCTCTCTGGGGCAATGGTAACGGCATGCTGCTTTTTGGAACATTCCCTGGGCTAGAGAAGGAACTGTGCCTATGTGCGTTTGGATGTATTCATGTCAGGGCCCAAGGCCCCACCATCCAATCCAAGGATCCCCAGGGCAGTTTACAAACAACTAAAATACAGGGCTGGTTTCCAATTTGTGGGAGCTTTTTGAAGCCTGGGAGAGCGTTCAAGATGGAATTTTCCTTACTGGCAGCCTGAAGTGATGCAGTCCATTCTGCAACAGTTCTTATCATTCCACCCACTCCTTTTGTGCACGGCTGGCAGCACTGATGGCATCTATGAAGGATCAAGTCAATGCTGTTCGTTTTTTTATCATTTTTATAGGGGCTGCTTTCAGCGGTTCCAGGGTTTGAAAGCTAGGCTTGGTTGGGCCAAGGGAACAAGGGTTTTTTTGCTACTGTCTTGGGCGTTTTGTTCTTTCACTTTAACTTAAATAATTAAGTTGCTGATAGATTTGATGTTACTGTTTTATTCTCTTTGTAAGACACCCTGAGTGCTTTTAAGTAGAAGGTCAGAATATAAATCTTAAGAAATAGGCCAACGCAAGCGGAACCCTCTGCTGTCATCCGAACATGCAAACTTTTTAGCAAAGTCGGTTCAAGGATGCACAGCTGAGCCTATGAGAGATGAGACATTTTTGGAGGGGGAGAGGGTGTTGCATCAAAAATGTGAAAGCATTCTTCAACCTCCAAGAACGAGCACAATGCTGTTTTGTTTACGCTCAACAACATCAGCACATTGCCAGCTCTGAATCTATATCATTGTCATGCCATTAATATAAAAGAACTGATAACTTATAGGTTGGTATCACAACCATGGGGCTTGAACATTATATAAATAGAAAAGAGCAAGAGTCCAGTAGCTCCTATAAGACTAACAAAACGTGTGGTGGGGCATGAGCTTTCGTGAGTCACAGCTCACTTCTTCAGATACAGTAGAAAAGAGAATCCAGTAGCACCTCTAAGACTAACAAAATTTGTGATAGTCTTATAGGTGCTAATCTCAGGGCTTTTTTTCAGTGGGAATGCAGTGGAACGGAGTTCCGGCACCTCTTAAAAATGGTCACACGGCTGGTGGCCCCACCCCCTGATCTTCAGGCAGAGGGGGGTTTAGGGGAACTCCCCTCTTTTTGGAGATCGGGGTGGGGCCCACCAGCCATGTGACCATTTTCGCCGAGGGCAATTTAAACTTTAAAAAACTCACCCCTTTTCCAGCTGACCCAAAGTGATGTCATTGTGCGGTCTTGAGTTCCACCACCTCTTTTCCCAGAAAAAAAGCCCTGGCTAATCTTATAGGTGCTAGTCTTATAGGGCTGCTAGACTCTTGCTCTGTTCTACTGCTGCAGACAAACATGGTTCCCCATCTTTCAGCTCAAGCAGACGAACACGACTACCCATCTCATTATACAGTTTTTAAAATTACTCCAATCTGTCTAATACATGCTTATCCTTCCCTTCCTCCAATGAGTTCAGAACTGTGTACATGGTTCTCCCCCTCTCATCTTATGCTCTCAACAACATTCCTATGAGGAAGGCCGGGGGGTAACTGGGCCAAGGTGATCCAAACAGCTTCCATAGCAAAATAGGGGTTAGGACAGAATAATTAGAATGTGGGATGAATCCCTGTCAGAACATATTTTCCCTGCTGGGACTATTCTTCACTTTCTCTTTACACTTTTACTGACGTTGGTTAACTTTTTAGTATTCTTAATAGTTGATGTGTGATTGTGGGGGGCGGGGGGGGGGCTGGTTTCCCAAAATTAACACTACTTGACTCAGTGAAGAAAACATAACCGTGCTTTTGCCAGCTTTTTGTTCTGAGCAGACAACGTGCCTGTGGAGAAGCTGACCCAGTTCTGGAGTTTTGCTCATGAAGACCGCAAAGGTGTACCTTCCACTAAACACAAACACACACACACACATGCACAGACACGCACACACACCGTTTCCCCCTCCCTTTTAATCCAGATGTCTGGGGCAAGCCGTGACCCTTTCCCGGAGGTGCTGTATTTGCCCAGGGGCCTTCCCCCTTGGTGACCTGTTGGTTAAGCTAACACAGGTAGCTCCTCATTAACACAGAAGGTTAACAAGAGTGATACAGTTCACTGGTTTCCTGTTCTGCGTCCAACTAGAGGAAAGGGCAGTTTTGAGTCATGGGGCTATGCGGGCATCAGTGCAGGGAAGGGGGAGAGAGACGGCTTTTGAATGATCTGATTCAGGAGGTTGAAATCTGGTTCTTTAAGCAGCGCTTGGAATGGGGGGAAAGGTGAGGTCCCCTTAATGAAACCCGCAATCTCCCCACCCCACCCTTGAGCTCTATTAATTCGCCTGCTTTCTCTTCCCATTTTAGCTTTCTTTAAAAAAAAGTAGTTAAGGAGCGTGAACCGTTGTTGTTGCTCTGGCTTACAGCAGCTGTACCAATGCAACCATTATGGTGCAAAAGCAGTCATCTTAGGCAGCAGCAATCCATCTCTTTGTCGCTGTTGGCTCAGCTAGATAACAGGCAAGGTCTCCGTGACAAAGGGGCTACAAGCTAGGAAGCCCTAACAGGTGGAGACGATATCACAGTGTTCCATAACAGTCCTTTCTGGAACCTACCCAAATTAGGACACGGATTGTAAAACTGCCCATGACAAGCTGGCTGCTGTTGCTGGCAGAAGGTCAGCTTTGCTGTTGCTGCAAAGGCCCAGAAGTGTTTTGTGTCCATCCATCGTGGCTGCATTGATCCTCTTGAGGGTTTGGAAGTTATAAGCACCTCCAGGCTTAGTTCTGCTGTCCCTCTGATGGAGAATCCCTGGAAGACTGTGGCCTGTTTGATTCTTGATATTGCTGTGAACTGTTTTCAGTAGGTCTGGCTCTTAAATGGACAACTGGTAACAGTGACCTATGTGGGGTTAATAAGCACTCCACTCCCACTTATTTGGTAATAGGGTACTAAAAAGGGGGGTAGGCCCTCTCTGCCCCCTGTGATTTATGTGCTGTATATAAGTCAGAAGGTTGATTTTTCTCACTTGGGTTGCATACAATGTTGGACAGGTTTTTTTAATTTAAAACATTCTCACCTTTCTTTGCTGCTATTGATCCTCCGAGGCAGCTTGTGAACCATAAACCCATCTAACAACAGAATCCAAATAACTCTTAAAAATACAAAAAGATATAAAAGGGAAATAAAGAAAAAGAATAGAATAGCATCAACAGACAACCTGCAGTGAACAAAACAAACAGTGATCCATTAAATGTTTGGGAAAATCAAGCCATTTGAACCTGACAGGTAAAATATGACAGAGCTGGCAATGAATAAATATTTCTGGGGAGGCCTTGACAGAACAGTTGCTTTGAACATGATTATAGGTAGCTGGCACTGAAAATAAATTTTAAAGAATTCTGTACTCTGGAATCTTCGCCTTATATAAATACTGTGTTCTTCGCTGATCTGAAAGATCACAGTGGGCTCTAACTTCCAGAGCAGGGTTTTCAGACTTTTGTGTCTTCTCTCACTTTATCAACAAACCCGAGTCCTACCATGATTAAAACAAAAGCCCACTTTTTCTGAGAAGGACATTTATATGTTTACAAACGTTCTGTTGCTACAGCTAGCATGCCAAAAGGTCACAAATAGATAATCCATAATTGGTAGAGTCAGCAGGAGATGGTACCTCTCACTTTCTTGCAGGCATGGGAATCGAGGGAGAGTGAATTCATAGTAATTGTTACGAAAGCCCCATATCCCACTTGGATTTCTTCTAGTGGTATGCGCACCTCTGGTTGAGAATCACTTTTCTAGAGCACTGTACAAGTTAATGATTTAGGAGTGGGGGACAGCTGGTTACTCAAATGCAAAGGAGAGAATTTTGCCAGGTGTTATTTCTTATAAAAGGGGGAGGCGTTTCCTCTTCAACTCAGCCGTCAATAGTTCAAGCGACTTGCCACTATCTACGCTGCAGCTTTCCTGAATCACTATTTCTGTGGGTCGTCTTCTGCACGGGAAGAACAAATAGACACGTGGGAGGTCCGGGCTAGTCAGGAACGATGTAAGCGGGCTGATGTCATGACGATGCATGGCCGGCCCCAGCCAACTGGGAATCTCGTAGTCAGTGGGGGATGCCATGATACATAGCCAACTGGAGGTAAGCGTGAGATGACATGTCCGTGGGTGAATGAAGCAGTAGAACATTCTCATTCAGTGGGTGAACCCACTCTGCCCTCCTTCTTGACCAGGTGTCCAAAATGGCTGAAAGGAAGGCAGGGTTTTGGGGTTTTGTTGCTGTTGCAGAAAATGTTTGGGGATACTTCCCCCCTCCCAAATCAGTAATCTCAAATTCTTTCTCTTCCAATCCATCCATTTTGCTACCGGTAAGAGACTCAGTTCTACCACCTGAATAGGACTTCCCTAGATAGCTACCTATGTGCATCTCACACAGTCCCAGGAGAGACATTCGGTTTCTACCACTAACTGTCCATCGCGTTGGCCCACTTGAAAAGATTTAAAGCGACAATCAGTTTGCTAATCCTGGTTATTAGGAAGCTTCTGGAGCCCAAATTTTGTGGGCTGGAGCACCTGCTCGGCTCTATTGTAGGCTCTTCGGCCGACACGCTCCTTTGAGCTCACAGGTTGCCTTTATGGCTTAGCGCCACGGCTTCTCGGAGCAGCAGCTGTCATTTGCAAGCACTCTGCTGATTTTCTGGAAAGCGACGGGTATTTAAATATGTCAGGATGGTTAATTTGGAAACTGTATGAGGAGATGGGGGAGGGGTGACGTCCAGCCAGTCTTCCAGTCAGCACTGGGGAATAATTGAGATGCTGACTGACCCATGGCTGGCCCAAGTCCCTGTCTTCTCGCCCTCTTTTCCACAGTCAAGTGGCTCTCAGCATCGGAGCAGCACTTCGTTGCCAACGCTCCCCTAATGAGAGGCCTTCACTTGTCTATAATCGGATCATCCCTTTGTACAGATGAGCTCCCCAAAAACTAAGGGGTGGGACAACAGGCTGCAAAGAGGGTACTTTCTTCTAAGTGGTAAAACAAAAGCTGTATTCTGCTCAATTATGCGTATATAAGCTGACGGGCTTTATGGGATGGCAGACGGCATGTTAGGAGCAGAGCGGAAAGCGCTGCTGTCATTTTGACTACAAGGAGATAGGTCCCTCGGTCTTGAAACGGCATATTAGACACGCAGCTTGCGGTATGAAAGCAAAGAGGGACTGTGATGGCGGGGGGGGGGGAGATTGTGTTGTTTTTGTTTAAAAGCCCAGCAGCCGGCTAGTTGTAAATTTGGTTCAAATTAATAAATCAAGTTAAACAAGCTCATCTACATAGGTTTTTTTTTTTTACTTGTTTATTTTGCTGCTCCCCCCCCCTTCGGTTAATCCTTTATAAGTATGAAAACCAGCTGTGCAGTAATGGGGCCTGAACTTTGCCACTGGAATACATCGCGCAACCTAAACATTTTTTATTTGGGATGCATTTACCCGACTTTGCAGTAAACAAATCAGAAGCAGCAATTAAAATCCATCGAAGGCATTAAAAACCAACCAGCAGAATCAGCAGAGGGACAATAAGCAGAACAACATGAACCGATTTAAAAAAAAAAAAGTCCAGCCCTGTAGAGGTAAACATAAACCAGCTTCAGCTGAATCAGAAGGAATGAATTGCCTCCATGGAATACAAGGGGCAAATTGAGACAACTCTCCCCCTCCCCCCTGTGATGATGTCATCGAGAAGGCCCTGAGCTATGCAGAGCTCTACACCTTTGATGCCTGAGGTTCATGTGAGTGAGGGTAGTCCCTGGCCCCAAGCCTTTGAGGGCTTTAAAGGCTGAAGCCTCCATTTCCAGCTGAGCTTGAAAGCAAACCTCAGTGTTGTAGTATCAAAAGTTGGTGTTCTTCCAAGGGCTGACCCAATGATGATATCTTGCCCCTTATTAACCAAACAACCATGATCTGAGTCAGTTGTAGTTTCCAGGAATGTACTGAAAAATAAAAAAATCACCTGTGGTGGCATACAAGTTTAAACCAGTAAAAATCAGCATCTTGGATTAAACAGACCCAGCAAAACCTTCTTTGGAGGTTTTTAAGCAGAGGCTAGAGGTCTATCTGACAGTAATACTTATTCTGTGAACCTAGGCAGATCATGAGAGGGAGGGCAGGAAGGGTTACGTCAGTGCTTAGTTCTCATGCCCCCCTTCTTACATGCCCAGGGTAAGGCCGATCGCCACCTTGGTGTCAGATAGCAATTTTCCCCAGGCCAGTTTGGCTAGGGATCCTGATGGTGTTTTGCCATCTTCTGTGCATGGAGTAAAGGTCATTGGGTGTGTGTTTGGGAGGGGGGAGGTATTTGCGAATTTCCTGCATTGTGCAGAGGGTTGGACTAGATGACCCTAGTGGTTCCTTCCAACCCTATGATTAAAAATGGTCAGAATGAGTTATATTTTCAATTGATGCATGTGTTGTTAAAAGTGCAGATGTACACGACGGACTTCACCTGTGTCCTGAAAGAAGGTGAAATAGGGATTGGGCATCCGTCTCCCCTCAGAAAGAGGGGCACATGGAGAAGGTCCTCTAATGTGGATCCTTGAAGATGGGTTGAGAATTCCTGCTATCTGTAGGAGGGCCGACCCAGTGTGTTTTTCATTCCGTCCCTCCATGGAGCTCTCAGCGAGGTCTGTGGTTCCCCCTCCGTCCATTCTACACCAGTCCTGTCAAATAGGATAGGCTAAAAGGGAGTGACTGGCCCAAGGTTAGTAAGCTTCATGGCTAAGTGGGGATTTGTTCCTAGGTCTCCTGGAGCATCGTGTGACACTCCAATCAGGGTTCTGCAGAACTTGGAGGTTCCCTAGAATATTATCAGGAGTTCGGCAAGAAATTGCAGAATAAATCAATATTTGAAAGACTGTGAAAAGTTCCAAATATCCCTTGAAATACCAAAGTTATTAAGGTTATGTAAGAGGGAGAGAGAGAAGCTCTTTACAAATACATTTTCTTGACAATAATTTAGCAGTCATTGAATTGCACTCCCATCTACCAATTTTTTCTCGTCTGTAAATGTTTTCATAGGTAAGGGTTACACAAGATTTGAAAAATTAATTTACGGGTTCCTCCATGGAGAGAGAGACCTCCTTCTTCATAGTATTAGAACTTCAGGGGCACACATTGAAATAGATGGGCAGTACATGTCCAGGTGAACATACGGGAAGGGCTTTTTCATCCATGGTATAATTTATAGAACCTTCTACCTGAAGATAAGATGGTGGCTTCTAAGATTGTGATAGCGTTCATTCATTCTATTTATAGGATGCCTTTCTTGCTGAGACCCAAGGTAGATTACACAGTGTGAGTCAATATAATCAGCTAGAACATTCGTTGAACAAAAATACAATATGATCAACAACTAGGACATTCAACGAACAAATCCAACAGGGTACAGGTTGCAGAAATCGGCAAAGCAAGCATAAATCCGAACACAGTGAAGAAACATTTCTGAAATAAATTCAGAGGCACGGTTGATCAATGGCTATTTGTTCACTTATTGATTTGGGCTATTTCTCTGATGCCTCTTCAGAGGCCTGCTGGAGGCAGCTTACGCTTAAAACCACGTCACAGTGTTCAAAACTGTTGTGTTAACTAAGCGGATCCTCCATGTTCAGAGGCAGCATGCAACAGTGTGGTGGGAGGGCTCCCCGAAGACTTCGGATGGGCCACGTTGGGAAACAGGATGAGAGACTAGGTGGGGCCTCTGATCCAAGCTGAATTTGTCTGCCCAAGCCCTCTGCTCTGATCACTGGCACCTCATTGGTTCTTGCACAGCTGGGGTAAGGGTTCCTGAGAAAGGGAGCGTGTCCCACATGTTGTATCAAGTATTCATGGAACAAACGGAATCACGCACTATATATTATTATTATTATTTGTGATAATATTATGGCTGGAAATGTAAAACGTTGAGACTTTCCCAGCCTGTTCTGTTATGTCCGCCTTCTACCTACAGTCTTCCCTAATGAACAAGTTCATTGATTCCCCCTTGTCTGATCCTGATTGCTGGCTACATGGGAGGGATGCTCAGCTCTTCCTTCTCACCCGAAAGCAAATGGAGGAAGGCAACTTCAGCAGTGTCTAGACTGTGACAAATTCTCCAGATTGCGGTATCCCCCCCCTCCCCAAGAAGGGGAATCTTGTTAGCAAGGACAGGTTTTCAAAAAAGCTGTACTCTAATCCTCCCCCCCCCCTTCCAAACAAGGCTAGTGTAAATGGTGCAGAGCGCTTCCTTTTTAATCTCTGGCACTTAATTAGGAGAGAGAATGGCACCTCTGTATATTTCTGGGTGTTTTTGCCGCAAGGAGAACAGAACGATCTAACAAATTGCTTCCATTGTACTTGGCTCTTCCTGCATGCGATGGAATGAGGGGGTGGTGGAGAAATGAAGGTGGGGAGCGGGTCCTTCAATTTTAACGTACGAGGTGCTTGCTGGAGCTTACCATTTACTTTGGTATCTGGTTTCTGTTAGTGGCCCGCCAGATGTGTCCAGTGAAAACACCGACAGGGAATGAAAGTAACGGTCCTCTGCCATTATTTTCTCCCTTCATCAGATCCAGAGGAGTTAGTTGTGTTCGACTGTAGTTGCAAAATAGTAAAGAGTCCTGTAGCACCTTTAAGACTAACCAATTTTATTGTAGCATAAGCTTTCAAGAATCACAGTTCTCTTCATTAGATGCATCTGGCGAAAGATACTACTGGACTCGTTACTATTTTCTCTTCATCAGAAAGATACCCTGTCGAATATGGAGCAGCTGCGGCTTATACTGGTTGCTTTACTATGGAGAGCGCATCTACCACTTGTTCTCCTACTGGGTTAGAGCAAAGTTCGTCTGCCTGGCATCTGATTGCTTGCAGCCATCAGCCACATGCTCACTCCAAAGAGCTGGTGCACTTAAGAGACCAAGGTGCAAATCAGGAAGTATGCAGTTCAAATCTTGTCTGTGCTGTGAACTCGCTAGGTGGTCTTAGCCCCCCCCCCCCAATCTCAGCTCTCCATTTGCAACTTGCGGATAATACTAGCTGACCTGATGGGGAGGTTGTGGGGATTACAAAACAATAAAGTATCTAAAGCAATTTCGATCCTTGAAAGTGCAATAAAAATCTTCAGTATTATTAAGTTTTGTTGCTTTACTGCTCTTTGGGCAACAGCAATATGCCGCCGCCAGTTTGACATGGGAGGATCTCTTGGGAAACACATTTGTTCTTCAGGACTTCCCAAATGGATGACCTTTGTACCTGTAGGCGTCCGCCTCATACGGGTAAAGTCCTTGCTGATGGCTGGTTCCAACTTTATTGTTCATTCTATGAAGGAGCTTGAGAGTTCCAGCACCCAGACTGGTGTTTAGGGAGCATTGTCCACCTTGAGAATACTAGTTAGTTCTCTCATACGTTCTGGCTTCCCAGTGTATCAGGGACGAACCAGCCTTCTTGTTCCTGGTAAATGTATCCCTGTGTTCTCTCTGTGTTGTCCTTTTGGAGATGCCTGAGAACATTGCTAGGGTATTCATATGCACACTACAAACAAAAAAGGAATTCTTGTAGAAGCCTTAACTCTCTCGTGTGAGGTTGTGGTTAGGCTGTGAGACCAGGGGTTCAAATCCTCCCACTGCCATGAAGCTTTTTTTTTTTTTTTTTAATAAATTTTTTTATTTTTCATAACTACAAAACACTACACCGGACTATCACAAGGAAAGGGAAGAGGGAAGGGACAAAGGGGAGTGGAAAAAGAAAAAGGGGGGGGAATGAACTACAAACACTAAACACTACACTTCAATGTTTCCCTTCATACTGTCATAATACAAAAATAGCTCCATAGAATAATGATGGAGTGGTTAATCATACAGAGAATAAACATTTCAAATTCTGATTAAACTTTCCTCCCCCTTCTGGGTCCCGGACGCAATTCTCTCTGTGCAACTGCTGTTGCAATGCTCTCCTCTTCCCCCCCCCCTCCGGCTCCTCCTTTTCTTCGTTCTTGGTGCAGCAGAATTCTGGGTTTTTATTCTCAAAATCCTTTAGTTGATCTTCTGATAATATCTTATAGGCCTGATCTTTATATCTGAACCATATTCCTTCCGGGAATAACCATTTGTACTTTATTCCATGGTCCCTCAGAAGAGCTGCAAACTTTTTATATTTAAAACGCCGTTTCCGGACTAGAAATGGAACGTCCTTCAAAATCTTGACTTTCAAACCCATAAAGTCCAAATCCGCATTGTATGAGTTATATAGGATGGTGTCCCGAATCTTTTTAGTTGAAAAGTCAATAATGATCTCACGAGGCAACTGTCGCTTTGTTGCATATTTTGAAGAAGCCCGACGGACCTCCAAAATGGCGCTTTTAACCTCTTCTTTAGTCGTCCTCGCGGGTGTCGCCAGTAGTTCCGAGACCAAATCCCACAGATCCTCATTTTCCTCCTCTTTCACGTTTTGGAGACGCAAAATTGTCTGCGTTCGTTCCACTTGTAGCCCGATCAGTTGGTTCTCCACCAACTTCAACTCCTTTTTTGTAGCCTTCACAAGTGACGCACTTTCCAGAGCAGACTTTTCTGCCCCCCCCCCCGCTGCTGCCTTAATGGTTTTCACCTCGCTTTCAATTAAGCCCACCCTTTGATCAGTTTCGTTCAGCTTGTCAACAAAGGGTTTTATAGCTTCCACCACCGCCCTGCGCACCAATTCTTCGAGCGACTCCCCTTTCTGCAAGGTGGCCGAGATTGACTTACCGAGAGCGGGACTTTGCTTCTTTGCTGCCATTTTGGGGGGGGGGGGCGCCAACAAAATTCTGGAACTCCACGAAGGGGAAGAGCGAGTCTTCTTCAGATCAACCTCTCCTTCACAAACGCTTGTAGAACAGAAGGGATTCGCTTGTTTACAGGCTTCCGCCTGTTTCTTTTACTTGCCGTTTCTCGTTGCCCGGCGGCACTCGAGGCGCCGCGCACATCTGCCGGCCTCCATAGGGACAAACGGGCAATTCCCTCCCCGCATTGATTTCGGGGAGTTCTTCCCGCCGCGTCCCGGACCCTGGCTCCCTCCCTGGGAGTCCTGGGGGCTAATCCTTGCAGATCAGCCGCCCGGTCAGGGTGCCCGGTCGTTTCCTCCCGGACCAGCCGAGAGGAGCGTCCGGCATGGCTGAGAAAACGAAACCGACTCCCTCCCACTGCCATGAAGCTTGTTGGGTGTATTTGAACCTGTGGCACCAGTTAAAGGTCCTCAGTTAGCCGGTGTGGAGAGAGAACTTGCTCAACCAGAGACCCTGGAGGACAGCTGCCCGTTAGACTCGACAACCCTGAGTATTGTCCAGTGGTCCAACACAGCCAACAGCTGCTTCATATGTTCAGTCAAGTCTGCGCCGGAGGCAGTTCCAGGTGAGATCCAAGAGCACAACAGGGCAAGTGAGCCTGAAGGCCACCATGAACATCAGCAAGAGAGATGTGACCAGTGTTTCCTTCTGAAAGTGAGAGCTCATGGAAGCCTCAGCTCCTTAACTTCGCCACATACGGAGTCAGGTTATAGCTGTTCAAGGACATGTGAAAGGCAGTGCAGACTCTTAAAGGCTGGGATGTGGTATCCTCCTCCAGAATCTTTCATAGACAGGGACAGTTATATACAGCACACTGTTTTCACATCCCGGACCACTGATCAAGCACAAGCATACATGCATTACACAGACCATTAGTGAAGGCAGCTCTGTGCTCGCTGCATGTGATATTCATTCAGCATGTACCAAGCTCTGCCTGCATTAGATTCCGAAGCAGGATATACAAAAACTGCAGGCAGCGATGCTGGTCCACGGAAGGCATCCAAACACAGCAAGATAATCTTATTTTTATTAGATTTCCCCCCCCCACTTGTTCTCCAAAGAATTTCCTCCCTGTTTTATCTTCACCACAACTTTGCAAGTAGTTCAGCTAAGAGATGGTCACTGTAAGCGGTTGGCCCGGCCTCCGCCATTTTAATAGCAGTTTTATATATGGCTGCTTGTAATATTAAAAATGTTCAGGCCTCTGGAGTTAAAATGGCTGCTGTTTGGCCACCAGAGGACCTTCAGCAGTTGCTGAATCCCACCCGGGAGAACCTGGCGTGTATGGAATGCCGCACAGGAATGCGGAGTGATTGAGAAGCGATTGGATTTACTATCTCTCTGGCCCCGCCAGTGCCCAGTGCAACAAAGGTCTCGCAGAGTCATCCCCACTTAGCACATTCCCTTTTTCCGTGATGAGATCTCTTGTCCTTGATTGAGGAGCTAATCAAATGACATTCATAAGTATAGACAGTCGTTCCTGGGAGAGAACAGTCCCTCCCTAAAAGTCTTTAACTTAGCTCTGGTAGACTTCATCAGCAAACTGTCCTTTTTGTGCAGTGCCAAAACTAGTTTTACATTTGTATTCACACACCCCGACAGCTGCCAATCAAGGTACTCGAGCCTTTTGTCTAACCCAGGAACTAACCGTTGTTTGTTCTAATGGTTAGGTGGGCTCTTCCACCTCAGGGCACATTTTACCTATAAAGGTAGAGCTCTGGCCCCATTCAAATCGTTCACGCTTCCGGATCCATAAGCGTTGTTCCCTTGAGGTTTGCCCAAACCTCTTGCTCCCTTGGCCAAGGATGCTGGCGTTCGAAGCTACCCTCTTCTCCGTGGACTGGACCTCCTCTCCAGGATAGGTAGATATAATTACTCCCTCTCTCTAGTCCCAATCTCTGGCTACATTTCCTAGGACTTTGTGCGTAATTATTTTCCCCAGTAATGTGTGTGTATGTGCATGAAGTTCTTGTGTTCAATAAAAGTTATTGTTTGACCTTAAGAACCAGCCTCGTTTGCTACTTCAGAAGGGACCTGGTATACACTGGTGATAGATCCCAGTTACCTCCTCTCGTATAGCCATCTTCCTTGCTTGCTAATCCTACCCCTCACAAATCATATTTATTGCAAGGAGACCACTTCCGGTAACAGTAACCACCCAGGTAGCTTCCTGGCTAAAGAATTATTTGAACTCAGGCCTCCCTACCCATAGTCCAAGACTCTAACTACTACACCACATCAGCTCTTTAACTAAAGACACCTGGGACTGAACCTGGGTAGGGTTGCCAACCTCTAGGTGGTGCCTGGAGATCTCCCAAAATTCCAATTGATCTCCAGATAACAGAGATCAGTTCCCTGGGAGAAAATGGCTGCTTTGCAGAGTGGACTCTTATTGTCATGACCCCTTCTGACCAGACAAGTGACTTACACGTGGAGGGCTCAGAGGAAGAACCTGGGGGCCAGCAGGTTCAGGACGGGCCTGGGCTACAGAGACACCAGCTGACCATGCATCGGTAGTGCCAGGGACCACTCTCCCAGAGCCTGCAAGCAAGGCACTGGCCAATCATACCCCACTCCCACCCCACCAGAGCCCGCAAGCAAGTCCTCGTTGCCTGCCTCAGAGATCACCCTTGGCCCCATGCCAGGCAGGATTGGTCCAGAACGCGGCAGCACATGTCCTTACGCGGGTGCTGTATAGGTCACATATAACACTTGTTTTGTGCCAGCTGCTGCACTGGCTTCCAGTGGAATTCCAGATCAGGTTCAAGGTTTTGGTTTTAACCCATAAAGCCCTTAATGGACTGGGACCAACATACCTGCAGGACTGCCTCTCACCATACGTTCCCCAGAGGGCGCTCCGATTGGATGATAAACAGCTAATGGTGGTCCCTGGCCCCAAAGATGTTCTTCTGGCCTCAACTCGGCAACTTTTTGGCTCTGACACCAACCTGGTAAGACTCGCTTGTCTGTTGAAACCAGGGCCCAGCGGGATCTGTTACTATTCTGTCGGGCCTGTAAGGCAGAGATGTTCTGCTGGGCATATGGTTGTGGTTGAATTTTCCAACCAAGAGCTGGCAACCCTAAACCTGGGGCCTTCTGCATGCAAAGCACACCTCTTGTTACACCTCTGGTTTTGCCCTTGTCCCTCCCATGCCTGTTTTCCACAGAGAACACGGTCCTCTTCCTTATCTCATCATCATTATTTTGTGGTGTATTATTCTGAATCTTTCACCCTTGCTTTTAAGAGTTCTTGATCATGAAAGAGCCAGTGACTTACAGTAACTAAATCTTTGTGCTGGCTACCCAAATTGCTCGCATCTCCTCCATCAGTCGAGGTACGGCTGATGAAGGCATCGGGCCTGACAGATATTGATGGATACAGTTCGTGGACAGAATGGGCTGCGTGTTGGTTAACTGGAGTGAAAAATGGATTCCCTGGACCAGACAAAAGCACTCTGATTATCAAGATGTTAAGTTAGGAAGACACATTTTTTCTGTATAAGATGTGAACTGAAAAACAGTGATAAAAACAAAAAATCTCTCCAAGTCTCATGAGGGCCAGTAACTTGAGCTATGCTGTACCAAGCTGCTGTTATAGTTAGCTGCAGATGGGAATGGGCAATCCAATTCATTTGGATGAATCATGGAAGAGAGGTCTGTCAGTGGCTATTACCCACGGCAATCAGAGCCACTAAACCTCTAAGTGCTGGTGATAGAAGGCAATCTCAGTGCCGTGTTTGTTGGCCCTCTAGGGTAATTGGTTGATAGGGTTGCCTAGTCCCCTTACCCTCCGTGTGGGAGATGGGAGAGCTGGCACTCGCCTGTTTAGATGTCACCTGTTTAGACCTGGAACTCACCTGTTTAGACACCGTCACTTCTGGGAAGTGACATCATCATGCAGGCCTTGTGCTGCCCCTGGGAGCGCTCCCTTGCTCCACAGTGGGCCAATTTTGGCCCCAAATGGGCCAGATTCGGCCCACTGTGGAGCATGGGAGCACCCTGGCAAGCTCTTACGCTTTACAGCGGGTGAATTTAGGCCCCAAATGGGCCCAATTCGGCCTGTTTGGGGCCCAAATTGGCCCACTGCAGAGCATGGAAGTGCACTGCGCCACCCAGGAGGTGTGTTCCCCCCGCCGGACAGGTAAGCAAGGGAGAGGGATGGAGGGTGGGAGCAGGGGATCCCCCGCCTCTAACGGGGGACTGGCAACCCTATAGGTTGACCATTCTGTGAAACAGGATTTTGGACTACATCAACCACTCGTGTGATCCAGCAAGGCCCCTCTTGTGTTCTTATGTTTGATAAACCATTCTGCTTCTGAAGACGAAAGACAGGCAGCATCCGACAGTCTCTCTCCCTCCCTCCACCGCCCCCCCCCCCAGCGAGAGTGGCTGCTGTCAACCTCTCATTGCTGTTCCCCTTCCAAGGACTCTGGGCAGAGGACGGGCAGCTGCCGTTGCCTGCATGTTAATTTTGGGTCTTCTGCTTGGGAGAAGCTATTGATTTCGGGGTGGTATAAAAATAAATCTACTGTTAAACTGCTGATGTCTTTACTGCATCCTCGTTTAGCTTCTGTAGCTTGGCGGAGTAACAGACAAAGTCCCCGAGGCTGTCTTGGGAAGTAAGAGCCTATTTTAAAGTCATTAGACTGTTTCCGTGCTGGGGGAGAGGAGCAGAGGAGAGAGGGAACCGTTCTCCAGCGTCGGAACCCCCCTCTTCAAAAACAAGTTCCCGACATCCCGAGAGGCTGAGCTGTCTCTATAGGGACAGCCGAGTTGGAGTATCCAAGGGCAGAAGGGGCTTTTGGAAATTATGGGATGCCATACTCCAGAAAAATGTTACTTCTCTGGGAATGATTTAAAAAACTCTCCTTGGAGGTTACACTGATCTTGAATCGATATCCCCTCGCCCCTGAGCATTTTGTTTGTTTTTGCATGAGCTTCCTGTACTATCACCACCAGTAAGGACAAACAACCATTCAATGTAGGCTAGTTAGAATGGGCCATGGACGACTTTATCTGGCTCTCTGTGGCCCGCTGAATTTTCAAAATCAAGGCCTGGCTGAAGAATTTGACAGCAGACACTCAGCTGAGAGTGGCCAGCCCAGTATTTCACAGGGAGGCTGTGCACCACTCTGCAGGTGAAGGGGAATGGAGCAAAGCCTCCACCAAGGGCTGTAATTGGCAGAGAGGTCCATAGAGGAGACTTTCTTTTGTGCTTTGCAAAGTGCTGAGAAGACCTCAGTTCCCTTTTTGTAGCCTGCAAAAGGAGAGCAGAAGGCTTGCTCCAGTGTAAAAGACACTTTGCTCAGCGCAATTTGAGTCTAGGGGCACCTGAGAGACCAACAGGATTTACTTATTTATTGGTTTGTTTGTTTTATTCGATTTATATTCCGCCCTCCTCGCACCAGCAGGCTCAGGGAAAGCTCCCTTCTTCAGCTATCAGGTATGAAATTCAAGAATCAGGTATGAGCTTTCAAGAGCTTTAACTCTTGCAAGCTCATACCCTGAAAATCTTGTTGGTCTCTGTGAAGTAGGTAGAGAATGCTCTCAAGTCACAGCGGACTTATAGCGACCCCTGGCGGGGTGTTCATGGCAAGAGACTAACAGAGGCAGTTTGCCATTGCCTACATCTGTAACCCTGGTCTTCACTGGAGATCTCCCATCCAATTACTAACCAAGGCTGACCCTGCTTAGCTTCTGAGATCTGACAAGATCAGGCTCACCTGGGCTATCCAGGTCAGGATGATCTGTATGGTGCCACTGAATTTAAACCCTGCTATTCTACTACAGACCAAGAGGTCTAACCACCTGAAATTTTGCTCTGCACCTCTCTCTTCTCTTGCAACTCTTATTAAGGCCCCTTTTGGCCATCGCTTTAATTCTTCTTTCCATCGACCTGCTTTGTCCACATTGTCAAAAGTAATTTAGAGTATGATGAATAGCGCCCGAGTGTTTTAGAGTACCTTGCATATTCCCCCCACGCTGTGTCTTTAAGCTGTCATCTGGAAGTACAATTACATTATTTTAACTTTTCTGGAAACCATGATCTAGTTAACATAAAATATCCCCCCCAGGGGTTGGCTGAAATGGTGGGGAAATGCTTTCTCAGGGGTGGGGGCTGCACAGGCACTCGGGTGTGCCAGTTGGTCAGTTTTCTCCCTCCATATAGAGTCTTGCTCTTTTAATGCCTCGTGCTTCTTCCAGAATTTGTGTGTGTCAAAAAACAGGAGTCCAGTGGCACCTTAAAGACGAATAAACTTCATTTGTGCATTTGTGCATAAGTGTTCCTGAGATGGAGCTCCCTTCATAAGATGCCCCTTAAAAATAAAGAAATTTATTCTAGGGTTATCAACAGAAAGGAGGTGGAGATAATATAAAGAGAGGCCAAAATCTGATCAAAAGAGTACAGGACTGCTCTCCATTGTGGATAGATAGGCAAAGTGAGATTGACATAAAATCAGATCTAATCCAGGAAAAAGTACAAGACAAAAGATGAGATGATAAGCAGATCTAGTTAGGAAGTACAGGTCGAAACACGATAAACAGATTCAATTGCAAAAAGCAGAGACACCACGTAAGTGTGTATGTGTATTCACTATTTTTAAAAAGCAAATGTGTAGTTCATTGTTTTATTCTAATGTAGCCTTTGTGCCTATCTGTCCAAGGTGATTTATTTTTTTGACAAGACCTGGTACCAAGGATGCTAACTTTCCCTTTCTGTCCACAGATGTTACAGCTGCATTTTGCCAAGGGCAGGTTGGCTTTCCTGGTCCTCAGGCGCCCCATAATATGCCCTGCTGCTTTCCAGAGCACCCAGCATGTGGAATACAAGCCCATCAAGAAGGTGATGGTGGCAAACAGAGGTGAGATGGAACAGGAAGGAGATTTGGGGGCCTCTTATCAGTAGAGCCTATTAGCTAAGCAGATTTGTGCACCACTGTTCAATACCCAGAATCAACTTTGGAAGTTGATTTTGTAAACTCCTTGGGGCAGGGCCCACTCTAACTTTTGCCAGTGTTAAGCACCATGTATGCTCTGGGCCTGGGACAAACAATTGTTAGTGGAACGTTTTTCATATCCTGCAGCATTCATGCTCTGAAATAGATGCTTTAAAAGCCTGTCCCGCTTCTTGGAAAGGTTGTATAAAGGCAGTCGGAAGACAATTCAGTTTATCCTCCTTTCTTTTTTCAGGCTTTATTGTTTCTGAGATCATTATAAGAGTTGGGGGTGAACAGGACTAGGCTTTGGGGCCAGCTCTGGGAAAAAAAATGCAGCATCTGCCCGTGAAGATATTGGTGTGACAACAAACTAATTTTGGGTTAGGAGACAGATAGGGGCTGAACTTGGCTAGACACGCTTGGAGCAAGCCAAGCCCCACTGGTGCTGCCAGCGCCTCAGAGGTATGTCTTGGATTCAGCAGGTGGCTTTGCAGGCCTAGAAAGTGGTGAGGGTATAAACCATACCTGTTGCCTTCCTTCACAGTGGTGGCTTCAGCAGTGCTCCTGGTGCCTTGGTTACCGAGGATTTGCCTGGGTACCAAGGGACAGTGTAAGAATAACACTGTGACAAGTAAGCAACCTGTTTTTGTTTGGGCAGAGATCTGGGTCTACAGGTTGAGCAAAAAGATCTGGCATGTTGCTCTCAGCATGCATACTGGGGGTTGCCCACTTCAGGCCTAGAAACTTCTGACTGGAAAAAAAAATCCCACCCCACAGCATGGAAGGGTTCCTCCCTTCATTCATGGGAGGAAGAGTTGCAGAAGGCATGGGGTACGTGCTGCAACTCTTCCTCCGCACTGTCAAAACTTGTCTGCTCTCCCTCATGGATGACAGAGTCAGTGACTTTCTCCTCTACTTGTACATTTGCTCATCCTCTGAGGGAAGAAGTGGGCAGTGATAGCGCGGAAGAGGACCATTGGCAAAGGGCTGCAATTGGCTTGTGGGCTTCTGATCTGAAAGTGCTGGCTGCTGATGCTGGCCTTGAATTTCTGATCGATGGGGCTGATCATTCACAGCCCATGCTCAGAAGCTCTCTTCTTTTAGTTTTGCATTTCTCATGTTCATCTTCGTTCTTCTGTGCCTCCACACATGGGGGACTGCGCAGGCGCAGGCCAGCCGCCGGAGAATTTTCCATAGCTTCTATAGCTCCGAAGGGGCCGTTTGTCGCGCGCCTCAGCGACCGTTTTCCCGCCCAAACGGTCACGTGCTCCTCCAGCGACCAACGGCCCCTTCCCTCAGTTCTCTTCTTGCCGCCGCTGGGAGAGAACGTTAGCTTCGTTGCTCTGCGCTTATTGCTTGTGATTGATCTTCTGGTTTATTTGGACATCGGTTTGGACTTCGGACTTCGCTTTTGGATACTGATTTGGACGGTAATTAACGGACGGTTTCTGACTCGGACTGGTTGACCTCTCTTATTTGCGCGCCCCTGAAGATGGCCTCAAAGGCGCTCTTCAAGCGTTGCCTGAAGTGCCATACTAAAATGGCACAGACCGATGGCCACGACCAGTGCCTTTTTTGTCTGGGGGAGACCCACAATGTGACCGCCTGCAAGATCTGTCAGGGGTTCACGAATAAGGCCCGTCAGGATCGGCAGGCCCGGCTGAATTCCTCCCTCTGGAAAGCGGTCATGTCAACGGCAACACCGCTGCCCTCCCCCAAGGCTGGCCCAAGCCCCTCTGTCGGAGGGCGCTCGAGGGCGGGTTCTGTGTCCTCCGCTCGGTCTGCACGCCCCGCAAGTGCCGCAGCGTCGAAGACAACCTCTCCAGCGCAGGGTTCGGCGCGGCCGCCCCGAAGCGCTTCTTCCACCGCGTCGGATCCGAGAGCTGCCGCCTCGGGACCGAAGATCGTGGTTCCGAGCCCTCGGTCGGAACCGACGGCTGGGTCGATTCTGGTGGCTAAGCCGCGCTCGTCGTCATCCAGAGCTACGTCGGTACCGAGATCTTCTTCAGAGCCACCTGCAAAGAAGAAAAAGACCAAGCACCGTCATCGCTCTCCACGCTCGGTTCCGACGGAGGAGGTCATCCTGATTCCGCGCACACCGTCTCCTCACCTGGGCTCTCCGGTTCCGGAGGATGTGCCGGACCCGGGCGCGTTCGAGGTTGTACCATCGGCACCTTCCCCAGTAGCTGATCCAGGCCCGCCTCCGAGTCGGCGGGATCGGTCTTCTTCTGGTCACCGCTCACCAGCAGCTGCTTCCAGTCGTGAGCGACGTCGGTCCGAGGAGGGGAGTGTCGGTTCCGTGCGCTCGTTGGCCTCCCGTCATCGTCAAGCTTCGGATCTGCCTCCCGCTTTCCATTGCCAATGGGAAGGGGCTCCTGGTTTCGCATACTCGGAACCGAGGCCCTCGACCTCTAGGCAGGCATGGTTCCCTCCGCCGGCCCGGGGAGAGGAATCGCACAGTTCCGAAGGGGAGGACGTCGGCAGCGTCGGAGATTACGGTTCCGAGTCCTGTTCCGAACCTTCGCCAGACGACAACGTGGCGCCGAGCAGTAGTTCTCCATATGAAGATTTGAGAATCTACGCAGATCAGATGGCTCGGATGGCTCAAGCTTTAGAAATGGATATCTCCTCAGCTGTTCCCCAAACCAAGGACAAGCTGCTCAGGAGGGTCTATGCGGACAATCCTGCAACCGTTGGCTTCCCTATGCTTGAGGGGATAGAGGAAATTGTCGAGAAGGTGTGGAAGGTGCCCTGTGACCAACCTGCCACCTCGAGGAGGATTGAGCAGCTTTATAAGATTAAACAGGGCACCTGGCCATCATTGTTGAAGCACCCTCCGCCTTCATCGCTCGTCACGGAGGAGTTCCAGTCTCGCCGCTCTGGAGCACCCTCAGCGCCACCTGACAAGGAGGGGAGGAAGCTAGATGCCCTAGGTAGACGGCAGTATTCCATCGCGTCCCTAGGGCTGAGGATTGCCAACTACCAGACGATTATGGCTGGGTACCAACTCTACCTCTGGGAAAAGTTGGCATCCTATGTTGGCATCCTCCCCCCTGAACAGAAGGCAGTGGTGTCGCTCCTGCAGACAGAAGCTGTCCGCCTGTCGAAACAACAGCTAAATGCAGGGAGCCATGCGGCCGACACGGCAGCTCGTGGGATGACTTCCGCCATCGTCCTCCGACGCCATTCATGGCTGCGGTCTACGGCACTTTCCCAGGAAGTGAGGTCCCGGGTGGAAGGCCTTCCTTTCGAAGGGGAATCACTATTCTCCGCGTCCACCGATGAGGCCTTAAAGAAAAAGAAGGAGGACAGACAGACGGCACGGTCCTTGGGCCTAGCTCCCACTGACAAACCCGCCTACAAGCCACGATACACTCCCAGGTACGGCCCTTACCACTACCAGGGCAGGTACCAGCAGCAGCGGCCGAGTTACCAACCGTTCCCGGCTTATCAACAGCGGCACTACCCTCCTCAGCAACAGCCCAAGAGGCGTAGGCCGTTCAAACCTCGTTCCTCGCAGCCTCCGTCCCAACAGAAGGAGCAGCAGGGCCCGGGGAGGCAGTACTGACGGGTCAACCCAGCCGTACCACCGAACTTCTCGGACAGACTGAGGCCATTCCTCTCGGAGTGGGAGTCAATAACATCTGACTCATGGGTCTTAACTATTGTTGAGAAGGGGTACGGGCTGGAATTCATTGAACTGCCGAGATGCTGTTCACCGCTGACCGCTGTCAATAACACTATGGCCGAGCTGGACACTGAAATAACATCGCTCTTGGCCAAGGGAGCTATAGAGGAGGTGCCCTATGAAGGCTCTGTGAAGGGGTTCTTCTCCAGGTTCTTCCTAGTCCCCAAAAAGGACGGGGGGTTGCGTCCCATTCTGGACTTGCGAGGCCTTAATGCCTATTTGAGGGTGACTAAATTTAAAATGGTAACGTTGGCAACTGTGCTTGCCCTGCTCAGGAAGGGGGACTGGTTTGCGGTCCTGGATTTGAAGGACGCATATTTTCATGTGGGGATACGTGAGGAACATAGGAAATACCTGAGTTTTGTCTACCGGCAAAGGGTTTTTCGATACAAGGTGCTCCCCTTTGGCCTGTCCACTGCCCCACGGGTGTTCACTAAGTGTGTTGCTCCTGTGGTCTCCTTCCTTCGGGAGCAGGGTTGTTCAATTTTTCCGTACCTTGATGACTGGCTCATCGTGGCTGAGTCTGAGCACAGATTAGCCCAGGACCTTGATCTGGTGCTTACCACATGCGACCGATTGGGCCTCGTGGTTAATCTAGAAAAATCTAAATTGGTTCCCAGTCGTACGGTCTCCTACATTGGTGCACTTCTGGACTCTGTGAAGGGTAAGGCTCTGCTCCCCCAGGAGAGGGCTAGGTCCCTAAAGGGTCTTGTGTCCATGTTTAAGAGGAACCGTTTTCAACCGGTACGCACTATCCAGTGCTTGCTGGGCCATATGGCTGCTGCTACTTCTGTAATCCCCCTCGCCAGGCTGCATTTGCGGCCTCTCCAGAACTGGTTTGTACGAAGGTATGATGCTTTTCAGCACCCTCCGTCCCTCAAGCTCTCCGTTCCTAGGAGCATACTGTCCTCGTTGGATTGGTGGTTGTCTGAGGGCAATTTATTTGGAGGTTTCCCTTTCGGTTATCAACATCCTGACATCACGGTGACCACTGATGCCTCTCTGGTGGGATGGGGGGCTTACTGTGGGGATGTCTGTGTCCAGGACGTCTGGACTGAAGGTGAAAAGGCGCTCCATATCAATGTTTTGGAACTAAGAGCCATTCGTTTTGCGCTTGTGTCCCTTACAGCTCTGCTGCGAAATCGTCACGTGTTGGTACAGACAGACAACACCACTGCCATGTACTACGTGAACCAGCAAGGGGGCACAGCGTCCATGACTCTCTGCCGGGAAGCCACGCTCACCTGGCAGTGGGCAGTCAAGAATGGCGTCACTCTGCGAGCCATACATGTGGCTGGGTCAGACAACGCTCGGGCGGACACCCTGAGCAGGGTTCTGTTGTTAGACCACGAATGGGAGCTCAACGACGGGTGCAGTGGGCTGATCTTCCAGATGTGGGGACACCCGGTTATAGATGTGTTCGCTACGGCGGCGAACGCCAAAGCCCAGACGTTCTGTTCCCGAGCAGGGAGCGACCCGCTCTCTATTGGGGATGCCTTCCTGTTTACGTGGAACCAGGGATTGCATTACATGTTTCCGCCCTTCCCCTTGATAGCCAAGGTCCTGTGCAAAATAGAGGAGGACAGGACAGACTGCATCTTAGTGGCTCCTTTTTGGCCGAGGCAAGTCTGGTTCCCAAGGCTCCTGCAGCTATCTCAGCGGACCTATGTGAGGCTGCCCCCTTGGCAGGATCTTTTGAGGAACGGGGACATTCTTCACCACGACCCCGGGAAGCTGCATCTGGCAGCTTGGCGGATCGTCCCTCCTCATTGAATTTTTCTACGCAGGTGGAACGGGTCCTCTTGAATGCCCACAAGCCATCTACCCGGCGCTCTTACGAGGCCAAGTGGCGGAGGTTTGAGACCTGGGCACGTGAGAAAGGGGTGGTGCCTACGGATAGCTCCCTAGGGCTGATTTTTGACTATTTGTGCCTCCTGAGGGACCAGGGATTAAGGGTTACCTCCCTCAAGGTTCACCTGGCAGCTATCTCTGCTACCCACTCTCGTGTTGATGGTAGCACGGTTTTTTCCCACCCAAAGTCCCGCCAGTTCCTTAAGGGAATGTTCAACCTCTACCCACCAGTGTCGCCTCCTGTACCACAATGGTCACTGTCTTTGGTGCTGGCACGGCTAATGTTGCCTCCCTTCGAGCCTTTGGCGACCTGCCCCTTGGACCTGCTGTCGTACAAGGTGGCATTCCTAGTGGCTATAACCTCTGCCAGGAGGGTCAGTGAGCTCTCTGCGCTACGGTCTGACCCCCCCTTCCTTTTATTCCATCCCAATAGGGTGGTATTGCGTCCCTGCCTGGGCTTCCTACCTAAGGTAGTGTCCACTTTTCATCTGTCGCAGGAGATATCGCTTCCTGCATTCTTTCCTCACCCCTCTTCCAAGGGGGAAAAGGCGCTGCACACTCTGGATTTGAAGAGGGCGCTAGCTTTCTATCTGGACAGGACAAAGGGCTTCAGAAAGTGTCCTCACCTGTTCGTGTGTTTTGGGGCCAAGGACAAGGGCAATAGGGCTTCCTCGCAGACTCTGTCCAGGTGGATTGTGACGGCCATTAGTAAGGCCTATTCCCTGGCTAGGGCGAGTTGCCCGCTGCAGGTTAGGGCCCATTCCACGCGGTCCCAGGCTGCCTCTTCGGCTCTCCTCCGGGGGGTTCCGTTGGCTAGCATCTGTAGGGCAGCCACCTGGTCCACGGCTGACACCTTTGTCAGGCATTATGCTGTAGATGTGGATACAGGGCGAGATGTGGCTGTGGCCAGGGCTGTATTGCATTCCCTTTTTTCCTAAGGGGTTCTGGGATGCTACGCTATCATGCTACAATTTTGTAGTGTATGTTTTATATGTATATATGCTTATATATATTTATTGAATATATCCTTATACAAGTGTGTATATATGGGAGTATGTTGTATATATGTATATTTGTGTATAGTTATATGTTGTTTACACTTGTTGATGGTTCTTGTGTGATACAATAAAATTGTGTTGGACTTCACCCCACCTTCCTTATTGTGTGAAGCTTGGTACACTCCCATGTGTGGAGGCACAGAAGAACGAAGATGAAAACAGGGTTGACATACCTGTAACTTATGTTCATCGAGTTCTTCTGTGCTGACACACAACCCTCCCTCCTACCCCGCTGTGAATTCCAATGCACAATGCTGTGTGGGCTATAACAAATATTGATGTCTATGCAGGTTGTGGCTATGTGTATTGGTTAAGCGGCGGCAAGGAGAACTGAGGGAAGGGGCCGTTGGTCGCTGGAGGAGCACGTGACCGTTTGGGCGGGAAAACGGTCGCTGAGGCGCGCGACAAACGGCCCCTTCGGAGCTATAGAAGCTATGGAAAATTCTCCGGCGGCTGGCCTGCGCCTGCGCAGTCCCCCATGTGTGTCAGCACAGAAGAACTCGATGAACATAAGTTACAGGTATGTCAACCCTGTTTTGCGTATATTGAAGACTAGCTTGATACCCATGCTTTGCTACAGTATTTAACTACTTGCCAGGCCTCACAGGGAGATTGGCAACCCTAACTTTTAGGGGAAGTCTGGGATGTGCATTTTACCTCAGGAAACATTCAATGACTCCCAATAGCAACTGCATACTGTTTAGAATATGGGGGGGGGGGGAGGCCCAATCAGGTTGCATATGCAAATGACCTCTGTGTTCCAACTGTCTTGGGGGAGGGGAATGAGGTGTGGAATGTTGTGAGCCCCAATCAGCCCATATATGCAAATGACCTTGAAAGGCTGGCCCAATCAGGGAAGAGTGGCTGAGCTGGCAGTGGGCGGGGGCTCAGTCAAGCAGCAGCCTGCCAGCCACACAGGGAAAAGGCAACAACCTATCGAAGGGACAAAATAATATTACTATTTCTAAATAGTATATTTCTATAATATTTCTAAATAGAAATAGTAATTTCTAAATAGTAATAGTAAGCTGTATCCCTTTGGGAAAACACGTTACCTCTTTTTTACTCCCTTATGGAGTGAATTTCTTAAAATCCCTTCTTAGTGGGTGTTTACATCATGAAAGGAATGTTCTCCCCAAATTTCATGTTTCTAGGTCCAGGGGTATGGGCTGGGCGTTGATGAGTCAATCAGGACACTTGTCTTTATATATATAGATATATATAGATCTTGTCTTTATATATATATATCTATCTATATATATATATATAGATAGATATATATAGATAGATATATATAGATATAGATATAGATAGATATAGATAGATATAGATAGATATAGATAGATATAGATATAGATAGATCTGAGACCCAGATGGTCCAGGCTAGCCCAGTCTCATCAGATCATGAAAGCTAAGCAGGGTCATCCCAGGTTAGTACTTGGATGGGAGACCACCAAAAATGTCCAGGGTTGCTACATAGAGGCAGGGAATGGCAAACCACTTCTGAACTTGTCTTGCCTTGAAAACCCTGTGGAGTTGCCATGAGTTGGCTGCAACTTAACAGCACTTTATGTAGACATGTTCAAGATGGAATTTAGCATTGCAAACTGGTTCCAGAGCTGCACTCTGTGTAAGAGTAAGCCCTGAGGAGAAATCTATCCAGGGGTTTGGGTGGTGGAGGAAGAGGAAGGGACATGTGTTTTCTTGCTCTGTAATTGTGTGAAGACTATCTTTCTTGTCTGGGAGTAAATTTGGGATAACCGGAGTGATTCCTCCCGTGCAGTGCTAGGATTCCGGATTTCCCAACAAAATTGATGGGCACTCAATTCAAGGCAAACAAAAGGAATAATACAATAATAATAATAACATTCGATTTATATACCGCCCTTCAGGATGACTTAACACCCACTTAGAGTGGTTCACAAAGTATGTTATTATTATTCCCACAACAACAATCACCCTGTGAGGTGGGAGGGGCTGAGAGAGCTAGAAGCTGTGACTGACCCAAGGTCACCCAGCTGGCTTCAAGTGGAGGAGTGGGGAATCAAACCCGGTTCTCCAAATTAGAGTCCTGTGCTCTTAACCACTACACCAAACTGGCTCTGGAAGAACTTCTTCACACAATGCATAGCTAACTTATGAAATGAACTGTCATGAGGTATAGACAAATTCACAGAGATGAGACCTCTCAATGGTTATTAGTCAGAATAGCTAAATGGAACCTCTGTGTTTGAAGTCAGTGCTCCTTTTAATATCTGTTGCTGGGAGGGCAAAACTGGGTTGCGGGGGCTGTTGCCCTTTAGATCTTTCTTATGGGCTTCCTGGAGGCACTTGGTTGTTAGAAAAGGGATCATGAGGCAGCTGGACTCTTCTTCTCTGCTTCTTCATCTTCATCAGGGCTGGTGCCAGGGTTTCTGGCGCCTGAGGCGCGATACCTACTTGAGCCCCTTGCCCCATGCACAATGACGTCACCTGAGGCGGGCAGCAACGGTGAAGGGGTAGGGAGGTGGCCTCCTTCCTCGCTCGCTTCCCTGCTCTCTGCCGTGCTGCCTGAGTGCCCGGCTCATCAAGAGCTGAGCCGAGGCAGGCGGCAGCAGCGAAGGGGCGGAGAGGCGAGCGGGGATCCAGCCCGCTTCCGGATCGGTGGGGAGGTTGTCAGGGGCCGGCACGGCGCCTTCTTCACAGTTCAGCACTCAAGGCAGCTGCCGGCACCGCCTCCATGGACGCGCTGGGCCTATTCTTCATATGATTCATTTTTCACCTTCTAGGAGAAATTGCAATCCGGGTATTCCGAGCATGCACCGAGCTAGGTATCAGGACGGTGGCTGTATACTCCGAGCAAGACACTGGCCAGATGCACAGGCAGAAAGCAGACGAGGCCTATCTCATTGGCCGGGGGCTTCCCCCAGTCCAAGCATACTTGCACATTCCGGACATCATTAAAGTTGCCAAGGTAAGGAGGAAATGCAGTCCGTATCTGGATGGTCTGAACTCGGCTTAGCCAGCGCTTAGGAAACTCCTGTTGGGCCACAGTATTGGGGTCTTCCAGACAGCAGAAGTGACAAAAACATCTGCCCACCCTCACGAAAGCTGCCAAGTTCAACCCCAGAACAACGCTGACATGGAGCTTTTCGATACTGCTTCCCAACGTTCTAAGCACTTTACATGAAGCTGCTTTATGGAGAAATAGTCCATTGGTCTACTGAGGTCAGTGTTTTCTACTCTGGCTGGTGGCAGCTCTCCAGGGTCTTTTAACATCGGCTGCTCCCTCATTCTTTTGACCGGAGATGCCCGGGATTGAACCTGGGACCCTCGACATGCAGAGCTCATGCTGTACCAGTGAACCATGCCCACTCCCCAAGACTTCATATCCCGTATCTCAGTAATCCTTACAGCAACCCTTTAAAGTAGGACACAGTTATCAACCCCTTAGGACAGATGAGAGGCTGAGAGCTTGCAGAGTTGTTTCATTCGTGGCAAAGGTGGATGAACCAGGGGACGCTAAGATTTGTGGCTGAGTTCCTTATTCACGATGCTTCAGCATGTCAGTCTTTTGCAACTAGCAAAACATTCATAATTTTGTCATTTTATCAATGTACGTTTAGCAGAGCTCCACCTTTCCATTTATGGTTGCCAACCTCCAGGTGGTGCCGGGAGAACTCCCAGAATTACCACAGCTCTCCAGTCTACAGAGATTAGGGAATGGCTGCTTCAGAGGCTGGACTCTATAGCCTTACACAAATCTCACCTTCCCCAGGCTCTGTCTCCAAATCTCCAGGAATTTCCCAACCTGCCTTCTCCTCTTGATCTTTTAGCTTAGATGGAACGGAAAAACATCAGCAAGGCTGCCAGTCTCCAGCCTCACTTGCACGCGAGGCCTGTCTTCTAGAATCTCAGCAGTTGAGCCTCATTGGCTCTTTGGGGGTGGGGGGTGGGGGGGAAGGTGGCTGTTGGAAGCTTATAGAACTCATTTCCAGCAAGACTTACGAGCCCTTCCAATGAGCAGAAATCGTCTCCTGTTCTGCTGCAATCCCTTTATTAGCCTCTTTGGCTTCCCACATGGGTAGCCCAGAGTTGCTGATTAATGCATGATGTCTGCTGATCTGCCTTGGCTCTTGGCTAAACTGTTGGAATTATGGGATGTTCTTAAACATCTTGGAATGCTGAGAGCAAAGAATTTGTTGCAGAATGTTGAGGATTCAGTAGTGCAGCTGCTGTGAGAGGTGGAAGGCTCCCCCCAGAAGTCTTGTTGGGATTGGAAGAGAGAAGCAAATTTGGAAGCTTGAGGACAAGGGAAGGGCATAGCAGGCTGGCACGGCAGTGGGGAAGTGAGTAGCAAAAGCATAAAGATGGAGGGGTTGTGTCCCGTAGGCTGCAAGTGCTACGGGCAGGAGAGAATAGCTGAACTTCCTGCGTGTGTGCATCTTGATTCCTTAGCTGCTTGTCACCTTTTTTTTTCCCATTTCTCTGATGTATGGTGCATGTTCCAGTGCCAATTGATCGCCATCCTTATTGATAAAAACTGCCTCCCAATCATTGTTATAGATAGTGCCAGGGCCCCCGTCAAACGCTGTGCAAAGAACAGCCCTCCTTGCTGATTTTCACAAGCTGTTCATTAAATCAGTTGGAGGCTGCCGGATCGGAAGCGAAACTCTGAATTAGCTGCCGAGCCGTGGCCTGCTTTGTTCTCTTGCTTTTCATGTTCTCGATAAAGCCAGCGGGGAAGCGATCCACTAACAAGGAGCCAGCTTTGCGGGCCTGGAATCCTCTCTGTCTGATAGCGGTGTGGGCGGAGCGCAGCCTCATTAATTATGAAATAGCGCGAAGATTCATTTGCTAGGCAGCGAGGGTGGAAAGAGCCTCGCCGCAACCCCCTCTGGTTCTGCAGGTCAACTTCTTGGTTCTCCGGGCATGTAGAAATGAAGGATTGTCTGCTATTCTGTTGGGGGAGGCTTTTGTGTTGTTGGAAAATGAAAACTTGGCTTGAATTTGTAGTTCTGCAACCTGGATACATCACAGGCAGATCAAGATAGTACGTTTTTATCCAGATCTTCTTCCAGGGAACTCAGGGTGACACGTGTCATTCTGTCTTCTTTTTATCTTCTCAACAACCCTGTAAGGTAGGTTAGGTTGGAAGAGTGCGTGCCTTGCCTCAAGTTTTCCAGTGCGCTTTCATGGCAGCGTAGGAGTTCAAACCTGGGTTTCCTACATCCTAGTCTAACACTCTGACCCTTACACCACAATGGTACACTGTTCATGTTTTCTTTAGGTCTGTCAACCAATAGCATAATTCATAATTATGCCTAACATTTATATCTTGAGCGTTCAAATAACTTCACATATATTATTTTAATAATCTGTGAACAGCCCAGATAAGTAGGCCAGTATTGTTCTCCCCATATTGCAGAGAGAGAGTGGATTGGTTAAGGCTGTCCGGTGACTTTGTGGGGTAGGCAAGATTTGAACCTCAGGCAACCTGAATCGGTACTCAGTCTCTTAACCGCAATGCCACACAGTCTCTTGATCAGTTTGTAGCTGATTGATCATCAGCCTGTTTAGCCAATTGATTGAGCTTAAACCAATGCCTGTATTCCCAAGCCCTCAATATAGCTATGTTTTTGAGATATTGAAAGGAAGTGGAACAGACTTTGCAATCTAGTAAGCTGAAGAAGGCTGTTTGCTAACAACTTTTTGTTTCTCTCAGTTCCTCTTGTAGTAGGACATTAGGACCAAAATAGCCTGAAATGCTAAACTGTCATGCTCTGAACTCTCAACCCCCTGTGAATCATCCAGAGCTCTAGATGACTGGAGCGTTTGACATTTTTTCTCCAAGAGCTCAGGGTCACAGGCGCGATCACTTTTGTTTTCCCAGCTACCCTGCAAAGGAAGTTAAGCCGAGAGGTAGGGGTTCCAATTGCCATAATGTCACAACGCTTGGTACCACTGGAGGGATTGCAAGCCAGGCTGCCCCTTCTTTAATTCCAGAACTTTGCTCACTGCAGTGCGCTGTGGAGGTGATGGATGCACCACGCTGACATTTGCACAGTTAATTTGTTTCCCAGGGCTTCCAAATACATCTCTGTGTGGTGGCAGCTGGAATCTGCCCTATCAAGAAGGCAGTCCTCGGTGCCATGGCTGGAGTTTGCTGTGATGTTATTAGCTGAACCTCAAAAGGGCTTTGGGCTTGCTTCCGTGAGAGCCCCCCTTGCACTCCTCACTTTCACTAAGGGAGGCATCAGAAGTACATTGCAGGATCAGACCATAGCAGCATGATGTAGTGGTTAAGAGCGCCCAAAAAGGGTCTGGGAAACCCAGGTTCAAATTCCTGCTCTGCCACGGAAGCTCACTGGGTGACCTTGGGGTGCCTGGCCTACCTCACAGGGTGCTCACTCTGCCTGGCCTACCTCACAGGATGGTGGTTGTGAGACAGAGTGGAGGAGAGGAGAACGAGGAGTGGGAGGCAACATTTGGGGAAGGCCTCACCTTCTGTGCCGTGTTTGTTGACCCTCCATAATTACTGGTCAGCCACTGTATGAAACAGGATACTGGTCTAGAGGCACTGTTGGTCTGATCCTGCAGGGCTCTTCAGATGTTATGTTCTTATACATCTAGAAAGCTCCACAAGCAGGGTAGGAAGGCAACCACCTACCTTTCTTGTTGCTCCTGAGCAGATGTCATTTAGACTTGTCGAGCCTCTGTGCGTGGAGATCTCATTTATCCACCTTTGCTAATAGCCTCTGATATACTTTTCCTCCTTTGTGAATTTACCTAATCCCTCCTTAAAGCCATCCTGGCTTGAGTCCAGAGCCATGTCCTGTGGCAGTGAGTTCCATGCATGAATGCCTTGTGTGAAATGCATCTACTGCACGCTAGCTTCATTGGTTGTTCCTGATTTTACTAATATAGGAGGAGAAGGAGAAAAAGGTCTCGCTACCCCCTCTCTCCCTGTCATGCATAGCTTAGAAACCCTCAGGTTTCCTCATTAGTCTAGAGTCAGTTTGATATAGTGGTTAAGAGCGGCAGGACTCTAATCTGGAGAACCAGGTTTGATTCCGGACTCCTCCACTTGAAGCCAGCTGGGTGACCTTGGGGCAGTCACAGCTTTCTCTGAGCTCTCTCAGCCTCACCCACCTCACAGGGTGATTGTCATGAGGATATTAATAACACACTTTGTAAACCACTCTGAGTGTGGGCGTTAAGTTGTCCTGAAGGGTGGTATATAAATCGAATGTTGTTGTTTTTATTATTTAAAATTGGTATGGTAAGAAACCTTACGGAGAGCCAGGGGGGTGTATTGGTGAAAATACTGTAACTGGACTAGGAAGACCTGCGTTCAGGTTGCTGCTTGGGTCACTGTCGTTTCCTCTCAGTTTAACCTACCTTACAAGGTTGTTATGGGCGGGGGGGGGGGAAGCCTTATATGTGCACAGCCCCGAGCTCCTTGGAGACAGGGTGAGATAGCAATGTGACTGACGGATGCCTTTGTCCAGTACTGGAAAGGACTGTGGGAAGTGGGACATATACATACAAGTTGCCAATAACTGGCAGGGCTTCCTGTTGCTTCCCAATTTCCCCTTTGGTTTCCTTCTCTAATGTACAACCTCTGCTTTCTTCAGGAGAACGAAGTGGATGCCGTCCACCCCGGCTATGGTTTCCTCTCCGAACGCTCGGATTTTGCTCAGGCCTGCATCGAGGCTGGTGTGCGATTCATCGGGCCCAGCCCTGAGGTGGTGCGCAAAATGGGTGACAAGGTTGAAGCCCGCGCCATTGCCATCAGTGCAGGTAAAGGTTGCATCTCGATGGAATGGGGCTGTGCCTCATTGGTAGCTGGGACAGGGCGCCTTGGCCAATCACGAGGCAAGATTCACACGAGGAAAGAGTAGAACAGCCGGATTTGAGACCAGTGGCACCTTAGAGACCAACAAGGTTTTCAGAGTGTAAGCTTTCAAGAATCAGAGCTTCAGACACCGGGGAAGGAGTAATCTCATTAGGGTGGGCCACTTGGCAGTTCAGGGGCTGAGAGGACTTTGCTAATGAGCAAGTACGATCATAGCCCAGTGCTGAGTTTGGCTTCAAAAAGACAAGGGCAGGGCATCAGGCCCTGATCTTTCATCTAAATGTACAGGGATAGATTTAATTGCTTAGTGCTGGATGAGAGGCCTTCTGGATATACTTGGAAGTTTCTTGTAATATGAAATGCCTTCACATCTGTTTCTTAATAAATGGGGCATGGCCAAAGGTGGGTGGTTAAAGTAAGAGAGATAGGGACCAAGACCACCAAATGCCTTCAAAAGGTATGTTTTACTTTGGCATGAGGTACTGAGGGAGGGGATCCTCACATTGGGGTCTCTGGCTCCTTCCTTTCTGTACAGGACAGTTTGAAAGTTGAGACAACTGCTGGTTGGCTCTTCAGCGCCACCATTTTGGATGTCTGGAGGGTGTATTGCAGTTTTTAGCCCAGCAGGGGTCAGGCAGCCTGAGAACAGGGTCCCATCTGAGTGTTTATAATTGCTGGTTGTGGCTTGACTCTTCAGTCAGAATAGTTTGTTGCACTGTACAGGAAGTGCCTGAACACCTTCTTGCCTGCCACCCCTGGCATACAACTGGGTAACACACATGCTTGCTTGATAGGCACTGTAGAAACTGAGAGCGAGTGTGACCAAAAGATGTAACCCGCAGCGATAAAGAATGAAGGGGGAGACAAGCAGGTCCCTGGGAGGGCAAGCAGTTGAACAAGGAGCTCCACAGCTGTGTTTCTCCCTTCTCCAGGGGTGCCTGTAGTTCCCGGGACAGATGCCCCGATTTCCTCTCTCAGCGAAGCTCAAGAGTTCTCCAACACGTACGGCTTTCCCATCATCTTTAAAGCTGCCTACGGCGGAGGAGGTCGGGGGATGAGAGTTGTGCGTAGCTATGAGGTATGGTTGGGTCTTTATTTATTTCATTTATAGTCTGCTGTCACGTAAGAAGAGCCCTGCTAGATCAGGCCAGTGGTCCATCTAGTCCGGCATCCTGTCTCACACAGCAGCCACCCAGTTGCTATGGAGGGCCAACAGCAGGGCATAAAGGCTGAGGCCTTCCCCTGGTGAGGGTTGCTTCTTGGCACTGGCATTATATCAGATGGCGCCCCCCCTCCAATTTCCCCAATCTGAACATAAACCAAGAGGAGTGGGCGGGGACCATAGTTTGATAATATTCTGGTGACAGCACTTACGGGGGGCAGATGACTTTGTCGCCGCCCTGGTGGGAGACCAGTAGGGAGGCTCCTAAGCAATCAGAAAGTCAAAGACTGGCCTCAACCATATGCCTAGTGGAACAACTCCATCTTACAGGCCTGCTGAAAAGACATAAGGTCTTGGCAGGGTCGGGGGTCCTCCGACAGAGGGTCCCACCAGGTTGGGGCCAGGACTGAAAAAGCCCTGGCCCTGGCTGAGGCCAGCTGGGCCTCCCTGGGGCTGGGGACCACCAGCAAGTTCTTATTTGCAGATCTTAATGCTCTCCGGGGTACGTATGAGGAGAGATGGTCCCGCAGGTATGCTGGTCCCAGTCCATTTAGGGCTTTAAAGGTTAAAACCAAAACCTTGAACCTAATCCAAAACTCCACGGAGAGCCAGTGCAGCTGCTGCAAGATGGGAGTAATATGTGCCCTGTATGGTGTGCCCATCAGGACACATGCAGCAGCGTTCTGGATCCGCTGTAGTTTCCGGGTTAAGCCCAAGGGAAGCCCTGTATAGAGCGAGTTACAGTAGTCTGTTCTGGAGGTGACCGTTGCATGGATCACTGTAGTTAGGTTGTGGGTTGACAGATACGGCACAAGCTGCCTGGCCTGTCGAAGATGGAAAAATGCAGACTGGGCAACTGCCGTGACCTGGCCCTCCATCGATAAGGAGGAATCCCGTATCACTCCAAGGCTCCGGACCGATGAGGCAGGCACTAACGGTGCCCCATCAAAGGTCGGGAGCTGGATTCCCAAATCTAGCAATCCCTGGCCCAAGTACAGGACCTCTGTCTTTACCGGGTTCAGCTTCTGCCAGCTCTGCTTTATCCATCCAGCCACAGCCTCCAAGGCTCTCATTAGGACATCAGGGGCAGAGGCATGCCAGCCGTCCATCAATAGATACAACTGGGTGTCATCCACATATTGGTGACAACCCAGTCTGAAACTTTGCACCAGCTGGGCAAGGGGGCACATATACAGGTTGAATAGCAAAGGGGAGAGTATTGCCCCTTGTGGGATGTGTCACACCAAAGGCTAGCGTGTGGATAAGCTCTCCCCAAGCACCACCCTCTGTCCCCGACTGTGGAGAAAAGAGACAAACCACTGCAAGGCAGTCCCTCGGATCCCCACTTTGGCAATGCAGTGGGTCAACAGTTCCTAGTCGACAGTGTCGAATGTTGCTGAAAGTTCCAACAAAATCAGCAGCGCTGACACGCCTCAGTCCAGATGTCTGCAAAGCTCGTCCGTGAGGGCGACCAGTACTGTCTCCATCCCGTGTCCTGGACGGAAGCCGGACTGGAATGGGTCCAGGACGGAAGAATCCTTCAGGAAGACCTGCAGCTGTTCTGCCATCGCCCGCTCAATCACCTTCCCCAGAAATGGGAGGTTTGAGACTGGTCGGAAATTGGATGGATTGGTAGGGTTCAAAGATGGTTTTTTCAGGAGACGCCTCACCACGGCTTCCTTCAGTGCTCCAGGGAAAACCCCGAAACTCAGTCATTGATTAATAATAACCTCCAATTGAACTCCTAACCCGTCCGTGCTGGTCTTCACTAGCCACGACGGGCAAGGGTCTAGGGAGCACGTAGTGGGCCTCACCCCCGCAGGATCCTGTCAACTTCCTCCTGAGAGACCAGACTGAAGTGATCTAAATAAGTGCCAAAAGACGGCCAAGGGGCCTCCAGTATCAACTGTATTACTGTATCAACTGTGGCTGGCAGGTCGCGGCGGAGAGACAAAATTTTATCTGCAAAAAAGCTCCCAAAAGCCTCGCAGCGAACAGACGAATTATTAATTTGACGGTCTCCCTGAGTAAGGGAGACCAAGGATCGAACCACCTGAAACAATTTTGCCAGGTGTGAGCTTGCAGACACTATGGAGGCAGCATAGAAATCCTTCTTTTCTGCCTTCAAAGCCACCTCATAGGCTTTCATAAACGCTCTATAAGGTGATCTTGTCCCTTCCCCTCAATTCCACCGCCACACTCACTCAAGCCGTCTCAGTTCCCACTTCATCTGATGTAGCTCCTCCATATACCAGGGAGCCAGTCTGATACGGGAATGGAGAGGGCAATGGGGAGCGATTTTGTCGATGGCTTCAGAGAGACGGTCATACCAGTCCCCCATACCAGTCCCTAATTCTCTCGCCACCGATGCGGAGGCGGGGGGGGGAGACGGACTCCCAAACAAGCCTTCAGGACAAAGGGTCCAACCATGGCACCGCTTCCACGGCATCAAGGTCCACCTGAATCCCTGCCCCAAAGATCAAATCTAGCATGTGGCCTGTTTGACGCATAGGAACTGAAACAACTTGGGAGAGTCCCAGCGCTGCCATGGATGACACCAGGTCCGAAGCCTGTGCAGAGGCGGCATCATCAACGTGGACGTTGAAGTCACCCAGGACCAATAACCTGGAGTGCTCCAAGGCCCAACCCGCCATCACATCCAACAGGCTCGACAGGGTAGCTGCTGGTGCGCTAGGCGGTCGGTACACCAGACAGTTAGCCAAGCTCTGCTCAGTATCCCACGTCAGGCCAACACAATCAATGCCAGTAATCTTTGGTGTGGGGAGTGGCCTGAAGGAGAAACACTCTTGAAATGAGTATTGCCACCCCTCCCCCCCGACCATCCATGCGGGACATGGTGAAGGACCGAGACCCCCGGGGTGGGGTGGGGGGCAATTCTTTCAAGGCGACTGTTTTGCCATCCCTCACCCAGGTCTCAGTCACCAGATCCACATTTTTTGCTGCAATATAATCTTGTAGTATTTTGGTCTTGTTATTTATGGACCTGGCATTACACAACAACAGTGCCGGAGGGAGGCATTTCATCCTCCTAGCCCTACAACCAGCATGCCTCGGGATGGGTTGCAGGTTGGAAGGACACAGAGCCCTACCATGTCTCTGTGGCCTTCTTTTCCAGCCCCAAACCTCGCCACCATACCTCCCTCAACCCTGGAGTATTCGGAGGTTCACTGCCTCTGAATGTGGAGGTTCTCTTTAGTCACCATGTCTAGTAACCTGTGATAGACCTGTCCTCCATGACTGTCTAATCCACTGTTAAAGCTGTCTGTGCCTGTGGTCACCGCTATATCCTCTGGCATCCCTTGCTGATACTCCAGGTGGATCGCAGCATATAAAACATTAGAGATCTCCAATTAATAGTGCAGTACAGTTAGGATTAGAGAACTGGACAACAATGCAAACAAAAAGAAAACGGATTAAGGCATATCCCACCGTAATACAGAAAGCGGGAAACAAAGGTAGACAACAGTGTAGCAAAAGGAAGGCTGTGCTTACAAAAGACATTGCAACAGACTACAAAACTGTTTGTTAGGAAGTGACCTTTCCCTTTTGCTTTGGTCTTCTGTGGTGCAGGATTGTTCCCCTGGCTTCTGGGAGGGGACCTCAGTGTTGGCGGCTCTCAGTCTGCACTCTTGTTGTTTTGTAAATGTTGCTTCTTTGTCCTCACCTTGGATACAGTGGGAGTTTTAAGTGTTTAAAAACCTTGAAATTTGTCATCATTTCAAAACAGTTATACCCTGCTTCCCAGGAATTACAGTTCAAAAGAGCTCACCGCGTGTAAAAGACTGTTAAAATCCGCCACCTTAGTAGACCAGGATTAAAGAAGCCACGTGACAACACTCGGCAGAGCGGATAAGGCAACAGTGGTCCAAAAGCTTCCCAAAAGCAAGCTGAACTCAACTGGTCGTCGCCTGGCACCCAAACGCCAGGCTGACCTCTTGAGGAAGGGAGAGAGTTCCAAAATGTGGTGGCCTTGTCAAAAAAAAAAGAGACCCTATCCTTAGAAGAAAAAGGGACAACTTTTTCTCATTCTCCTATAATACTAGAACTCCTGGGCATCCATTGATGCTATGTGAGACATCCAGTGACGTTCATGGGCAATAGAATACTTCGAAAGGAGTATTTTGGGGCATGAGCTTAGATGGCTTGAGAAGGGAATTAGACAGTTTCGTGGAGGAGAGATGTATCAGTGGCTACTAGTCGTGGTTAATAAAGGGAACCTTTGTGGCCAGAGGCAGTAAGCTCCTGAGTACCAGTGCCAGGAGTGGAAAGCCTTGGTCTCCAGGGCAATTGTGTGAAACAGGATGCTGGACTAGATAGACTGATGGTACGATCCAGCCAAGCACCTCTTACGTTGTCTGCTATGCAGGACGCAGATTGTTTAGAATCCTAGAATCATAGGGTTGGAAGGGATCTCCAGGGTCATCTAGTCCAACCCCCTGCACAATGCAGGAAATTCACAACTATCTCCCTGCTCACACACCCCCAGAGACCATTGCTCCATGCCAAGAAGATGGCAAAAGGGTTTAGATCTTTACAGGTCTATATCTCCATGAAAAAATCAGAAGCTGACATGGGTCTTGCGATAAACGAAGTAACTGGAGGAACTGTCATTGTGGGTGAGTGGGGGTGTCAAGGTTTACACCACCTTCCTATGGTCTACAGATGTTGAGATGGGATTCATACTGGGGTGCCAGTGGGGCAACCGGGGTCTGAATCAAAGGGTGATTGTAGGGATAGAATATGCCAACGGCGAAGATGGTGAGTGGCTGGCTTGTCCAAGCAACCAACTCTAGAAGAGAGGAATAGAAGGCAGCCAAGAGGCATAGACCCTATCCCTCATCAGAAGAAAAAGGGAGAGTTTTTTTCTCCCTCTCCCATAATGCTAGAACCCATGGGCACTCAATCAAATTGATAGGCAATAGAATCATAGGATTGGAATGGACCTCCAGGGTCATCTAGTCCAACCCCCTATAGATTCAAAATGGGCAAAAGGAAAATACTCTCACTCAGTGTGGATGTATTGACAGCCATTAGCTTTCAAAGGGAATTAGACAGATTCATGGAGGAATCAGTGCCTACTAGCCATGGTAAGTAAAGGTAGCCTAGCCTCCATGTCCAGAGGCAATAAGCAGAGTCCCCCCCTCCCACCCACCCATGCCATTATAGACAAGATGACACCTGTCTTCTCCCTGCAGGAGCTGGAGGAGAACTACACCCGGGCATACTCTGAGGCCCTCTCTGCTTTTGGAAATGGAGCTCTCTTTGTGGAGAAGTTTGTTGAGAAGCCGAGACACATTGAAGTCCAGATTCTGGGTAGGTGTGGTGTGTGTGTGTGTGTGTGTTTTTTCCTCGTTTACCACTGGGGAAAAACAAAAGAGGTGGATATGAAGCTGGCTGGACATAGCGGAGGCGTGCTGACTGCTGGGATCAAGGGTCAATTCACAGGGCTGCTATGGCCACACGGCCAGTTCTCCCCTCCCCCTCTCCTTTTGTTAGTCCCAGATAGAATTCAGCTTGCAGCAAACCTATTGTCAGACCCTTTTGTTGAAAAAAAGTGCTGTCAATTAGGTGTACCGCTGCTTAACTCCCGGTATTTATTTTGCTATGTAACCTTTTTTGTTCCTGGTGTTCAAGGCAAGTGCAAACATCTTAAAAACACAATGAAACCGGGAAAATGAATGTTTGTGTGTGTGAGAGCGAGCGAGCTTGTGTTTGATATTGCATCAGAAACAGAAAATAACCCCACGCAATGAATGCTGTGTAAAAACAGATAATTTATTCTGTGCCTGGAGAACTCCCAGCAGTATAAAGCAATCCAAAGAAAGGCGGTTGCAAAGCACTTGTAGGAAAGGCTCAGCTACTCTTGCAAAGTTTTCTCGACCTCTCCTGGGGATGTGCTGGGTGCTGCACGAAGCGCAGGTGTGCTCTCCCCTCTGAGGGCTTGCCAAACGTCATCTCTTGCTTCTTGGCAGGTGATGCGTATGGAAACGTGGTGCACCTGTATGAGAGAGATTGCTCCATCCAGAGGCGGCACCAGAAGGTTGTGGAGATCGCACCCGCTGCCCACCTGGATTCCCAGCTGCGCTCCAAGCTCACCAATGATGCTGTCAAACTAGCCAAACAGGTGAGAGGTTAAGAGCGCTGCAGTCTTGGCGAGCTCTTTGTGTCTGGTGTGTGTGTGTGTGTGTGTAGAACTCTGTGGGTCATCATGGCCCAGTGGTGGGAGTGCATGGGCCTAGCAGGAACTTCCTGAAATCTCTGTCGAGAAACAACAACTGTCCTCCTCCTTCAGGCCATCATCTGCAAGGTTTTATTGACAAGCGGTAGCAGTAGCCGGGACAGTGGCTAACTCCTAGCAAGGGCTAGATGCAAGATCTTTGCCTCTAGCAGGAAACTCCAGCACTGCTCTGGAATCAGTGGTGGGCTTTTACAGGTCTTGCCAGGAAGGCATGTGTCCTAGTCGTGCCTCTCTGGATGGAGGTACTTAGGTGTTAAAAGGTCTCCATCCTGTTCTGGAGGTGTGCGGCCTGTTGGGGATGGATGCCTTCCTGTTTCTCCTGGAATTGGCAGGGTGCTGGTGGAAGGCCTCCTTGAGGTTTAGGTAGTTCTGGGAATTGATTCTCTGAAATCAGGGAAGAAATCTGGGCTCAAACTCTTCAAGGGAAAAGGTGAAGGAACCTCACTGTTCCAGTGGGCTCCTTCTCTTGAGGTTCAGGCACCATCCTCTGTGTCTTCTGACTGCATCACTGACGACAGAGGGTCAGGGTGCTGGAACATGACGTGTTCCCCTGGGAAATGAGATAGGAGGATTTCAGTCAAGGTTTAAATTAGGAGGGAAGCCTTATGAGGGTGGGGGCTTCAATTAAATTCCCATTCCTGATCCAGAGCAATTTGGCATCCCTGTAGTTTTCTAAAAACTGTATCTAAAGGTGCATCTCCAAAGTGAAACATCGGAGCTTGCAAACACCCTCTCTCAGAGTGCGGCCTTCAGTCGTTGGGCCCTCTGATTTCTTGCCTTCAGGGTGAACTGTTGACAAATCCTACAATCTGTAACGTTATGGTCTTCACCTAAACACATAAGGCAGAGCTCGTGCTCATCGGTGTGGGTCATTTTCATACTGCACTGTGAGCGGTTTTTGAAGACAGCTCTGTGGGCCATCCTGAGGGGAAATTACCTCAGATTGTAGTCAGACAAGCCAGGTCAGATACACACCAGAATCTAAAAGTCTAAATCAGGAACCATAAATGAAGTCAAAGTTGTCAGTCCAAGGTCATTCAGAAGCCAAAAGAGACAATCAGAAGTAAAAGTAAGCTTGCAAGCAAAGTTATTCTCCTCATAGCAGCTCAGAAGAACTGAGGAAAGGGGGATTGCTTCTCCCAGGAAGTCACTTGCCCATTTAGGCGGGAAAACGGGTCTCTACATGACTTGGGAGAAGCGGACCCTTACAGAGTTTTAAAGAAGCGCTGAAGATTTTCTCCAGTTGGTAGGCCTCTACATGCGCTGTTCCATGTGTGCCTGCACAAAAGAATTCAATGAACAATAGTTACAAGTATGTACAACACTGTTTACAGGTGCTTCTCCAAAGGGGGTGATGGGCTGGTCTCATTCTGTTCCAAACATCAATTCCTGCCTCAGGGAAGCCTTGCCCTCATCTTTTTAGGAAACTTGATAGAAGCTTAAATATTATAAAAGGGTTGGAGCTTAAATATTATAAAAGGGTTGGAGAAAGTGAATGGGGAAGGGGGAGGTATTAGAATTTGGACTAATGGATTCGTATTAGATTTTGAACCAATAAAATCAATAAGCGGTAGAATCCGAATGTAGAAAAGGAAGCTCAATTTCTTCACCAAATGCATCACCATCATAAGGAATGAGGAGACAGTTCTCCCCTTCACTTTAGTTGGCTTTAAAAATGGAAGAGACAGATGTATGGAAGAGAAAATGTATCAATATTTGTTAGCTGTGAGAGCTAAATGGAATCTCCAAATTCAAGGGCTGGTCTAACTGAATACAGTTGCCAAGAGACATAATAGGAAAGGGCTACTGGTGGACATACCAGAAGCGTCTGACTGGTGCTGTTGGAAGGCAGATGATGGACTAGCTGGACTGATCTGATCCAGTAAGGTTGTTCGCACATTCTCATGCGTGCAGAACGCCCCCCAATTTAACCCCCAGCATTTCCAGTTAATAGGATCAGGGCTGAGGAAGGGCTTTCCCTGAAGCTCTGTGTCACTGCTGCTGCTCTGAAGAGGCAGAGCTGAGTCAGGTTGACTAATATTTTGACGGAAGACATAAAGGAGCTTCAATACGGTATTGGGGGGAAGGTGCTGTGTCTCCGTGGTAGAGCAGCCGCTTTGCTCGTGCTTAGTCCCAGGTTACTTCCCTGGCATCTCCAGTGAATAAGAACCTCAGGTGGCTGGGCTGGGAACCGTCTTAGAGAGCTGCTGTCAGAGTACACAGAACTGGGCCCTATGGGTCCATAGTATAAGGCAGTTTCATGTGTTCTTAGAGGGGGTCTGTGGTCAGCTGCTTGCATAAGATCCGTGGTCCCAAGTCCAATTAAAGGAGCTCAGGGAGCGTGGGGTGGAAAGAAGGACCCCTGCCTGAGCCCTTGGGGAGTTCCTGCCATTCAGAGCAGACAGAATGGGCGCGTGGATTGATAGCCAGAATCAGTATCAGGCAGCTTCATATGGTTATTTGACTTGTGCGGGGGCAGAGGGGTGTGCCGTGGGAGTGAGGGGCTTTGCATCCTGTTTCCCCAAGCGCTTGCGCTCTCTGTCCCTCTCCCTTGTTCTATCCAATGCTCCCCTGCCAGTGCTGGCATTTACAAACAATGACAAAGTGGTTTTTTGGCCGCATGCCACCTCAGCGCCAGGCAGGATCTCGCAGTTAAACCTTCCCTCTGTTTGCCTGCTTATCCCGGGAAGGGATGGGGCGGGGAGGTGCTGGTGGAGTGCTGCTGTGCTGGATTCACTCTGCTGCAATCCAAAGCTGACTGTATTAATTGCAGGGCCTGCAGCTTGAGAATGTGACAGCAGCTTCCGGAAGAATTCTGAGGTTTTGGGGGGGAGGGGGCGACAGAAGAGACAGCGGAGGTTGGCTTCCTGATTCTTTAGGCTCTCTGGCTTTTTTCTGATGGGGGGATTGAGTGCCTCTGTGTTAGATTGTTGACCCCTGGCTTGCTGTGAAAAAGACGGGGCCATACACTTGATCCCTGGGTTGATGAGAACATTGCGCAAGCCATATTTTTCTGGGAGCGCAGGAAAAGTACCTCCTGGCCCACGATGCAATGCGCTGGCAGGGCTGAGATTTGAACTCTGGAGACTAAGGGTCCCAGTGTGTGTGCGTGCCTGCATTTCAGGCTCTGAGATCACAGATAATCTGTTCTGAGGAACTCTTCTTTTGCCCCATTGGTGAAACCAGGGACCACTGCTTCTACCATAGTCCTGTCTCCCAAGAGCGGAGAAAAGAGCCTATGAATTCTAGCTCCCAGTTTCCTTGTTCTCCTCTCTTAAGAACCTGGTCTTCCCTTCTAACAACTGAATCGTTTTGAAGCTTATACATACTGCTATCAGGACTAAAAAATCCCTTTTAAAAAAAGATGTAATGGTGGAGTGCTAAATTCCAGCTATCAACTTCCCTCCTCCAGCATAAAATATGAATCTTTCCCCCTCCTGTAGTTCTTGTACTTTTATCAGGCAAACCCCACACATCTTGAAGCTTATGCACATAGCCATGAGGACTAGAAAGCTGCCTTAACATTGTAAGCCAAGGCTGTTGTGGTATTTATATCCACTAGAATAGACTACGCTGGCAGTATGTGCTAAAATTTTAATTGAGAGGAAGGACAGGCTTTACAATTTTGGGGCCTATTTGCAGCCTAACAGGTATTTATTTCATTTATGATGTTATTTATTCTCTGCCTTCCTCACTCGGACTAAAGTTGGATTACACAAAGTCAATGCAGTTAACAGAACTGGAGCATGCATTAAACAATGCAATAGAAATTTGGGGCCAACCAGAAATCTGAGAAAAGAACCGAAGAACAGCATAAGTATTAACATGATGCATTAAAACAATACAAAAACTACACAGTAGGATCCTACTTACGGCAATAGACAGTACGAGCTGTACACAGTAGTATATCCCATAGTCTCTAAACTTTTACCCAAGTAGCTTTCTAAACCATTTTGTACAGTACAACCCTGTGACCTCTGTAGAAAGACCCTCCTGAATAATCCCATTTGACCTAGTTTGCAGAAAACCAGGAGTGTGGGAACTTTCCTGACCTTATCGGTCAGGGGCTGTTCCATAATGTGGGGACCACTCCAGAAAATGTGTGTGTACAGGCAGCTGCTGATTTTGCCCAGATGTGGAGTGGCGCCTGCAGGAGGCCCTGTTCAAATGAGCAAAACTGTTGTGGTGAAACGCAGGAGGAGAGGCAGGACTGCAGAGATGACAGGCCAAGGCTCTTGAATGGGCTTTGCATGTGATAGATTCGCAGAAGAGGGAGAATCCCTGGTTTTGCTGCCTGCTTTCTCTAAGGCAGGAAACCTCTCTGTTATTGGAAGGCTGATCAGTGGAGTAGGTGATCCTGCCTCTCAACATTGATTTGGATGGGGAGAAGCGGGGGTGGGGGGAGTCTTACAACTTCATCGCCATTCACATAGGGAAACGGCGTAGGAGAGAGGAAAGATGACTGTACAGATTAGAAACAAGACCCCAGTTCTGGCTGCATGGATCAGCCCCCTGCCCGTGGGGCCCAGTGGCTTTTGAATGTCACCCAGTGCCTGCAAGAGAGATTTAGAAACATCTCCTGGAGTGGAGCGGAAGGAGGCCTGAGAACAGCAGGAGCTGCCGAGCTCTCCATCAAAGCAACGGCTCCAGCCCCAGGGGGGCCGTTTTCCCGGCACAGGCCAGGCAGGCCTGCTTCGTGCAGTCCTCCCCCTGCCAGCAAACTAGGAAGCTGTCACTGTAGAGAATGGAGACTAGCAGCTTGTGCGGGTCTTGCAAAACACGGGATGCTCATCCCCAGCCTAACCCTGCATCCTCTTGTGGCTCCGTTGAGGCTTCGTATTTGTTTGCCCGAATGCTTTGGTCCCACCTTTCTGCCAAATTTAGGTCTCCAAGCGCAGTTGTAAACAAATAATTGCAAAGCAACTAAATGCTGTAAACCCCAAACAAGCAAAACCAGGTACGTTGACCCAGCGCTGCCAAATGCTTCGGCAAAGCGGAGTTTTTAACATTGGTGCTTGAAAGGTAACGATGCAGGCGCCTGAGGAATATTGCTTGTTTGAGGGAGGAGGGGTGTGGGGTCCCATGATGGCAGCAAAGTCCCCGTCTCTCATAGCGACTGGGCTCGCCTTCAAGGGATGGAAGTCTTCGAGTCTTCCTGCACAGCAGAGGTGGAGGCAGGAATCTATTTAGTGTGTATCCTGCCTTTCCTTCAAGAAGCTCGGGACAACAGTCTTGGCTCTGTCTTCTAACAGCAACCTTATGAAGTATGGTAGGATGAGAGAAAATGGGTCTGTCTGGCTCCGTGGTCACCCTGTAAGCTTCAAGCCTGAGAGCGGGACCACAAGTGACGCCTGACACAGGTTGGACACTTGTCCGCTTCCCTCAAGTTTTGATGGGAAATGTAGGCGTCCTGGTCTTGCAGCTTCGCTCTCTGACTGCTGTCCAATGGACATTTCAACTGTCACTTGTCCAACATTCCGCCAAGCTGCCTACATTTCCCGCCAAAACTTGAGGGAAGCTGACAAGCGTCCAACCTGTGTCAGGCGTCACTTGTGGTCCCGCTCTGAGTGTGGATCCGAACCCAGGTCTCCACTACCGTAGCCCAGCTGTCTGACCATTACACTACTCCACATTTCCCACCCACTCAGCTGTCAATTGCACGTACCTATTTGTACCATGGATTTTCCTAAGCCCTCCCTCTTCCCTTTTTTCTTCAGTTTCTGAACAGCTTGTTCATTCAGGCTGGATTTTCCAGTTTGTTCCCCGACTGGATTCAAGATGCTGATTCTCACGTCCTTTGCTTCAAGTGGCACCTCTCTTCCCTCACATGTGGCTGGGTTTCCCAGGTCCCTATACCTTCCTGGTGGGGCGGGGGGAGGACCTGACACTTGTGGATACTTGCTTTTGCACATGCGCATAGCATGTGTGCTCGCTCCTGGTGGCTGAGTGAGGATATCATTTCCAGGAAGTGATGCCATTACACCAGCCACCTGCGTGCTACCACACTTTGCACAGGGCTAATTCTGGCCTGTTTGGGGCCAAAAATGGCCCCAGTGAAGCACGGGAGCATGCCCATGGCCTATGTCACAGCGTCACTTCAGGAAGTGATGTTGCCGTGCCCCACTGGGAGTGTGCCCAGTGCAAGCTTTCCTGGGTTGCCTGCTAATGGCAGGTGATCTCTTGGAGGGCTTACCACCTCCCACCAATCTCCAGCGATTGGTTGGCAACAGGGCAAACCCCTGGGAGATTACCCACCACTGGCAGACAACTGGGAAGCCTACATACGACCATCCCTAATGAGAACTTGCCTATTTATGGTGGTAGCTCCTACACTGTAGAACAACTTCCCAGAGGAAGTTCATGGGGCACTCTCGTTTTCGGCCTTCCACTCACTCTGCAAGGCTGGTCTTGTTTCAGAGGTCTTTCCCGGCTTTGTTCTGTGCCTCTGAATCCATTCCTGAAGTCGATTGCAGGGTTAGGCAGCGCCGTACTTTGCTTCTTGGATGCTTATAGGTGCGGTTTGCTTTGTTGCTGGTCTTTGGTCCTCTTTTGCATTGCCTTTGAACTTTTTTATCACTAGCTGCTTTAAACAAAGTAGAAAAGCAGGATGTAAAATTTTTATGTAAATAAAAATCACAGATCCAGGTGATCCTGCAGTAATGCCATTTAGTAGTTTAGCTACGGAAAGGCATGTACAAGCCCGGCTTACCTCCCTCTTTGAGTCAAACTGGAAATAACTCGCCAGACTTGATTTTGTAAACCCTGATTCCAGCAGCTCCAGAATCCAAAAAGGAACTTGCCTTCCCCCAAGAGGGTGCAGCTGCTTCGACTGGTCCTCGGGATTGCTTTCGAGAGACTGTCCCATTGCTCAGTGCTTGCAAATATCTGCTCTGGAACAGAAGAGCTACCTTTGCCGGCACCCAAATGTCAGCACCAGTTGATGTCTTTCTACCTGGTTTATGGCTTTTGAAACTGATTTTTGTTGCTGAGGGGGCCGTGAACAGAGAATTTTTGTTGCTGTGAACAGAGAATGCAGCCAGCAGGTTTGGCAGACAGATTGGCCAACACCCGGAATAAGGGCCGAACAAGGTACAACAGTAATGTACCCCTTCAAACTTTCAAATATTTATAAAGCCGGTATTGGGGAAATGCTTTGGGGAGGGGTCGAGTTTCTTTTGCATCCCGGGTAGGTTGGGATGCAGGATTTGTGTGAGTGGGGGTTGTGTGACACCTTCCAAGTGTGTCTCGCTGCTTTGAATCAGGTCATATGTCTGTGCAACAGGAACAGAGTCTGATGTTTGCATGTGCTAAGAAAATAAGAAGAGCTGTGATTCATCTAGTCCCGCATCCCATTTCCTACAGGGTCTGGGCAGATGCCTCTGGGAAACCCACAAGCTGGCTGTGGAAACCAAGCCTTTCTCCCTGCTCTTCTCCCCCACTCCAGCGATTAGATGTACACTGCCTCTGCACATGGAGGTTTCCTTTAGCTGTCACGACTGACAGCCATTGATTGGCCTGTTTGCCACAAATTCGTTAATCCTCTTTTGAAAGACACTCCTGATAACGTTGGAACTCATAATGGCTGTGCCGGTATTCGTAGCTGCTTTGAGTGGAGGACTGCAAAATGGAAGGTTTGTTTGTGCGCGGCCTTGACATGTTCCTGACCGGCAGCTAGATGCGTGTTTCAGGATTAATTCTTAGCCTCTTTTGTGGTGTGTGTGGAAGGCGGGGGAGGGAAAATAACATTTAGTACAGAGAGCTGAGCGTGAGGTACACGTCAAGGATCTCTGTGTGTGAGAGAGAGGGAAAGAAATCTTGTTTCCTCTTCGTTTCTTTATCAAATTGAAACTGGTGTGAAGCCTTCTGCATTGAGAATGCCGCACCAGAGTCAAAATGTTAGCAGAGTTGGGAAATGACAGTTAAGAAACCAATTAATAAATCACATTTAATAAACCGGTTGAAGCTGCCATGTGCTGAATCAGACTGTGGGTCTGTCTCACATGGTGTCATGTGCTAAGAAGAGCAGTGGATCTCTGATCAGGTCATCTGATGTTTTCTGTCCTATTACAAAGCAGTCGGGAGAAGGGAGAGTGTGGATCATGGCCAGAGCGCAAGGGAAGCAGAGTTGCCGGGGGAGACATAGCCCTTTCCTTCCCTACCATTTCCCTGTTGGAAACTGCCCCCGCCCAGTGCTGCGGTTAGCCACAGTACTAGGGACATTATGGTTGTACAATATAGATTTCTCTCTTCCCCCTCTCCTGTGGTGACTAAAAGGAGCTCCACGTGTTTGTGGTTTCTGTTGGGGAACTGGAATGGAAAAACAGGGTCCATGTTCTACCCATGATTTCCCCGGAGCAATGGCAACTCATGGCAGGGATAGCTGTGATTTTAAGGAACTCTTGTAGGACGTTGTGGCCCATGGGCAAAAGCCTTTCTCAACACCCAACACATTGGAGCTCCAAGATGGCGTCCTGAGCAGACACACCAGCGCGTTGCTCCTGCTTTTATCCGGCTTTAAGATAAGTGTCTGTGCTGAGCTTTGTACTTTGATAAAGTTACAGTTAGTTTGGATTTCACACTTCCAAGGATGCTTTCTCCATGAACTTTAGTGCATCTTTTATCTCCCTTGGGCTGTTTTCCCTTCCCCCTGGCAATTGGTGCCGAGAGCCCACGGCTGGCGAGTCAGATGGAATAAATCAGGGAGATACCGTCTGGTCTCCTAAATGAGGAACACCCAACACCTGCTACATGTATGTGTGTGTAAAGTGCCATTAAGTCACACCCGACTTATGGCAACCTGTCAGGTTTTCAAGGCAAGAGACGAACAGAGGGGGTTTGCCGTTGCCAGCCTCTGCGTAGAGCCCTTGCACTTCCTTGATGGTCTCCCATCTGAGAACTAACCAGAGCTGTCCCTGCTTAGCTTCCGAGAGTTGATGAGCTCGGGCTAGCCAGGGCCATCCAGGTCACAGCACCTGCTACTTGAGCCTCCTTAAATGGAGACGCGGGGGATTGAACCTGGGACCATGCCCATGCAAGGCATCTGCTTCACAATGGAGCCATGGCCCCTCCCTGTAACTTCTTTACAGCAAGCTGCCTTATACCATTGGTCTCTCCAGTACAAAATTGTCTGCTCCGTTCTAGGATCTCAAATAGAGAAAACCTCCCCCCCACAACGCCTGCTACCTGAGATCCTTCACCTGAAGATGCCAAGGTACTTTCAGCAGGCAAAGCAGATGTTCTCCCATTGTTTTGTGCTCCTCCTCCTGATATTTAGCATTTATAATGCATTTTTAGAAAAAGTTCGAAGTGCTTCACATGCATTTAACTTGTCATAATTCTTACAACAGCGCTCTAAAGGAGGGCAGTTTTTAGGGTACTGATATTAACACTTCATTGGACTGAATTCATGAACTAGAGACCTCTCCGTTGCAATTAGCCATCATAGCCGAATGTCAAGAATGGGGTTTACACATGCAGGAGACGTGGGTTGCAAATTCCTCTTTCTTTCTCATTACCAACCAACCCTGCCCCCCCCCCCATGCAGAGCACTGGTCGCTAGAGGGCAGTGTTTACTCTGGAGATGGTCGAGGCTCCCTCCCTTGCCTTAAATGCTCGCTCTGTTCTCCTCCAGCAGGCAGATCCACCACCACCCCCATCCACCTTTGCCTATTATCCTTGGCCAAATCTTCTTAAATGGCAGACACAAAGAACCAGCAGATCTGGAGGCTTGGCTTTTGGGCAAACTGTCCTCCCCCCGCCCCTTCCCAGCCTGGAGCAAAAGCTCTCGACCTTGACTCTATTAATAAACTTCTGCCATTATTGCTGGGATAAGCTGACAGAACAGAGTGGTGAGGGGCTTAAGGGCAGGGAGTTAGTTGTTGAAACTCTAGGCGTTCAGCAGTGCACAATCTCTCTTTGTGTGTGTGCCGGGTCCTTGAATGGAGATGGATTTGGAGGGGGGAAATTTGAGACATAACTGGGCCAGTTGGACAGAGGAGCCAGGATTGGCCCAGAAACTCGGGGATGAGATTCCAACCAGGGAGGGGCATAGGTTTGAACCTGGAAGCTAAGCAGGGTCGGACACAGTACTTGGATGGGAGACCACCAAGGAAGACGGGGGCTGCTGTGGTGAGAAGGCAATGGCAAACCACCCCTGCTCGTCTCTTGCCTGGAACATCCTGTGGATGGGGTCGCTGTGAGTTGCTTGTGACTCGATGCCATCTTCTTCAGCCAAGGGATTCACTAGGGCTTCAATCCTTAGCACACGTACTAGTGTGTAAGTTCAATTGAACTCAGCGGAATTGACTTCTGAGTATACCTGCATAGGATTGCATCATGGGTGACTTTGAGCTTCGCTGTCCAAGGAAGGAGGGATGATTTATAAAATTATGCAGCAAATTGCTGGAACATATTCTTCTTCTCCCTTGATATAAGACCTCTGAGATACTCAAAGTAAATGAATGGCGGTTGACTTGGGACAGGCCGAAGAAAGCACTTCATTGCTCAGTTTTGGGATTTGTTGCCACAAGGTGCAGTGGGTGGCTTAGATGGTTTTTCCCCAATTATTTTATTTTTATCAATGAGTATAAAGAAAAGTTTCAGCAGCTCTTGTGACTCTTCTCATACATCCTCCCCAGCAACTGGTGCATCACCTCTGTTGGTGTTGCGGGTATAGATCATCTGGGCTCTATGCTTGGACACCAGCTTGGTTAGATCTTTGTTGAGCAGCTCTTGGAGCACTGCTTGGGCCAGAGAGCCGTGGCTCTTGAGCCTCTTGGAGACAATGGCCAGCGTGATGAGCTTGTAGTTGGGCACCTCCTTGCATAGCTTGTTGTACGTGGCTTTGTTGAAGAGCATGAGGTTGTTGAGCTTGTCCCTCACCTTCCCCTTCGATGACGACGACTTCTTGGCTTTGCCGCTGGACATGTTGATGGGGTCCTTGTCCTTCTTGGCTGACTTGCCCGGCACGGTGGCTGCTTCGTTTAGATGGATTTTGATGAGGGGAAAGACAAATTCATGGAGGTGATTCAAGCCATCAACAGCTTGTTGTCATGATGATTAAACAGAAACCTCTCTTTACAGAGGCAGTGTACCTGCCAGAACAAGGTATGGGCATTGGCCTGTGTGTCTTCCTAACTGGCCCCTGGGAGGGGGCATTGCTACAAGAGGACTCTTTCTGTGCTCTCATTGCTCTTGCTCAACCTCTCCCGCTTCATAGCTTCTGATGATAACATGGGAGAATTTCTTCCCCATCCTTCTCCCTCCTCCCCATGTGTACATCCTTTGGGGAGGAAGAGCAAGGTACACACATTATAAGTAATAACTGAATAATTCAGACCTTGGTATTGTTGCCTCGAGTTAATTTTGCAGGTGACAATTAATGATGTTTGTACTAGCCTCGCTGGCTGGAGTTCTTGCTGCTGTAAATAATCATTTTATTTACACAGCTCCATCGGTCTACATGCACAGAGGTTTTCATTGTGTTGGGCTATTGGTTTCTCTATCCCAGAATTCCCAGCCCAGCTCACTAGGACGCTAAGGGCTCTGCTGCTGAACTGTGAACAGAATAGATGGAGCTGACTTAAACTGGATCGGACCATTGGCCTGTCTAAGCACAGTATGGTTTCTGCACGTGGTGTGCTTTCTTGGTCTTTTCTGGCCCTTCTAGCCCAAATCCTTTTGAACCGGAAATGTTGGGGATTTGAGCTTCCTGCCTGCCAATCATATGCTCTATCCCATGAAGCTACAAATGGAGAAATGCCTTATGTCAAGTCAGGCAGTTGGTCCATCTAGCTCCAAACTGGAGTCTCCGACAGAGAAAGGTCTTCCCCGGTGCCTGCAGCCTGAGATTTTTAATTGGAGATGCTGAGAATTGAACCTGAGACCTTCTGCACGCAAAGCAAATACTTTGCAACTGAGCAGGCAGAATAGGCTCGAGCTCTGTTGGATGTCTGGTTCACCCGTAGCTGAGCAATGTCTGCTCTGGCAGCAGCTCTTTCCCAGCTCTGCTCTCCTTTTAAACTTGTCTGTGTTGTGGAGTTATTCCCGTGATCATTCACCAGGTTGTTGTGATAATGATGTGTTATCGCAACAAATGTATGAAATGGTTAGGCTGTGTGAAGGTCTTGCACGGGGTCTTCTGTAAAGCATACACTCTGCCACTTTGTTATGATCTCTACCACCTTCCCCACACCTAGTGTGCTAGATGAAGGTAAGTTATCTGACAGACCCATTTGGTTCATCTAGCTCAGTATTGTTTACTTTGGCAGTGCCTTTCCCAGGTCTCAGGCAGAGAAGGGTCTTCCCCCAACACCTGATATTCTTTCATTGGAGATACACAAGACTTTCTGCATGCAAACTATGTGCTTGACTCCTGAACTATGGGTCCTCGCCAGTGACATACGTAGAGTCAGATGGTTTGGAGGGGCTTTGGCTCAGTGGTAGAACATCGGCGTTGCACGCTGAAAGTCCCTGCACCTACAGTTAAAAGGACCAGGCAGTAAGATATGTGGAAGACCCCTACCTGAGAGTCCCTGCTAGCTAAAGGATTGGAGGAGGCCATGAATCAGTCGAAGGTGGCTTCACACGTCTGTCTACCCCATCCTACATACTCTGACAGGAAGCATTTCCCCAAGATCTGTCTTCCAGTCCTGCTGCTTGAAATTGCTATAACCTCTTGCATGGAAACTAAGACACCTCCATGGGAACTTCTCTTTAAATCCTTGGTCGCCTATGAGTTTCGTGGCCGAGCAAGGTTTGGTTTGTTTTCTTTGTTTGCTGTCTTTTATTGTCCTGGATTCCCAAAGCAGCTTACAGCCATTTTCTAATACAGGTATAAATAAAATAAAATAATAGGTGCTTGGGAGAAGGTAATAGGTGTTTGGGGAAGTGGGTCGAGATGGTTCCGCACACGTTGGATAATGCACTTTCAGTGCACTTTAGCAATCATTTAGAAGTGGATTTTTTGTTTCACACACACAAAATTCAGTTCTAAATGATCTCTGAAGAGGATTGGAAGTGCATTATCCAACGTGTGCGGAATCAGCCTTGATGGAGGATGCCTGGCTGCTGTTCTCCCCTCTGGCCTCGCTTATGGCTGCCATCAGCTGGGAAGGGGAAGGTCTCCTGTGCAGCTGAATCCAGGCACGATTGGGTGGGGGGTGCTTGGCATTTAAAGCAGAGGAGACCTTGGTCCAAGTCGGACACACTTGGGTCTAGCTGCTACATCACTCATAATGCTTTGTAGAGTTTCCGAAGCGAACCAAAAATGGGAGTGTCCTGCCCCAAGGAGCATCCAAAGTCTACCTGTGAATAGTGGGCAAAAACAACAGGGGAAGTTTAAGAATGGTGAGGAAGGAACACAAGCACAGGCATGAGGATGCACTTTAATTGGAGATGAGGACCAAGCGGGCATCGTGGTTAGTGGGCCGGGGTAGGGCTGTATAGTGGTTGGAGTGTCAGACAAGGATTTGGGAGCCCCAGGTTCAAATCCCCACTCGCCATGGAACTCTCTGGGTGACCTTGGGTCATTTGCTGTCTGTCTCAGCCTAACCTGCCTCACAGGGTTGTTGTTGCGCGGGTAAGGTAGAGGGACGGAGGAAGTCATGTGTGACTCGCTGAGCTCCTAGGAGGAAGGGTGAGGTTAAAATAAAAAGGCGGATCAGATTTACAGCTTGGTGATCTCCTGTTTTTCCCCCCTTTAAAATATCCCCCTTTCAGACCTGAAGAGCTTTCTGAGTGATACTTTTGAAAACACCCCGGCTTGGGTAGCTCGCCGGGTGGGAAGCAGAAGGCACGTGGCCTGCGAGCCCTCTTCACTATAATCAGCTGTGAACAGCAGTTCTTTGCTAATTGGGTTTTTTCCTTTGATTAAAGTTGCTCTGATGAATCTCTATTTACCCTAATTCTTCTCCTCCCCCGGCCGTCATCTGCAATCTGTTTTCGTCCCCCTTCACCCCTCCTTCCTTTAGCCTCTGGTTCCTTTCCCTTGTTTTGCCTTCAGTCTCCAATCCATTCCCAGTCCCTGGAGTCTTCTTGCCACAGCTGCCAAGAGCTGCCTCTCTCCTCTCCTCTCATTTGGTCGCTGCCAACATTTCAGTATCCCAGAGAGAGAAATTGAGGCAGTTGAGACATGGACACCTGCTTGGGACTGCACACATAACAGCAGCCCTGCTGGATCAGACCCACGGTCCCCATCTTGTCTAATCCCCAACAGATGCTGCAGAGAAGCCCCCTAAACAGGGTCTTCTTGCGACAGTCCTCACTGGGTGACCGTCTTCCAGCACCCCACAATCAGACGCCTCTTGCCTCTAAACCCGGAAGTCTCAATCAGGTATCATGGCTTAGAGCCAGAGGTAGACCTGTCCTCCATAAATTGTCCATCTCCTTTTTCAATCTGTCCAAGCCACTGGCTGTTTCCCCATCTTAAGAACATAGGAAGAGCCCTGCTGGATCAGACCAGTGGTCAGTGGTCAATCTAATCTGGCATCCTGTTGCATGCAGCAACAAACCAGTTGCCCTGAAGTGCCCACAGGAAAGGACATAGAGACCAAGGCCTTTCTCTGATGCCTCCTAGTAGCCACTGGACCTCTCTTCCATGAGCCTCTAATCTCCTTTATAAAGCCATCTTTGCCTGTGACCATGAGTGATTCCGCACACGTTGGATAATGCACTTCCAATCCTCTTTATAGATCATTTGAAACGGATTTTTTTGTGCGTGGAACAAAAAATCCACCTCAAACGATTGATAAAGTGAATTGAAAGTGCATTATCCAAGGTGTGCGGAATCAGCCCATCTTTACTTCTGCTCATGGCGAAGTTTCCTTTTGTCCTTATAGAAACTATTGCCCACTGACTTAATTGGGTGCCCCTGAGTCTTATTATTTTGGGAGAAGTAGCTTGTGGCAAGGAGTTCCCCACGTGCACTGACTCACTGCATGTTGATTCCTCCTGTTTGGAAGGCTTCTTTTCCTTTGCATGTTCAGGTTTCAAGGTTCAGTGGCATCTGCTGTTCAAAGGATTTCATGTAGCCGGACTAGCAATATGCCCGCGTTAGGCTTTGGAGAGTCACAGCCATCCGAATGGACAACTTTATCACATTTTTATACTGCCATTCTCTAAGGGTCTCAGGGCAGTGTACATGGTTTCCTCTCCAACCACCCTGTGAGGAAGTTTTAACTGGCTCAGCTGCCAGCACGCTTCAGGATTCAAGCCTGGGTCTGTCAGGTTTTAGTCCCCTATTCCCTGTAGCACAAAACAGACAATACTAGTAAGATGAACCGATGATCTGACTCAGTAATATTTTATATTTTACACCCACTGGAAATGCAGTAGAGGAGTTAGCCGTGTTAGTCTGTAGTAGCAAAATCAAAAAGAGTCCAGTAGCACCTTTAAGACTAACCAACTTTATTGTAGCCTAAGCTTTCGGAAAGCAGTGGCAGTGGTGACTATGAGTGCCTATCACGAGTGCCTGTCACCACCTTCAACTGGTGAGCCTACTGCGGCCTTTCCTGGGTAAAAAATGTCTTAGCACTGTGGTACATCATGCGTCACTCATATCTAGCTTAGACTACTGCAATGTGCTGTCCGTGGGGCTGCCCTTGAAGAGCCTCCAGAAACAATACTAGGTGAAGTGTGGTTCATAGGGACCATATCATTCCAGTCTTGTTCCACCTACACTGGCTCCCACTTTGCTTCCAGGTCCAAGCCGAGGCCTTAAGGACCAGCTACTTCCAACCACTATAGTCATCTTTGGAGGTTTTGGTTCAGGTGCCCCTGCCACCTGGGTTGGATGGTTGGCAACTGGACCAATGGAGAAAGGGCCTTCTCAGTTGTGGTGCCAAAGCTTTTGAATTTCCTCCTCGGGACGATCTGTCTGTTCTTTTCTATCACTGTCTTCTGTATTGTTTGGCATCCTCTCATGACCTTTGTTCCCATTCATGTGTCTGTGTGTTTGTTTTAATTAGGGGTTGCCAACTCTGGGTTGGGAAATTCCTGGAGATTTGTGGTGGTGAACCAGTGTGGCATAATGGCTAATGTGATGGACTTGGATCTGGGCAACCCAACTTTGATTCCCTCCTCTACCATGAAAGCCTACTGGGTGACCTTGGGCCAGTCACATACTCTCAGCTTAACCTACCTAACAGGGTTGTTGTGATGAGAGAATAATGTGAGTGATTGTGGATCCCCATTGAGGAGAAAGGCAGGGTATAAATGAAGTAAAATAAATCAAGTATAATACCACAGAGTCCGCTCTCCAGAGGAGCCATTTTCTGCGGGGAAACTCATCACTATAGTTGGGTGATCTTTGGGCACCAGCTGGAGGTTGGCAATTCCAATTTAAATTTGTTTTATATGTTTGTATGTATTTAACTTGTTTTATTGTTTTTATTGTTCGGGAATCCTAAGTTGAGGGCTGACGTGGCTTAAAAACGTTCTTAAAGAAGTATTTTTGGATAGGCCCATAGCTTATGGAGAGAACATCCATTGAGGGGCAGCCTAATATGCCGCCCCTGGCATCTCCAGAGGAAAGGCGCTCAGGCTGTTCTCTGCCTGAGACCCTGGAGGGCTTTTATCAGCCAGTCGGAGTGGACAGTACTGAGCTAGATGGGTTGGTGTTTCTCTCGGCAAGGACCCATGGCTTGTTCTCTGGTTGTGGATCCAGTGCCTGGATAGCAAGTCTGGGAACGACCCATGAAGCTGTCTTCTTCTGAGTCACACCAGACCATTGGTCTGCTGAGATCAGCATTGGCTGCTCTGACTGGTAGTGCCTCTCCAGGGTCTCAGGCAGATGTCTTTCCCCTCACCTACTCCCTTTAAATTGGAGATGCCAATTGGACGTGCAGGGGGGAAACAGGGAATGAGTTCAGGCCTACTACAGGAGAAGATGACCTGGAAGCTCAGAGCAGAGGTCAGAAACGAGGATGGAACAGGAAATGAGGTCAGGGGATGTTAGGGGTGGTGTGAGGTCACGGAAAGGCAAAGCCTTGAGGGGGAGGAGACAGGAAGCTTGTGAAGAGTTAGTAATATAGGCAAACATTTTGATAGGGGTAAACTCCCCCCCCCCCATAAAGGTTGGATCCGCTGACATGCTGCATGCGCATTTGCTGATGATGCAGGAGCTGGTGAGCCGCGCGGTGCTCCTTGGCATCCATTCTTTCCCATCTGCCTCGGTTTACAAATAGGCTCGCGCTCCATTTGATCCTCCTTTTTAAAACCCCTCGCGTCGTAATTTGATTTAGGTTAATGATTAAAATGATATTTGATTACGCCGCTTTGGTTTTTCGTTTTTGCTTCATCAGGGTTTTCTTTTCTCCCCCTCCCTTCTTAAATAGATAATTAAGGGATTTTTTTCCCTACCCTCAAATTCATTACAGGTAATTTTTAAACCACAGGGAAATGAATTCGGCTGCCATGGAACTCTGCGTCTGTCACGTACAGGCTGCGGCGGCTTTCAGAACTCTTGCTGGTGCAGACCCTGTTGCTTTGAGTTGCGAGTAAAGAAAAGGCATCCTGGTTTTGGGTGCTTTTGCAGCCTTGGAAAATCAGAGAAGGTGTCTTTCTGTTTCTGGGTCACTGGGCTGTGTTCGTTTCTCAGGTGAGCGGTTTCTTGACACTCCAACCTGGAGTCTGATTCCCCCCCCCCACCTCCCCACAGAGCTGCATCAGCAGTTCCAAGAGGAGCAAAAGAACATCTGTAGTGAAATGTGACGAAAGTCACCCATGGAACAGATTAAGGTGCTATTTTTACAGCCCTTGATGCACCATGTTTCTAAATCCCCGGGGGTGGAAATTGAGTTTTGCGGCTCAGCGGAGTGGGAATAGGCTAGTTCGGCGCCATCCTGGGGCAGTGGGTTGTAACCCCAAGCAATCTTTTCCTACTCGGTGTCTCTGCAAATAAAAAAAAAAGTTGGGGCAAGGAGAAGAACTTGGGTTTTGCAGGTCTCGAGTTGTGAAAGGAGTTGGGATACCTTTGGTGGGAGGCTGCTCAAGTTAGCACGGTGTGTGCAGTTCTTCCTGTTTTGCATTTCTAGGAAGTAATTCGTATCACTGGCACGGCACTGCTTTCTTTTGCCAAGGTGGGGCGGGGGGCGGAAATCAGCCGGTGTTTAAAAGTCAAGTTCCTGGTTCTCATTGCTTCAGGGTTTTGGAAAATGCGTGATCCTTGATGGTTTGATGCTCGAAAGCCTTATGCGAGGTGGCCAGAATGCACCTTTTTACATATCCTTTGGAACTGTGGGATAGTCTGTGCTCAAGGGGAAAATATCAACATTCTGCATGAAGGGAATCCGGTTTCTGTGCTGAGAGTTAGCTGAATTCTGCCACCCGCATGCATTATGAAAATCACGGGAGAAAACTGCAGGTTCGTATCTGTGCTGAGTAGTTTAGAGTTCTGCTCTCCCTGAGAGCAAAGCGGGGTATGGAAGTCCAGCAAAATCTCCAGGAATCTGAAATTTCCCCAGCTGCTGCCTGGAAATGTTCAGCCTGCCCAAGCATCCATTAAAGTTGGGAACGTGCTGTTTTCAAGGCAAAACTGAGGTCCAAAAAACGTCGAGTGCCGTACCTCTGTATCGGTTCCTGTAGGAGAATACAAACAGGCTGGGCTGTATTCCCCCCTCCTCGCTGCTGCGCATGGATTCCTTCTTCCTCCACCTACGGCTTCCCCCGCCCTTCCTCTTGTTTCTTCCCCCAGGTGCTTTCTGCGGCTGTTAAAATTCAGGAGCCGCCGGTTGCTCCTTGGCTAAAACATCAGTAATGACTTCCCCGCTTCATTATCCTCTTTATGGTTGTCTGGCTAGGCGTCCTGGCTCTCCGGCTGAGATTTAAATGCACAGTTAATCCATATTCTCCCTCTCTTCTGCTTTTAATTCTGATCCAGAAATCGAATGCTCCTGGAAGAAGATTACAGAAACCTCTGAGCCCCCTCCTGCCACCTGATCTCCAGGCCTGGTTGTTGGTCTTCTCTGCTCTCCTTTCAACTCCTAGACACATGACCTCCCTCCCTCCCTCCTTCTCTCTCTCTGTCTCAATTAAGGATCTCGAGATCAGGCCAGCAGTGAAATTCCCTGTGGTTTGGGAAAGGCCACGCTGATGTTAGAGCTTCAAGAGTCTTTCATCGTTTGTTTTTTTTCCCTTGACTCCTTCTCTGTCCTCTCCAAAGCTGCCTTTTCAAGGTCATCTCAGTATTACATCTCCAGGAAGACGCCCTGGGGTGAGAGTTTCTTGTTAGAGGAGATTTTCACCTACCCAGGTTTTAGTCATTCTGACTTCTGGTCACAGGCTATTAGCGCTGTGGGTGCACAAACCGTCTCCACTTATTTTCTGCCTTCCTAAGATCTGTATTGTTTATTTGGGATATTCGCCCGAAAAAGTGAGGAGGGAGTTTCCTGTACCACTACCACTGTGGCAGTCTCCCAATGGTGGTTGTGCTTTTGCGCTGTGCATGAGATGGTTGTCTGTATTGCCCATCATTTCCAGTTCGAAAGCACAGGCCTCTCATCAGACAGAATCACTGCGGCACGTTTGGTTCAAATGCACAGTTCTGCGCAACAAGGCATCCGGTTTCTTTTTTCCCATCTTCTGTTGGGTCTGCAAAAGTTAGCTTGTTCAGAGCGCTTGCCCTTAACATCAAATTTTTTGCTTTGAGACAATGGTCCCCGTGAGTTTCATGGTGAAAAGCAGGAGCTATGAGCAGACGTCTTCTGCTTCAAATTTCAACTCAATCAAGAACTCTGGGATGGAGGAGGCCATTTTCAACCTCGGCTCTCTGCCTGCCCCCAAATCCTTGAACTGTGGTGCTAAATAGGCTAGCCTGCCTTACAGGGGTGTCATAAGAGTGGCAGAGATGAATTGCTTTGTGCAGCTTTAGAATAAGACTACGTAAATACTAATTATGGCTTTTTAAGGCTCTGTTTCAGCCAGTACGTGGGCAGCCCCGCTGCTCAGCCTCCTCATTTTAATACCCTTCCTCTCCCACAGATGCATGTATGGATTCTGTGCGCGTCTTCCGAGGCTTTCTGCTAAATATTTGATCTGACGGCAGATGTCTTTGGTCTGTGGATTTAATGGCGCATAGCCCTGCACCTCTGTGTTTACCAAGGGGACTGGGCTAGAGCGGGAGGGGCAGAGGGACCGTGCACAGAGCTTTCTGCTTCTTGGCAGCCCCCCCTCCCCCAAATTGATGTGGGGCTTTTATCAAGGAATTATCCTTTCCTCTCCATCCCCTGGTTGCCGGACCACTTTAACGGCTATTACCTCGCCATTGTCGCCATCCCTGCATTCAATTACGGGCTTGCCAGGGGAGAGCAATCTCTGCACGGGATGAAGAGCCTTGAATCTTTAATTATTTCCCCCACCCACACAGGAGAAATTGGATGGCTGTTGCTTAACAGCTGGGCTTTGCTTCTCCGGGATATGTTCATTCCAGTGCAAAGGGCCAAGGTGCAGGATGTCGGCAGGTCTTGGGTCCCTGCTGTTCCGGGCCAATGGCTTTCAGACTGCCCACTCTCTCCATCTTCATTTATCTGCCCAAGAACCTGAGCATGGAGCAAAGGGTCTGGGAGCCCTTGAGAAGCATGCTCAGTTTATCCAGGGCACTGGCTAGGCCCATTGAACCTCACTATATAGGGTTGCCATCCTCCAGGTGAGGCTTGACAATCTCCCAGAATTACAACTGACCTCCAGGCTACAGAGGTCAGTTTCCCTGGAGAAAATGGCTGCTTTGGAGGGTAGTTTCAAGTAGGTTACCATGCTGGTCTGCAGCAGAACAGCAGAATTTGAGTCCAGTAACACCTGAAAGCACAACAAGATTTTCAAGGTATAAGCTTTCGAGAGTGAAAGCTCCCTTCTTCATATACAAAAGTCCCTTCTTGAATCTGAAGAAGGGAGCTCTGACTCTCGAACATTTATACCCTGAAAATATTGTTGGTCTCTAAGGTGTCACTGGACTCTAATTCTGCTTTGGAGGGTAGTCTCTATGGCATTATACTTGAGTTGCCAACTCTAAGTTGGAAAATTCCTGGAGATTTGGAGGAGGGGGAGCTTGGGGAGGATGGAGTTTGGGGAAAGCGGGAGCTCAACAGGGTTGTGATACCACAGAATCCACCCACCAAAGCTGCCATTTCCTGTAGGGGAACTGATCTCTGTCACCTGGAATCAGTCGTAATTCCAGGAGAACTCTCTCCCCAACCTGAAGTTTGGCAGCCCTACATTATAGCCTGCTGAGGTCCCTCCCTTCTCCAGACCCCACTCCAGATCTCCAGGAATATCCAACCCAGAGTTGGCAATCATATTGGTGCAAGGAGAGCCCTGCTGCGGTCCATATAATCTAGTCTTCTCTTTCCCAACCAGATGCATTCAAGGAGCCTGCAAACATGAAAGGATGTCAGCAGCCTTCCCTAAGTGCTCGCTTTCCCCCTGCCCCAACAGCTGGTTTTCAGAGGCATGCTTCCTATGCGAAGGGAGGTCCCGCTTAGGCACCACCTATGATAGATCTGCCCTCTATGGTTGGAAGCTTGGGTCTCCTCATGCAGCACTGTGGAATGGTAGAGTCCAGAGGTGGTGGACTGGGCTGTACCACGTTGACTGCAGGAAGACATTCTACTTTTGATTGCTTCCCTGTGCAAAAAAAATTTAAGCAACAGCCCCATAGATGCATGAAGCTGCCTTAGACCACTAGTTGGACTCAACATATCAAGGTCAGTATTGTCCAAGCAATCCTCAGTGTGGTGTCCATGGGTGCTGTGGCAACGGCTGATGGGGTTTCTGGTGACCTCATACGTCTTCCCTAACGATTATTTTCCTTAAAGCAAAAGGGCAATCCTGGACTACCTCCACCTCATTGGAGCAGAAGGTGCTTCAGAAGAATCCAGGAGAAATCTCTAGGGCTTTTAGGGGCCCCGGGGGCCAACGTGAGGGGGCTGGGGTTGGGGAACAGCAGGCTACCCACTTCCCATGCTTGCCCGTAATACTCGCATGATCCCACCAGAAAATGACATCATTTTCTTGTGCACTGAAGCCAAATGCTGTGAAAACTACCACTCCGGAGGTGATTTTCGCTGAGCTCCATTTCAGTATACACCACGATTCCTCCATCATATTGGGAAATGAGTGCAGTGGAGGAGTCATGGTGTGTTCTAAAATGGAGCTCAATAAAACCTGCCTCCAGAGGGGTGGTTTCCATGGCCCTCTGCTTCAGCATGCACCATGCTTCCTTCCTCACTGCTTCTCCCCACCCTCATGCCTTCCCCTCCAACCAGGGAGAGAGCAAGCCTAGGCATTTCCTCTGTGTCTGCAGGAAATACCTATTCAGAACTATTTCTAATAGTAGGGAGATGCTTAGGTTGCAACTGTCCAGCATTTGTGATTGGCTGGCCCTAGCACGACTGTGGCAGCCATTTTGTGATTGGCTTCAGCTCTGATGGCAGCCATTTTGCACCTGTTCTCAAAATACCAAAATTGCCCACAAGCTCAACAAAATTGGGAACTTCCAATCTACTCTGATTGGTAATGCCTCTTCATGGTGTCTGGTCAAGGTCTTTTACATTACTGCTACCTGAAACTGCCAGGGATTGAACCTGGGACCTTCAGCTTGCTGCTGTAGGATTGTGGTTGGGCTACAAATTAGCACTCTGCTGGTTTGAATCCCACTACTGCCATGAGCTCAGCCCGTGGCCTTGGGTCAGCCACTCCTCTCAGCCCCAGCTCCCCAGCTGCATTGTGGGGATAATAATAACACTGACTTTGTTCACCACTCTGAGTGGGGCACTCATCTGTCTAGAAAGGCGAAATATAAGTGCAGCAAGTCTCTCGTGCCACTCTTTGACTAGTTTTCTGTTTGCAAAGTTTTTAATATAGGGGACAGTTCAGAAATATTCATTATCCATTATGCAACAAAGCCCGTTGCGTGAAAAAATGCAACGGGCTCTAGCAAACGGTTGGGAGGGATGCGCCGTGCCTTGCCGTCCTGCAGTATTGCAATGCTCTTCTGCAGCATTATGGTGCAGCCACATTTGGAATGCTGTGCACAGTTCTAGTTGCTGTATCTCACAAAAGTCGTCGTCGTGCTGGAATGGGTGCCAAAAATCATCCAGAATTATCAAGAGATTGGAGCACTTTTCCCAAGAGGAAAGGCTAAGGAGATTAGCAGTGCAATCCTAAACAATTCCACCCTTCTAAGTCCACTGAAGTCTATGGGCTTAGAAAGGCACGACTCTCTTTAGGATGGTACTATAGTTTTGCTAGGCTGAGTATGCATGCCCATTGCGCCAATTTATCAGCGGCTCCATTCATATTCAGGTTCAATTCAAGTTCTTTATAGGTAATAAGTCCTTCGTCGTCTAGGACTCATGGCTGCAACAGTTTCACTCATCTCAGCAAAGCCTTCTGCAAGGACCACCCTGCAACTGGATTAGAGCAACAACTTCCCCTACCTGAGCATTCTCTGATGTGGCTCTCACTCACCTGAGGGAATGGCCTGCCCGAGGAGCTAAGGAGGGCTTGCAACCTCAAAGGCTCCTCTTCTCCACCGGACTTGCTCTGTCATCTAAGGCAGGTTGTCAACCTCCAGGCAGTGGAGGTCTGGAATGACAACTGATCTCCAGGCCACCGACATCAGTTCCCCTGAAGGAAATGGCTGCTTAGGAGAGAGGACTCTATGATATTATATTTAACTGAGGTCCCTTCCTTCCTTGAACTCCACCTGAAGTTGACAACCCTACTTCCCAACCTCCAGCTGGTGGCTGGAGATCTGGAGTTACAACTGATCTCCAGCTGGCAGAGATCCCTTCCGCTCGAGGATAGGGCTGTTTTGGACGGTGGCCTCTATGGCATTATACCCTGCTGAGGCCCCCAAAGCCCACCATTTCCAGGCTTCACCCCCCTTCCCCAAGAATTTCCCCGCCTGGAGCTGGCAACCCAAAAGCTTGCCTCCTGCCATCTTTTGAACCCCTGCTGGGGCGGGGGGAAGCGCAGCCTCGGGGGACCCCAGCTGAGCTCTCCTTCACCACAACTTGGTTGGCTGGCCGTCTCCGGCACAGGTGGAGCCCCAGCACTGGGAGGGTTGACGGAACAGCCCCTACCCACCCGCCCACCCTGTCCTTTGGCAGGCCAGGCTCCACACACGCTCCACGGGGCTCTGCCAGGGGGAGCCAGCGCACAGCTGGTGCTCACATGTAAGGGTGAGTGGGGCATAGGAGGTTGATGCTCCCGCTGAGGCAGAGGGAGAGCTGGGCAGGGAGGATGAAGCCGGCTGCTGCCACGGAGGAAGAAGAAGCAACTGGTGCCCACCTGCCTTGCGCAGCTGGGAGGTAGTGGAGTGAGCCGAGTGCCTGCCTGCCTGCCCGCCTGCCTGGCATCTAAAATACAGCAGCACGGCTTCTCTGTCTGCCTTCAGGGCCGCCTCGGAGCACTTCTCAGTGCGCTTTGGAGCCCCTGAGTGGGTGACTTCCTCTGCACCAAGCCACTGAGGGGGCACCTGGCTCCGGCTGCAGCCGTTGAGGGGGAGTTGGTGCCAGGTGTTCTGAAGGCTCCTGCACCCAACATTGCTCCCTCCATTGGCGCCGGGTCCGGCTGGGCAGTGAGCCCAGCCAGGAGCGACTCCTCTCTTATTCCGCTAGGGGCGCACTAACGCTCCTGCACTCTGGAATACGGGGTGAGTCGTCTGGAATACGCTTACTGAATTATGTAGTAAGATTGGGAAAAGCAGGAGGGTTTAGAAATAGTCCGTGCTGCCGCTTCAGGACTCCACCATCTTGTTCTGCTTCCACATATAGGCTGGGCTTGATGCTCTCCTGCAGCAGTATGTTGAAGGAGGTGAGTAATGGCAGACCAGATGTCTTTCAGCTCAGCTAATGATCTTCTCATTGAAAAAGCCCTGATGGGCTTCCGAGGATCCTCAGCATTCCCCGCAGCACAGTTTGCAAAACAACTGTTCTCTGTGAGAAGAGCCATGGCCCTTCTACAATTTCTCCCTATCCTTTGGCTATATCGCATGGCTGTTTGAGGAACGCCCCATATAATTTGAGCAATTGCATCTGTGGGGAGGGGTGGATTGCAACCTAATTGTCTGCTAAGCTTCCCTAGATATAAGCATCAAAGGGAAGAGATCTGTCGCGTCGTCTCGCCAACAGCACCGGGCGTTGGAGGCTATTTATATCTGTTCTGTGAACTAGAGTTTTGCTACGGCCGGTGGCTCAAACAAGGCTCAGCAATCTTTTGCTTCCCGATGTAGTGCCAAGAAAATGCAAATAATGCTTGGGGAGGGGAGGGAGAAAGATGCAGGTCAATAAAATTATGCTCTTTTAATAGCCTGCTCCATTTGTACGCTTCATTGCAATCTGGTGGCGTTTGTTAAACTCTGCGGCAGCAGTTAACATTCGTAGTGGATGATTATCTTCTGAGTTCCCAAAATCCCCAAGTTCTCCATACCATCTCCAAAACGGATTGTGGGTCACCGTATTTACTTTTTAGTGTTTTGCATGTTTAACCAGTTGACTTGGTGCTGTAACAAAATAAAGATTATACCTGAGATTAAGGGGCATCTTTCTGGATTGCCAGTTGTGCTTTCTAGACAGCGAGCGAGCAGCTGGCAGGATTAGTAGAATACCAGCATACAGAGCAGTGAAAGTAACGACAGACCCATGGGTTACGTGTTCTCCAGCTGAACAAAAGCAGCTCTGCAGGGGGTGTTTCCCGGCCCTGCAGTCTTGATATCCTTTCAGTCAACAAGGACACAGATTGCGCTTGGGACCTTTTGTGCCAAAAGGAAGTGCTCCATCACTGGGCTCTGGGTCTGTCTGTGATGCCGTTTGAAGTTTCCTTGTACTACGTCCGTCCGTAAGTGTGGCCTCAGTAGTGTAAGCTTACACTACTGTGATTGGCCCACCCGCCATATTATGCCATCAGTGAGAAGACCAAGTGGGGATTCGACGGGTTAACCAAACTGGAAGTCAAAGGGCATGTGTTATCCTGGGAGTGCTATCTCTTTTCTCGTTCGCGCACTCTGCGCCCAAATCCTGCCCTGAACCACTAAGCCATCTTTTGGGTAGTAGCCAAGTTAGTAAGTAGGTACAGACAACGGCAGCTCCTCCAAAGGAACTACAACGCTCTGTATGGGTTTTTTCTGAGAGGTGGGGACACCGTGCAGCGGGAAACTTTTTATACCTTACAACCATGTTAAGCAGTTATCCTGTGCCCGAGTGTCCCAATAAGCAGTCACTCAGTTGCCTGGGAGCCTGCGAAGGATGTCACAATCACCAGGCAGAGAAACGCTCTAAATTGAAAAGGGCTACATTTCTTTCCTCTCCCCCCCCCACTTATCAGTAACAAATATCGGAATATTTATCACTCACTGCCACCCATGTTCATCTACCGCCACCTGCTCCCGCTTAACTTGACGACCGGAGTTTTTGCTAGTCTCCACCATCCTTCTGGGCTTCTGCAAACACTCAAGCGGCTGCCTTCCTTTTGCAGGTTGGGTACGAGAATGCTGGAACAGTGGAGTTCCTTGTGGACAAACACGGCAAGCATTTCTTCATTGAGGTCAACTCTCGGCTCCAAGTGGAGCACACGGTGACAGAAGAAATCACAGAGTAAGTGACAGCTGCGGCACTCCTGCTAGGCGAGTGCGGTGTTAAATCAGAATGTGTGTGTAAAAGCCGGGTAAGAACCTAAAAAAAGGCTTGCAGGATTAGGCCAAAGTGGGTTCATCTAGCTGGGCATCCCGTTTTCCCCTGCGGCCAACTCAGGACTACCAAGCAGACCAGTGTCTGATAATATTTATTATATTCATATTTATTAATCGCATTTATCGTGTTTATAATATTTACAATTGGCTTTGCACTGCTGAGCACTTTGAGCACTTTAACATTTTAAAAAATATATAAAATGAATTAGCCTGAAGACTATTTAGACTTTTTAATCCTCCGTCGGGCAGCTGCCTCCTTTTTGTATTTGGACTAGTCTTGGAGGATCCCCTTGTTTTGTTTGCATTCAGTGTCTTTCCCTGGCTGTTGGCTCCCAGTGGCTGCTATTCGACGGTACACTGCCTCTGAGCATGGTAAGTTGGTCACCTACCCAGAAACAAAATGAAGAGCAAGGCTATGGAGACAAGGGGGCCAGGCCACAAGGATAGGAGCAGATTTGGTTCCCAGGAGTCAAGTTCACCAGGTGATGGGGAGTCAGTTTAGATTTCACTCAGTTACTTTCTCCAGTAGAAAAGAGCAAGAGTCCAGTAGCACCTATGAGACTAATAAAAATTTGTGGTAGAGTATGAGCTTTTGTGAGTCACAGGTATCTGAAGAAGTAAGCTCATGCCCTACCACAAATTTTGTTAGTCTCATAGGTGCTACTGGACTCTTGCTCTTTTCTATTGCTACAGATAGACCAACATCTCTACTTTCTCCAGGCTGTGATATGGGTGTGTGTTATTGTCCGGAGTGGGTGGGTTGGGTGGAATTAAATGTTGCACTCCCCCCCCCCACCTACTGGGAGATCTTCTTCCAACCCTGATTCTTGCATGTCTAACCCTCAATGGCTATTATCTGGAGTGCGGAGGGTGGCGAAGAGAGCCATGTGTCTGCTTAAGGACAGAGGAGAGGAAAGAAAGGATGAGGAGAATTTGAAATGCGGAAGAGCTTGGCAGGAGGGGGAAAAGTGGTTAAGAAAAGCACGATAGAAGAGGTGAGTTTTAAGCTGCCTTTTGTGAAAGGAGAGATGAGTCAGTGTAGAGACGTGCGGGGGAATGGCAATTCTGTTCGTTCCAGAATGAATGTTTAGTGCCGCCTGATACCTAGTCAAACCATTTCTGTGTCTAGCCAGCTGGGTGTAGCAGGTAGAGCATCTGAGCAGGACTCAGAGATCCAGGTTCAACTTCCATCCCCACAGTGACACTCACCTTGGGCCAGCTGATCTACCTCGCAGGGTGGTTGTGGCAGTTGAGGCAGTTGAAGGTGGCAGTTGAAAGATGGCAGTTGAAGAGTCAGGTATGCTGCCCTGCCCTCAGCGGAAGGACGGGATGAAAATGTGATAGGTGGCTGTCAGCCCAAGGGGGTCTGTTGAGTGGCAGCCCCGCCCCCCTCCAAGAGAGGCATTTCCCATTCCCTTTAGCAGGAGATCCAGTGTGGGGCAGAGATCTGAGTTTTAGACTAGCATCTGGGAAGCCCCAGTTCAAATCCCCACTCTGTCACGGAAGCTTGCTAGGTGACTTTGTGCCAGTCACACATGCTCAACTTAACCTACTTCACCGGATTGTTTTAGGGCTCAGATGGGTATGGGAGAACCGGGTGTGCAGCCTTGAGCTTTTGGAGAATGAGTAGGGGGGAAACTGCTTGCGACAGAGCGCGCAGCGTGAGCCTATGCTCTCTGCCCTTTTGCGCCTGGCTAATGATGTCCGAATCTGCCCCATACCAAGTCCTTTTAGCCCATTATTCCCCTCTCCCCACTCGTGACAATTTCAGGCCGAGGTATTTTCTGATCCTGCTTCCTCAGGAGTTTTTTTAACTGGAGCTCCCAGGAATTGGACCCTGGCTGTCCTGTATCTACAGAATGTGCTATATTTACCCTCCTCTGCTCTTATACCATAATAACAGAAATAGAGCCCTGGGTAAAGGCTGGAACGTATTCCAGCAAGGCATTTTCTATGGGCTGCTGTGCATCACCTATTTTTATTTTTTCTTTCTGGAATTTTTTTTTGCGGGGGGTGAGGTGGGGGTGGGATTCCTAGAATCTGCTGATAGGAGGTGGGGAGGTTGCATTTTTTTGTCCGGGTAGCAGGCTTCCAGAATATCTGATCCTGAACACTCGTGTGCATATTAGCACGCTTTACAGCCTTCTCATGCTGGGCTTAGTAATAATAAATGCTAAGTCGTTATCGCTGTCATTATCAGTTAAGCACGTCCTGGAGTAAGGCAGGGGACGCAAGTGACAGTTTGTTTCCAGTGGAGTTAATGACGCGGCGGAATTTTATCAGTGCTGGACACGTGTGGCAAATATGAAATATGGTTCAGTTTTAGTGAGATGTGGCACTCAGCTTTATTCTAGGGGACCTGACTGGCTTGGGGATGGTCCCAGAATCCTTTGCTGCCTGAGGCCAAACTATTCTTTGGCCATCACTAAAAGGGAGATTGGGAGGCCTGGGTGTCAGGACCTTAAGGTGAGGAACCAAGATTCTCCAGCGTGCTACCCCCTGAGCCCTCTTTGTCAGTAGGGCCGTGTGTATTTTGCGGTCCCACACCAATTCCACAGACCACTGGAATGTAGTCTTGAGCATACAGTCCAACCCTCCAAGAAACTCCTCTTCCACTTACAATGTACCAGTAAGCTTCTAGTCCTCAGGAGAGTGAACCTGTACTTAAAAGCATGCAAGGAACAGTTGCTGAAATCTCAGAAGGGTGGCTGACTAAGGCCTAGCTCCATTTTGCAGTGGTATTTCCATGGACATCTTAGTATGAACTGGAATGATAGAACGCACCTGTCAGTCTGTGGAATTCAAGTTACTCTGATTTCATCTCCCACCCCTTGCTGCAAGAACTCCAAGGTCTCTTGAGTCAAAAGGGTCTTTATTGAAAGATTATATTCAAAGTACAGGTGTCCATAATCAATCCAAAGGCAAGGAAGCTTCTGGCTGAACACAAAGCTTTGTTGAGAATGACATGTTAGTTACATGTTGCAATATATCACACCCTCCTTTCCAAGTCGTCCCCCCCCCCCCGCTAGTCTAGAGAAAGCAAAGGCTTGGGAATGCGAAAGTACGACTCCTCCAAGGTCTGTGGCTAGCTGCGTTAGATGGGAACACAGATGGTTCAGTAGCTCTCTGTGAACCTGCAGACAAATAACACTAGAAAAAAAGCAGTTAATAATACTCAGAAACAATATGGCAGTACTGTGGATAGCAGGCCTGACAGCACCCCCTTACAGACACTTCTCTGCACACAGAAAAGCATGTCAGAGTTGTGTACAATCCTTTCTTCTTGTCGTCTACATTTCTGTGTGCAGGGATGGGGTGGCGGGGTGGTGAAGCTGCCTCCCGTTACCTCTGCAGACTCAGGTGGCAGAGTCTAGACACAGGGCTCTCCAGGAAGAACTAGACCTTGAACTGCTTCTGAGGAACTACGCCAAATGCTTTTCTGTGGTTGGGAGGGAGGCATTGCAGTACCTTTGCCTTCCCCACGACTAGCAGAACTATCCAAGAATTATTTAAAAACAAAAGTGGGGCGGAATAAATTATACAAATGAATCCAGTTAATCAGTTTTCAACATTTGAATATTCTGGGTGTAGGATTTTATTTTTCTTTTAGTGATGCACTCCCAGCCCTGCCTGGAAGCTCAAAGCCACCTCCCTCCCCCAAGGACATTCAGCAGTGCTGGACAAATGGCTTCAAGGGGTTGGAGTCTATGGGAGGGTCAGGAACCCATGGACAGTGTCGCAGGTGGTGAGACATCCTGGCGATGTCTTGGCTTGTCCTGAAGCTCAACAGGGGGACTTTGGGCTGGTTTTTCTTTTTCACCCTTGCCTACTTCACAGGGTTGTTGTGAGAATACATGGCAGAGGGGAGAGAATCGTGAGCTCCTTGGAGGAAGGACAGAGTAAAAAGGTGCTTTTAAAAACCTGGAACGTTTCCTGAGCAGAGGAGGGTTTTAAGGTTCCGGCGCAAACCTGGCCATCCAGCCGGACTATTGGCAGGGGAATAGAAAGATTGGGCTTGGCCTGGGCATCAAGAGCAGGCCCTGTATCTGGTTCCAAGCTCTGGCTTGGCTGCTGCCGGTGGCCCAGCGTTGCCCCCAGAGTTCTGTGCTGCATTAAATTCACGGCTCGCCTTTTTGGCTGTCCTGCTGTGCAAGTGACTGGCTTGGTTCAAATATTTGCAATTAGTCAAAGAGATGCCTGAGCTTCCCAGGTCTGCAATTCAGATTTCAGCGGTGGCATTATGAATACCAATTTCCCCCTCATCGCAATTAGCAAATTTGAATGCCAGTAAGACCGAACTACATTTTATAATGGAAGAGCCGCTGCTTAGCTCCCGGTCCTCCTTCCCCTTCCGGAAGCGAAGGGTTCCTAATTTGATCAGGAAGGCAGCCTGCAAATTGTCCCACACTGCTGTCTACTCCATAGGGGAGAAAAAACTGCGGGGATCTGTATCATGCCTGCACCTCATCCTTCTCCACACAGCAAGCAAATAGCAGATGGGGGGGGGGGCTGATTTAAAACAAATGAACCACGTGAAAGTTAAATGCTCCCCCAAAGCCTTTTTGTTCACTTCAAGGCCCCCCCCCCCGCCCCCCGCAGTGCATTTTGTTTAAAACCAGCAAAACAAATCAACACATCAGTCATGAATCTCTTAATGTTGCATTTAATCTGGCTGGTAGATGGGATGGTTCCATATTTGGATACTGGATTTCATGCTCAGACTTTTAGGCAATGCATGCTTTAAAATATTTCAATGTAGTGTCCGCGCTCTGCTTCTGGGCCAGTGTGTATACTCTGTGGGCCCCCATCAGGCCTCCTCACCAGCCTGGAAATGCTTCTGAGAGATTTCACCAGGTGTGGCCCCTGCACTCGCGAACAGGTTTGGGTTACAACTAAAAGGGCTGGAAACCTGCTTGAAAAAAGGCAGCGGGGAGCGTGCTGAAGTTCTCAGGAAGCAGATCCTGTGCCAGGTACTGCTTCTGCAGTCGTGGCATGTATGCGCTCCTTCCTTTCTAATGCTGTTTGCATCGCAGGTGGGTTTGCACCTGTACTGTCGGGTCAGGTGTGTATCCGATGCACACACCCCTCTCATTACCCTGTTGCCAAAAAAGCCATGGAACAAAGGCCTCTCGAAGCAGACTGGGATGTGGGGGTGCGTGTCTTTCCTTGTCTAGTTCTCCGAGGCAGTGACTGTTTCACATTCTGAACTTGCACAAGGCTCCGCATAACCGAACCTCTTGGGGGCGAGGAGACGTTACACCTAATTAGAAAATATTAAGTCACTTTCCGTCTGCAGGCTGACTGGGATGCGCCGAACATATGCTCCCACATTGGTATCTTAGCCGCCGTGGTTTGTTGAGGAAATCCATCTAAGATGAACATCTGTATGTATCTTCCGCCACCCCCGGCTTTGCCTTGGGGAGGGAAAGAGGGACCAAGATCAGGGCATGGAGGCGGCCAGCTTTAGAGCTCTGCTTTCAGGCTAGTGGCTTGAGCAGGATACCCTTGTATTGTGTAACGCAGGGCTTTTTTTCTGGGAAAAGAGGTGGTGGAACTCAGTGGTGGAACTCAGGACCGCACAATGACATCTCTTTGGGTCAGCTAGAACAAGGGGGGAGTTTTTTAAAGTTTAAATTGCCCTCGGTGAAAATGGTCACATGGCTGGTGGCCCCGCCCCCTGATCTCCAGACAGAGGGGAGTTTAGATTGCCCTCCGCGCCAGTGGTGCGGAGGGCAATCTAAGCTCCCCTCTGTCTGGAGATCAGGGGGCGGGGCCACCAGCCATGTGACCATTTTCAAGAGGTGCCGGAACTCTGTCCCACTGCGTTCCAGCTGAAAAAAAGCCCTGGTTGTGTTCTCAAAGAGGCAGTCGTGGTCGTGGTGCGCGAAAGTGCATTTGCCACAGCGTGCTGAGCAGGGAGCAACAGGGGCTGGTTATTTATCAACTATTGACAGCCAAGTTTTGTTTTGTTTCATTCCTTGTCAGTTTCTGCCGCATTGCTTCTCCTCCAATCTAGGTGATGACAGCTGTCGTAGTCAGTCGCAATCAAAATGATTCATATTTTTATTAGTGGGGCTACAGCTGACGTTACCTGTTGGAAGAGGGAGAAACAAGCAATACACTGTTGAGGAACTGCAAGGGATAATTAATCCCTTAACAATAGTCTCCTCCTCCAGGCGGATTAGTTTAGTTCAGTCAATCAATTAATCAATAAATTATTATGATCTTTGAGTTGCCTTTGTCTGTTTTGCAATTTCCCTTTTCGCTCACTCTCAGCTGCTCTCAGTGCTCTAAGGGTAATGAGCCTGCTCAGCCTTCCTTAATTTTGTATATGAACATACACAGCTGCCTTGTACCAAGTCATATCATTGGACTACCTACTCGTTTATACCCCGCATCTCTCCCCAATGAGAACCCGAAGCAGCTTACAACTTTCCCGTCTTCCATTTTATCGTCACAACAACAACAACCCTGGAAGGTAGGTTAAGCCAAGAGAAAGAGACTCTCACCCAGTCAGCTTCCACCTCAGAGTGGGGATTCAAACCCGTGTCTCCCAGATCCTAGCCTGGCACCGCACCACGCTGGTTCTATTCAGACTGGCAGTAGCTCTCTATCGTGTCAGCAAGATAGAAGTCTTTCGCAGCCCTGCTACCAAGAGCCTTGTACGTGGAAACTGACCCTGGTTCAAGCAAAGGAAAGACAGTGCACCATTGAGCACTAGTGGGATGTAGTGGTTAGAGTGTTGCGCTAAGACCGGGGGGGCCTGGGTTCCAGTCCCCACTTGCCACGAAGCTCATTGGCTGAGCTCGGCCCGGTCATTCTCTCACAGTCAAGCTTAATTCCTAGAGTGGGTGTGAGAATCTCCAGGAGGAGAGGAGAGCCATGTGCACGGCCCTGAGCTCTCTGGAGGAAAGACGGGATGAAAAAGAGAAGCAGATACATGCAAAACACACAACCCACCTCTGAGCTGTGGCTCTTCTCTAAGACACTGCTTTTCTGCTACGTGGGGATGATGATCCTGGCCTGCCATCCACACTTGCCGTGAGGATCATAGATACGGTGCGTGTGAAGATTTCAGAGACTCAAATGGGCAACACAGCACTGATTGTACAACCAGCTTTCCCCTCCCCTCTTCTTTTTACAGCGGCTCTGCCGCTACCACCCCTCCCGGCTCATCCCAGGAAAGAACACACGAACAACCCCGTGACATTAGTTCTTCAGGTCACAATTTGGGGAGTAATGAGTAATGTAACGAGAAATCATGTCCCTTAATTTCCTGCTGAGTAAGAGTCGAGAGAAAGGGTCACGGCCCCGAGAGCTCAGAGAGCACGCAGGGCTCCACGGTGAAGACTGTCTTAGTCTGCTGCGCTGCAGCTCTGGGCCTTGAGGTTCATGAGTGGTTAACAGGAGTTCGGAAGTCTCTGGCAAGGCGCGCTGCTAATGGCCTTTGAAGTTCGGAGCCGCCTGTCCTCCTGCAGGACCTGAGCTGCATATAAATAGCTTTGCCTGCTTTTTGCAGGGGACATTGGAGTGAGGGCAGCTTTAATATTTCACAGCTCGAGTAACTTTGGGGAGTGGAGAGAGGAGACTTGGTGAGCCAAGGGAAAGTATGGCAGGCCTTGATGGAGAGAGAGGGTTGTGCCGAGCATCTGAAGAAGCGGTGTTTTTGCACACAGGAACCTGGGGCAGGGGTAACGCCAGCTGCGTGTGCCAGATCTGTGGTTGTGCCTATCTTGCCATCTTCCTAGGCTCCTCGTGGGGCTCGGCTGCTTCTGCAAGAGTTCTCTGTGTGGCACACTTGTCATTAGTCAGCCTTCCTCATTAAATGGGGCTATCCTGTTTCCCGGGACAGCTTCAAAGAAATGAATGAGTATCGGTGCTATCCTCATAAACGACAAACTTCCCTAACCTGCAGTTGAGCCCGACCACCTCAGTCTGTTTTAGTGTCTGGGAAGTCAAAAACATTTGAAGCCGAGTAAGAGAAGTTATTTCAATACTCTAGTTATTAAAATAGTCCAACCTGTGGGCGTTTTTGGAATTCTGATACAGGACGGTAGGCACGACTACGAAAAGCTGCCCTAGGAGGTGAAGCGTATTTGCTGAGGAAGCTAGTGCAGGGTAGAAGAGGGGTAATTTTAAAAATATACCGGGAAAGAGGAGTGATGGAGAATAAAACCAACATTGCGATGGTAGCGGTCACTGAAACGTTATTTTCATCTGCACAGCCAGGTGGATCTCCAGTGGTCAATCGAAAGGTGCCCACAGACACCACCACGTCGGGGACGCCTGAAAACTCAATTTGTTCCGATGAGCGCTCATTATAAATAGGGGAAAGTGTCTCTGAATTTAAATAAGTAACGAGTTCCTGAGGTTCTTATCCCTTGTTGCACTTCGCCACGTTCACAGTGACAGCAGCAAAGATCATGATGGCAGCAATGAAAAATCCATCCTCCGTCCCCAGGGGGCGGATCTTGGCATACCAGCGGGGGGGGGGGGGGTGCATCTGAAGGTGCCTTTCACGGAGCCAGAGCGTGGATCCATTGAATTCAGTACTGTCGTGTCTGACCAGCAGCAACTCTCCAGGGTCCCAAGTAGAGAAAGGCCTTTCCAAACCCCTACAATATGAGATCCTTGGAAGTGGAGAGGCCGGGGGTTGAACCCTGGGACGGTGTGCCTGCAAAGCATGCTCTTTGGCACTGCTCTGGAACACAGCGGCTTATCAAGGGGGCGCGTGATTGGTTCGTCCCCTCAGGTTTGCTATCTGGGGCAATGGTACGAGGGGGAGTCTTCTCCCAGCTCTTTGTGCTTCACTGATCACATCCCCATTTGAAAACGGGACCTCGTGCATGTTAAAAAATGCCCACGTTCTTTGGAATTCTGAACACTGCTGCTTTTGGGGTGAGGAAAGGCAGCACACTGGCCACCCTCATGGTGTGGCGATGAATGAATGCCAGATTATGCTCTGGGAGAGCCGAGTTCACATTCTACCACGAAATTTACCTGGATGAGCTTGGGATAGTCAGACTTTCTCAGCCTGGCATACCTCACAAGGCTGTTGTGAGATTGTAACAGAGAACCTTGTATACTGGACTGAACACCTCTGGAGAAATGCAGGATAAGGTTCTCTCTCTCTCTCTCTCTCTCTCTCTCTCTCTCTCTCTCACGTGAAACACTTCTGATATCTGCCCCCCCACAAATGCTTAGGCTGGACTCACCAGTGTCTCAGGTGGGACAGTGCTCCCGTTGACCCTGCTCCAACGATTGCTTTACCTGTAACATGCACAGTCTGTCTCACCAGTGCAGTCTTCCAGGTTGTGTGCCCTAGACGTTTTATTCCTGGACCTGAGCAGGTTCCAAATTCTGCAGTCACGTCTTCTAGCAACACTGTCTCAGAATGAATTATGGAAATGGGGCACATTTGCATGTATTAAACTTGGAGGGTGTGAACTCCACCAGCCTTTGTGATTCAGGTTTTCAAAGGAACTTGGGGAAAAAATTAACATCGGGATGGCAGAAAACTGCAGTGGGCGGGGGAGAAAAGGCTCTGGGGATCAAAGAAGGGGGCCAAATTGATCCAGAAGTCAGGGGTGAGCGAGAACCCAGAGTTGGGGCTGCCCTGGTAAAGATCCAGTCTGCCCCAGAAGCCTGTTTGTGTTCCAGTGACCAGCTTGGGTTACTTCAGAGCCTTGGACCACTTCCCTGCCCCAAGAGTAGTCTGACTTGTATCTGTGGCGGCTCTCCCCGTACAACAGATCGGAGGACAGTTCCATAGATTTCTGGTTCCTAATTTGAGATCTTCTCATTTGGGATTCTCCCAGCATTTCCCCACACACTTCAAAGCATATCTTTGCAGCCATGAGGAACAGAAACCCGATCATGTATAACGATGAAAGCCAAGATTCTTGGACCCAGGCCTAAGCTCTGTCTTTTCCCAGCATTTCCTGTTTGTTTAAAATCTAAACTCCATTCAGGAGGCACAGGGTGACATGAAAAGAGCCCTGCTGGATCGGACTGAGTGTTCATAGGGTCCAGCGTCCTTTGCCCACTAGCAGCCAACCAGTTGCTTTGAGCAGGTCCACAAGAAAGGTTCGAAGGCAACAATCCTCTCCTGCCGTTGCCGCCTCCCCAGCCACAGCAACTGGTATTCCAAAGCAGATTTCCTCTGAACATGGAGGTTTCATTTGGCTAATTGCTACCCTCCATGAACTTACCTAGTCCCTTTGTAAAGCTACGTAAGCCGGCTGTGATCTATCGGAGAATGGATGGGTGTGAACGTGGCTTCCAGTTGGCTATTTTGGCGTTACACCCCTGGATGCCAGAAAATGTACTGCCCCCTGCTGGACAGAGTTGTGTTAGCATTGCTCTTATACATGCAAGAGGCTGGGGTGTGTGTGAACCCACTGCCCCCTACTGGCTGGAACTGAGACCTCACTCCTCACCCCCGCCCCCCTCTCCTTCGCTTCCTCCTCCTCGATAAGTATGCTCACGTCTTGTCAGATTTTCATTACCCCTTCGTTTCCCTTCTTTCTCCAGCTGTGCTCTTGGAATGAATCCATCTGCTCTTTTTTTTTTAAAAAAAATTCTCCAGCAGTGGCTGGCAATGGGCGGGGGGGGGGGGGAGAGCCAGAGGAAGCGTCTTGCTAATCTCTCTCCTTAACAATGAAGGTCGCTCAAGCTTGTCCACTTCCTGCCAAGGCTCCGGGCAGGCCAAGCAACTCTAGTGTTCATTACCTGGTCCAGCCATCCAGAGCGGCAGCCAGCGGGGCCACGGCCGCTGTTCTGCAGGGCTGGGCGATGTCTCACTCGCCCTCATCTTATCAGGAGGTTTTGATCCCTGTAAATCTGGACTCAATGAGACCTGCTTGGATTGAAAATGAGGACGAGCTGCCAGAAGCGTGAGAGTTCGGCTGCTGCCTCATCGGTAGCTTCCAAGTGTAGAGAAAGACAGGCTTCTGTCTTGGAGGGTCACTGCCGTCGAGCTGCACAGCCCTCGATACGGGCCGAGCTTCTCTGGTGCAGATTCTTACAGAATTCAACTCGACAAATCAAATTGCAGTCATATATGAAACCATAGGTATCTGGTTGGGGTTTGTTTAGAACTTAAAGGTTCAGAGGTGTTCCTTTCCGGACAGGTGATTCTCCTGGGTCCTCAGTGCAGCAGCCTGACAAAATTACCTGCTCTGAGTAGAGGCGGATTAGAAAGAGACACGGTCTTGATCAGTTAATCGTGCAGAGGCACAGCAGACAGCCTCTTCTGTGCATGGATGTTCTGTGCTTACAGGACATGTACATTTTTATATGAATATATTTTTTCTACATACAGTTAAAAGGGGGGGGTCTAGATATGCAAATTCTATATTTTTTTGTTCCTGTGCATATTGGTGCGAAGTATATATCAGGTCTTCCTTTTGCAAGTCCTTTGGCCAGTCTGTCCAACAGTTTCTTTTGTCAGACCCTCAGAGATCGTCTATTTAGATCATGAAAGCATCCTTTAAGAGGGACCCGGTTAAACAAGGTTTTCATTTTAGTGCAGAGCAGAGGTTTCCATGCCCCTCTACAAGTCAGTGAAAAGGTCACGTCTTATTACCCCAACAACACATTTTGGTTCAAAGCCTTACAGTTAATTGTAAAAAAAAATTAAAAGGTGGGGTGCGCGCTGTAATTTTCGCTAAGCAGCGAAGCAGTTGTTTCTATCTCAAGTCAAACCTATGTCAGCAATGTGGGAAGGGCCGAAGGCAGAAACTGGGGCAAGTGAGGACCAACCAAAATTCTTATAGAAGCAGGAGAGTATATACATGAATATATTGAGGCAATATTGAAAGCTGCTTCCGGCTTAACAGGGAAATCTTTGAACCATTTGGCTTAGACCCCCTAGCTTCAAAGTTGCCACCTCCCGGACTCCTTCAGATCGGTAGAAGTCAATAAAGCATTTTAAAACTTGGATTAATTCTAATTGTTGCTGCTCAGTAAACCCCAGAGAGGCTAACCAAAGCCATGAGCCCAGCATCTTGTTGTCTGAACCCTTCCTCCCTGGTTGCAGTTCAGAGGAAGAAATTGCAGACTATTTGAGCTGGGACAGTCCCCCCAAAGCCCATCATCCTCCTGGCCTGGGAAGCCAGGTGCCATCAGACAGCCAATCCAGTGACCCTGGTTAATAACATTATAGTAATAATAACATTCGATTTATATACTGGCCTTCAGGACAACTTAATGCTCACTCAGAGCTTTTACAAATTATGCTATTATAATCCTTACAGAAAAAAAGAAAACGCAGGGACCACGACAACCAAATCCAGCTTTTATGTTCCAAATTGTAGAACTGAAATATACAATGCACTGGAGCTTAATATATATAAATATCGAGTCAAAAAATACCACCAAACCTCCCGGCGGGAGATGGCAACGGGCTTGCCGGCTTGCAATTTTCCCGTTTCACAAGAGTTATGCTTCTTCCAAAGCCACAGCTTTTCAATACACTTGCAAAATAAACCTTCAATCCTTTCTTTTTTCTGAAGTCAATCTGTTCTGAACCCTGTGAGGTGGGTGGGGCTGAGAGAGCTAGGAGAGAGCTGTGACTGACCCAAGGTCACCCAGCTGGCTTCAAGTGGAGGAGTGGGGAATCAAACCCGGTTCTCCAGATTAGAGTCCTGCCGCTCTGAACCACTACACCAAACTGGCTGTCACATTCCCAGATCTGTTTGTGTTCCTGCATAACTTTTCTGTGAGAGATGCTGCCCTGCCGTTCTCCTGTGCTAGCCTTCTGCTACCCCAGGCACTCGCCTCCCTCAGGCACAAACGTCCATGTTTAGAGGCTGCAGAAAACATCTTGAAGTCCTAAGAGCTCACTTGGCTTTTAAAAGAACAAACCAAGCTATCAAAGATGCTTGTGCTCTGCTCAGCGGCTGATTGAACCCTGGAGGCAGCTACATGCAAGAGAAGAGCCAGTGGAGGTTTGGCGGAAAAGCTGGATTGCAAATCAGCTCGATACCAAGATCTGCAGGACCTTGGACAGCTCCCCCCCCCCCCGCCCGCGCCCCCCCCGACAGCTGGCAAATGGATCCTATGCACCCTTTCTAGCTCTGCAGGTGAATCGCACACCAAGCTGCACCGCTTCAGTGAGACTGAACAGCCAAGTGACACACAACGGTGTGCAAACTTTTGAGTTCTCCAGAACTTTTCATGAGGCCAGATGTTGCACAAGTAATGGGGTTGGGGGAGAGCCGTTGTCTCAGGTCATGGTCTTAAGACCTTGTCTCGGCAGCCTCCTCGGTAAAGTGCAGAGTAGGCATGCGGCTTTAAAATGGCGCCGATGTTGAATTACGTCGCTGGCATTCTGGGAGCAAGAAAGGAAGAAAGGATCCCTCCCCCTGGAGGAATGCCGAGAGACCTTTTGCTTTGGACGTTGATCTCTTAATCAAAGAGCCAGAGCCAGCACCTTAATGTTCAGTGGGCATCTCAGGCCACCAGAACAAGGTGGAAGAGTAGGCTGAACTATTAGTCTCAGGAAGGGAGGGTTGCATTTTTAATGCCCCCCTATGTTTAAAACTTCCTGTAGATTAAAAAAATATAGGGAGAAAATTCTAGCCTAGCCTTTTGCATGCTGTGCTAGTTTCTCATTCAAAGGGAATAATTAATGTCGGGAAACTTTGAAGAGTTGTAACCCCTCTCTTGCTGCCTGAAGGGGTACAGCCCATCTTACCGCCTCGTTTCCCTGTCCTCCTGCTGTGTATGTTGACCAGGCCTCAGGCAAGCGGAAGAAATGGAGATTTGGGTGATTTACGGGTTGGCTCCTTGGCTCGGGCTGCCCATTCTTGCGGTCTGAGCTGCTGGTTCCTTGCACATGGACTTCTTTTGCTCTGGGGTCTGTCATTTGTGGGTGGGGCTTCAAGTCTGACCTTATGCCCTTTAAGTTTCCCTGTCTGGATCTCTCAGGCCTTTCCTCAGAGTTGGTGGCTGGGTTGCTAGATAAGACCATGCACTTGGTTGCCAAATTCTGTGCCTCTGCCGCTGTAGAAACGTGCAGTACTTGAGAATCCTGATTGTACCATTTTTATTTATTCTGTTCACCTTCCAGGGTGTGAACCTTAGCAATGTGCAGAAGTGTTGGGCCCCCAACTTCAAGCCAAGCCCTGGCGCTGACCTGCAGCGTAACAAAACAATCTGGGGGGCATACCTTGAATGAGCATAACTGAAAGTCAATCTTCCTTGGCAGCGGATGGGCTTTCTCACACATTGGTAGAGGCCAGCCCTTTCCCTATCTTGTGCAATTTTCATGTTTTGTCATACGGTCCAGAGATGCTTCTCCCGTCCTTTGTTTAGCCAGTGTCGCCTCCAATCTCTGTGATTGCATCTGATGTGACAGTGGGAATGGTGCTCCTCATACAATAAGCGCCTTGCTTCGACCTCCCCTCTCCGTGCCTTTTCAGCAGAGGGTGAAATTTCTGGTTTTTACTTTTATCCCTCCAAGAAAAAGCTTGCATCCAGGGCAACGGCATTACGGTCTTTGAAAAGGCAGGACCAAAGTCAAGTTTGCCATTTGGAGAAGGGGGGGGGGAAAGATTCCTTTCTTCCTGCTCATACGTGTCTTGTATGGAAAACCTGTGGGTTTGAGTGGATGAAATGGGATGGCGGTTTGCCGTTCATGTTCCTTTTGTAAAATGTATGGGTTTTGAAAAGCCTCGGGTCAGAATATCTGAAAGATAACGTGCACTCCTGCCGCTCCGAAGAGCTATAGCTGGCTTTGCAGGATGAGGCTTTTCATTGTGCGGAGACCTGGGAACTCCCTTCTTGTTGGCACCAGGCAAACATGGACAGCCTTGGACGGTGAAGTGTTTTCCACTGGGCCTTGTTTTCTTGTTGGCTCCCGTCCCCCTCTGTGGCTTTTATTAGTTTGGAGGCTGCTGCTGTTCTGTCTTCTTTCTTTCTTGTTCGGGTTTTAATTGTTTTAATTGAATTTGTTTTAATTGATGGTTGTTGACCGCTTAAGGGCTTGTACAAAACCAAAAGTGGTATAAATATTGGATTAAATGATGGATCAAAATTAGAAGCAATTTTTAAAATCCCAATTGTTTTTGCTTTTTGTTAAAAGAAAATCTTGCTAGCTGGTCCTTCTCCTCCAGTGCCGCTCTCGATGCTTCCTACCTTTAGCCTTCTCCTCTCTGTTGGACTCTGACCCTTTTTCTCAGCTTCTATCATCTTGCAGTTTTTAAACTTCACCCGCCCGTCTGGTTCTCCTCCCCTTCTCCAGACAGCTTCCTCCCAATTCCCTGAAGGTAATGATTGCAAACTGCTTTTGGCGCAGGGGCATGCTATGGATTTATGAAGTGGTATTAAGTTACTTTTCTCTATATTATCCTCTCTATCCCTTCCCTGAGAGCTCCCAGCTTCCTTGACAGCTGCCACACATTGTGCTGCTGCCGGGTTTTCATTTCCATTCTCTCTGCATTCTCTGTTCTGGACGAGGAGAGCGTGGCAAGAGCGCACAGCCCATGGGGTGATTTCTTTCCAGGGCACGAGGAGGCGTGATGGGATGTGAGGAGTGCACAGACGCTTCTCTTGCACAAGTTTCTCTCTTCTTGGTTTTCACCAGTAAGGTGTCTTTCAAGGTTCCTGCTTTCAGGGGACCTTTTCCCAAACTGATCTGAATGCCAAGGAACTCCTGTGCAGAGCCAGCCTCTGATGTTGGCATGGTTAGGCACCTGTCAGCGCCCTGGCATGGGGTCCATTGTGGCCCAGAGCTGGGCAAATCAGCGGTGTGTCTGTGTGCCTGCCTGCTCGGTTGCAGACTCATTCTGGCCCGGAGGGTGTGAGTGTGAGTGTGAAGGAGGAGGTGGACACCCTGATCTTGCAGCCAGCGCTGCCATGCCCTGTATATGGGCTGAGAGACCCCCCCCCCCTGTGCTGCAAAGCAGTCTGAGTTTATTTTAGGGAATTTTCAAGAAGCGTACTGGTGGGGTGTTGCTGGGCCTCATACATGCTGATAGGGTGCCTGACGTTTTTGCTGCGGCTACTCCGGTTGCAGGGGATGATCACGATTGGTCAGGCAAGCTGTCTTTCAGGAAATCTTGTCTTGCTGTTACTGATTATTTTTCCCTTGAAGACCCTCCCCCTTGCAATGACCTTTCAAGGAGCCCGCAGGGGGGTATCCTAGAATGCAGTTTGAAAAGCAAAGTATTGGGAAATCACAATGTTGCCGGATCCTGGCTTCAGAAGGCGGGTCAAATCAGGATGGCAGGAGGCGTGGCTTGCATGTGGAAGGTTCCAGGGCCAGGGCTCAGCAGATCCAGCTGAAAAAGAAAGGCTCAGATCGGAAGGCCAGGAAGAAAGAACCCTTTACCGGCAGCCTTTGAAGTGACTGCATATCAGAAGAGGCTAAATGGAACGTTGGGTCTGATAGAAAACAAGGCGGTTTTGTATGCCGCTTTGTACAAAGCTTCTGTTTTGTATGCAGGAGATCCCAAGCTCAATCTGGGCCACCTAGAGCAGACAAAAGGCCAAGCTGGGAAAGGCCTCGACTGCAGAGAACCATTCAGAGTAGACCATGTGAGGCTAAATGAATCCGTGGCCTGACTCTGTTTTATTTATTTGTTTTTATGTCATTTATAGTCCGCCTTTCTCAGACTCAAGGCGGATTACATAGTGTGAGATTAGTACTGTCAATATCAAGGACGTTTCCATAAGCAATGCCATAGGGTAAATAAATGCAAGACGTAACATTGGCAAAAATCTAATACAGAGCTATAGAAATGCTGAAACAGAATAAGCAATTCTAGGATTGATATTAGGCAACATAGAACTACCCAGTAGGGTCATACTTAAAGCAAGAGGTAGTACATAGGAGCACATACTTAAAGCAACATAGTGGTGAAGTCTGTGGTCCCTAACTCCTTAGTGAAGTACCTCTTACAAGATCGATTCATGTTCTGAGATCAACATGTCATTTGCATGTTTATTGTTTCTGTTAATGATTTTTTTATACCACCCTTTCTCAGAGGAGCAATTTCCTTACTTTTCTTCTCGCAAGTGGTTTTTGAGGTTGGCGAGGTCAAGAGAGGCTGACGAGCCCAAACTGACCCGACCGCTTCATGCTTGAGTGGCGAGGGTGAGAGCCAGGCACTCCACCTGCTCCTAGTCTGAGATTCCATCGTGCACGCCATAGTGGTTCACTCTGATTCACAAGTGATTTCATCTCTGTCTTCCCAGCCACTGCTCAGAAACCTGCATTGGGAAGCTTAGAGGCTGCCTTTTGTGGTCCTTTCTTTCCAAAATCAGCGATATCCAACCCGTGGGTGCCACGGCAATCACCAGTGTGTTTCTTGGCACCCACTCGGTTCTTCCTCAAAACAAGGAGCCATCTCTGGCTTGTGTCCACTTCTCTGTTCTAACAGTGTCTGGCATCACCTTTGTCTTCTGCAGGGGACACGAGTTCAGAAGCAGCTGCTCCCATCACAGGGGTGGGAATGCTGTAGAAGCCCCCAAATTTTGTGATTGAACCAAGCCCTCATGGCAGCCGTTTTGTGATTGGTCCTGACTCACCCATCACAGCCATTCTGTTACGATCTTAAAATTCCAGAAGTATCCACAGGTTCAATAAGGTTGCGGACCCCTAATTTAAATATTTTTATCTCACTTGTCTCTCATTCTGGGAGCTCAAAGTGGTTGTGAAGTTCAATACATCTAATACAATACAAGTGGAAACAAAAAAAATACTAGCCAAACCACCTGCAGTTTTTTCCAGACAAATATGTGATGTAAGACACCAGTATTTGCAGTAGCAGTTACACAAATGCAAGAGTTATTTATTAGATTTTTATCCCTCCCTTCAAGATGGCTGCTGTCCCTTTGGGGAGACTAGCCAACTAGAAATGTTTTAAGTGAATAAATTCATGCATCCTGTTTTATTCCATGTGACATCCCTGTGGAGTAGATTAGGCTAAGCAGGGTTTTGAATCCAGGATTTCTTCGTCTTAGGCTGATAAACTAATCGCTATAACATACTGTGTCTCTCTTTGTGATTTACTGCTTTTTAGTAGAACAGTGAAATGGGTCTACTTGTAGACAAGGTAGAGGGTTCTCTTTACAAAGCATACTTCCGAGATATGCAGAAAGACATGACATTGTAAATTAAGCCCGAAGAAGAAGAAGAAATGAAGTGATGAGAACTGAGTGGGTTTATGGGACATGGGAGATTAGTGATGAGAACTGAGTGGGTTTATGGGACATGGGAGATTAAAGCATATTGATCATCTGTTCGCTCCTTTTGGGGGGAAAGGTGGGATATAAATGAAGTGAGTGAATGAATGAATGAATGAATAGTTGTTCTTTAGAGAACGGAAAATGGAGCACCAAGGAGAAACTGGCCAGCTGAAACGTGTCCAACCATGGTGGAGGAGTTTTGAATGGAGGGGGGTCCCAATTGTGTGCCCCCCATCCACGATTCCTCACTACCCTTCAATTTGTGTATAGTCTGTTGCTGCACCAATTTGGGGTAATCGCTTTCCCTGTATGCCAAATTTGAACCCTTCTGTTGCGATTGCTGATGTTGCTATCATTGCCCCCCCTTTTTTTACGTTGCACGTTTTCATACCGCCTCCTGCTGACCTTTTTGGTTTGAAGCAAAGAACTGCAAGTGTTATCCTAACGATTAGCAATGACTATTAGTCAAGGGCCAAGCCCCGCTACGACTAGTATACGCTGCCTGTTTGTTGCATTCCCTCCCTGCCCTGCTTGTGATTCATCAGGAAAGGTTGGGCACGCTTTCTAATTGTGAAAGGTTACCAAGCAAATCTGCAAATAGATTATGCTTGAAGAGCGGAGCCCATCAAGGCGGGCAGGCCAGGCGCTTTCCGTCAATCCATCAGAAGAGCATACCAGTAAATAAACACACGCACGCACACCATTACACATTCTCTTCCTTTCTTTGTTTCTTAACTGGTTCTGCTGAAGAGCCTTGAACTGAGGGCTGGAACGAGCAGCAGCTTTCACACAAGGGAGAGGGGAAGCGGGAGAGCAAAACCCCGCCCACTGTTTATTGGGTGGTGTGTTAACCAGTTGCGCCTCAAGCAGCACTTGCCCTGCCCTGCTTTAACAAATAGCATAGATGCCGGTGACGTTTTGATAATGTGCCAAAAATGCAGGGACTCGTAGTCCGTGTTTGCTGTACCATCGGTGTGCAAGGCATCTTTTACTGAGTAATGCTCCCTGAATAATGTTCCCTGCCCCAAGGAGCTTGCAGTCTATTTTGAGTGGTAGTGGGGGAATGACAAGGGGAAAGGAATAACACAGTGAGAGGAAAACCATAGACAAACATGTGAAGTGGCCTTATGTGGAATCTCATTTAGCTCCGTGTTTGTCTCCTCTCAGCAAGGTCTCTGGCAGGGAAGGGGTGTCCCAATACCTGAGGACCTTTACCCTGGAGATGCCAGGAATTGAACCAGCGAGCTTCTGCACACAAAGCTGGAGTTACTCCTAAACTGGAGCACACCTCCTCTGACACAAGAGACGTGTGGACAAAAGCAGCTGTTCTTTGGTTTTGTTTCACTTTGAGGTGTGGATTATTTTATTTACTTCATTTACACCTCCTGTTTTCTCCCCAGTGGAAATCTGAAGCAGCTTGCTTCATTCTTTTCTATTTTATCTTCACAACAGCCCTGTGAGGTTAGGCCGAGAGTGTGTGACTGGTCCTAGAGTCTACGGCAGAGTAGGGATTTCCACCTGGGTCTCCCAGATCATAATCTGACGTTGTACCACGCTGGATCTGCTCAAAGGTGAGACCTCTTCCCCTCCTGTTGCCCCCAACAATTAATATTTAGAGGTAGACGGCATCTGAACTAGCAGGTTCCATTTCCGTTTCCCACCTGATATCTTGTCAAATCCTCCATGGGTTTGTCCAGCCCCTTATCTGAAGTCTTTTAAACGTCTACTCCCCATCGGCTTCATTGAGTAGCCCCAGAGTCTAAATCTCACCATGTTCGTCTTGTCATGGCTGGTTCAAGGTATTTTGCCACTTCAGCAGCATTGCAGTGACTTGTCTCGGGGATCAATCAGTGGTAGTGCGTGTCTGGAGGCCATGACAGGCCGAACGGCCCCCTTGATCATTGGACTTTCCCTCTTTGGGACTGTTTCCAAGACTGTGCCATTTTTCTTGAGCGTGGGGGGGGATTGTATAGTTTCCCGAAAGATAGCGTACATCTAAGCATGTACAGAGAGTCATTTTGAAAGAAACCAAAGTTACCTCCATGTGTGGAAGGCAGGGCCCTTGGATAAGAGTGGCAAATTTCTGCCATGACTGTTGCTGGAGAATCGGGTTGTGGGCTCTCATGGTCTCTCGCTTCCAGGATGCTCCAAGCCCCTTTGCAGAATGTTCAGTTTTCATTTCAGATTTTAAAAAATACCTTGAGCTCTTGTTCATGTTCTCTTGGCCTGCGAAGAGCGTCTTCTGGAAGGTTCTAGAGCTACACTAGGAAAAAAAATTCGTGATTGGCTCCACCCACCTCGAGACACAGAAAGCTAGAGAGAGAGCCAGCTAGGTGTAGTGGTTAAGAGTGTCGGGACTCTCATCTGGAGAGTCGGGTTTGATTCCCCACTCCTCCACTTGAAGCCAGCTGGGTGACCTTGAGTCAGTCAGTTCTTCTAGAGCTCGCAGCCCCATTCACCTTTCAGGGTGATTGTTGTGAGGATAATAATAACATACTTTGTAAACTGCTCTGAGTGGTTGTTAAGTTGTCCTGAAGGGCAGTATATAAATCGAATTGTTGTTGTTGTCGTTATACTGTCCAGTCCAGTTCTTTTGACCTCCCACAGCATCTGTATCCGCCTTCTGCTCCAGATTTTTTCCTTTTCTAGTCTTTGCAGTCTTTTCCAGTTCACCCTTTAAGAAGCATCTTCTCTGTGTCAGCAACTCACCCAACCCTGGAGAGCATGGCTGTTACCTCCTTTGCCTGAGAGAAGGGCATAACTTTGAATCCTGTGTACACTACCTGTGGATTACAGTGCAGACTTGCCATAATCATTGCCAGGTGTTTCAGGGCAATGTTGAGGAGGAATGCCCTATCATTTCAGATTGCATGGTTCAGACTCCATCTGATCTGGTACTGAGCAAGTCAACTCCATCTTGGCATCATCACGGTTGTTGTTCACACCTGAGCCCTCCAGAACTGAGGCCTTGGTGCCCAGATCACTGTGATAGCAGAGCCAGGAGACCAAGCTCTTGAAGACCGGACATTACAGTTTCTCACCAGAATCATAGAGGAACAGAATCCCATTTGGAAGTGGCTGCTTCTTCTCAGGAATCGCTATCCCAGTCTTAATTGCTCTGAAACCACAGGCCACCTCAGCATCATCCAGCTTGGTCGCTTCTGAACCTTTTCTACCTTGAGTGCCGGAGAGGTTTCAGAAGGTTCTTTCCATCCTGGGGGCTCGCTCTCTGAAACACCTCTTCCCAGATATTTAGCCTGTGGACTCCATTTCAAAAGGCGTTTGATATCGTTTTGAGATCTATCAGGTCTCATCACCCCAGCCATTAGCTATCCCGGATGTCCCCCACAAAGGAGAAGTTTCTTATTTGAGGCATGAGAAGTTTCTTATTGATGTTAAGGCAGTAGGTTATCTCACAAGTATTTACTTTCTCTTTCCCTGCCAGCAAGTGTCCTTGGAGGCTGGCTGCAGCCAGCTCGAAATGTATCTTTCTTGGGAACTGAGATGGTTCCATTCTTTGTTCTGTCTAGCCTAAGCCTAGCTTCTCCCTTTCACCCCCCCCCCCGCCCCCGGCTCCTTCACACCCAAAACTTTAACGGTCCCTATCCTGATGGTGGGAACCTTCCCTATAACTAACACTACCAAACCCATCTACGTCATTTCTGCCAATTCAGTTGTCTGAGCACCTTGAACTTGATGGATCTCCAATAAAGTTACTTCAGCCAATACAACTATGTGTCTGCTGTGGAGAACTTGGGAATTCTACCTGCCAAGGACTGACAATAGTGTGTGCTTAACAGATATCCGTGTGAAAAAGTCCATTGATTAATTGGTCCAACTTCACTCTGGGGAAGCCAAGTGCAAGAGAGAGACTTCTCTCCCTTTGCCTCTCTTCTGCCTCCCTTCCCTGTTCTAAAGGATCTACGAGTTCATGGTTTTAACATTAGCATGTACAAAAGGAGGGCACACACACACACAATTCTAGGGGTCAAAGCTCTTAGGCAAGGTAGACTAGATCACTCAGATGCAGAATGTTGGAAAGCTGAGATGGTGTATTTGAGCAGGATATAAAATACACTTGTGCAGTCAGAATTATGACAAACACACGTATCGTACTGGACACTGGAAGGCCTGCAATAAGTGCAAATGCTCAGATGCCCACGCATAGTCATCCAGTGAATAAACTCACCAGGAATGTATTGGATGGCAAGGAGAAACCGGGAGATGTTATTGCCTGTGCTGAATGGGAGTTTGCATTGGGCAGCTGATGGTTTTCAGATCTGCACAAACCGGAAGGTTTGGAGCAGAAGGTCGTAGGTTCAATCCTTGGCATCGCCAGTTAAAAACCGTGGGTCATATGAAAGACCTCAGCCCGAGAGCCTGGAGACCCACTGTCAGCCCGAGTAGACAAGATTGACCTTGATGGACCAATGGCCTGATTCAGCATAAGGCGGCTTGATGTGTGTTCACGTCTAAGTAGCTAGATGAGAACTTGCCCAGCGGCCCGGCGAGAAAGTGAGTCAGAGTTCCAGTAACGTTGGAGGGCAAAGATGCAAGGGAGTGGGCCGTGCAAGGAGCACTGAACTCAGCGTGGAGCTAAGGGTCAGGATACACAACCCGGTAGCAACACCTCAAGATCCAATTACTGAACTCAGGAACCATCTGATTTTCCTGGGCTTGGAGTGAGGCAGAAATTCAGGTGAACTCAGCAGACAGCAACCTAATTGGCTGGTATGGGTGTTTGGGGGGGGGGCATTCTGACCTGGGGGAACTTCTGAATAGGGAAAGGAAGGGAAGGTGTGTTAGAGGCGGTCTAAGTTACATAACCAGGAATTAACCAGATGTAACGGGCACAAGCAAAGCATAGTACTTTATTGGTTAAAGGCTGATGGCAGTGAGACCTCTTTTGTTAGAAAGTGATGGGGCCAGAGGAGAGAGCGCTGTGCTTAAGGGCACCTGGATCTGTCATATCCCAAAGCTGGGATCCCCTGAGGTGCCCCATGCCTTCGATTCTGGACCGTCTCTTCCTTCTTCGATCCCATCTCAGCCTTACAATATACAGTTTGGAAACTGCTTGCCTAAGAAGATCAGGGAAGTCAAAATACTGTGGGGCAGCCATTGTCCAGCTTGTCTCGTGCCACTTTCCCGTTTTCTTTGCTCTCTCCTGTCTGTCTTCTGGGCACGCTGGCCCTGTGCCCAGTTTTGCAAACTGCCACAATCTTGTTAAGTGACAGCTAAGCCGTGGCAATTCAGGAATGAAACATGATTTGCCGGCTTTCTTAAACCACAGAGCCGCTTCTCACGGGCCTGCTGGCAGTGATGATACAGCCGAAGTGTTCCATGGCTCCACCAGTGTTAATCCCTCCAGCAAAGCTGGAAGAGATTGACGGATGCAGGCTGGGCTTTGGCAACCTGAATTGCTGTGGCTCAGGCCCAGGGGGAGCCCAGAGTTTTGGGCCTCTATTTGTTTCTTGGGCAAAATGGAAAATGTGGGAAGGTGAGAACTGGATCAAAAGTCCCCGGGAACTGGACTTCTGGGTTCTAGTCCCAGCCATGGAGAAAAGAAAAGGGCTCCTTGGTCATTTCCAAAAGTTTTTACCTGTGCGCCATAAGGGCTAGAAGCTTGACAACTGTGATTTTTGTTTGTTTCTTTAGTGTGCTTTTTATTGCTTTAATTTTTAAGGCTGAGAGTTCTGTATTCAGTTCCAAACTGTGTTTATGCAGAATGTGCACCGTCCTAACTTGAGCTTTCAAAATGATGGCACTTGGATGTTCTGAATGAGGAAAGAAGCCCCCCCCCCCCCAAACCCGTGGTGCTTTATTTTATTTTGAAAAAAACGTGATTTTGGAAGATATGGTGGGAGTGCGGTTCTGAGTGAGAAAGGGCACAGCGCTGCCTCCCCCAAGACATGATGCCTGCCTGATGCCTTTGTGTATGCGGCACAAGAGAGCAAGCCTGCCTATTCCCCGTGGGCTGCACGCAGCTGTCTTTTGTATCAATCCGTCCCTGGCAGGGGCTTTGGGAGCTGCCTTTGGAGAGAGAGTGAGTGTGCATGGGTGGGGAAGATGCGGAGGACAGTGAATGCGACACGGAAACAATGCAGAGATGGGAGGCTGATAGGAGAGAGAGCACGGTTGGATGCTGCCAGGTCCGCCTCTACAGCCAGAAGCCAGAACAGCTTTGGCCCTGGAAGCATCCCCCATGTCAGCCCATGGGGGTGCTGCAGCTCCGGGAGGGGACATGTGGGCTGCTGGAGGGCAGGGGTCTCTTTCCAGATCTGGGACCTGAAATTCAGGTTGCCTTCTGTGGGAAACTCCCCCCACCCTTCTCTCATTCTCATGCTGTGGTTGTGAATCTGGCCTCCTTTCCTCTTGCTCTTTGCCCGTTTTAGCATCAAGGTTAGATCTTTGTGTTCAAAAGGGCTCTCCACTTCTTTCTGTCCTTGCCCCCTGCCTAGATCTCTCCTCTCCCCTGGTGCTTCTTTCAATCCATACATGCAGCAATGTGGTCGGCCCTCTTTCCTGCCACCTCCTGCCTCTCCCTTGCTTTCGGCTGCAGTGCAGCTGCTTCTGGGATGTACTGATTTTTTTTTTTTGGTCCAGCTAAATAAATGGTTTTTTAACTGTGTTCTTTGGGGAGGGGTCTTCAAACGTTTCCTGGGGTCCTCAGTCAGAAGACTGGCCTTGGTGGATGAGCTTCCTAAGAATATATCAAGTGCTTCCTGGTAGCTTTGCTTTTCACGGCAAGGTCGGTAGCGGTAGGCAGACTGTGCCGAGGTTCACAGGGGGTAGCATTTTGGCAAGCGCCCCATGTGAAGTGTGTGTGTGCCTGTAAGCCAGGTTCCTTTGCAATGCTCTGGGATCCTGCGCCAGGCATGCAGAGGTTCCTTTGGTATCTTTGATGTGAAACACTTCCCTCCAGGTATAAAGATTCAAAGCCACTGCGTTAGCACCATCTCCAAGGGTCTAGTTTTGCCATTCGTTATCCTTGGATAAAGTTACCTGTAACTCCCTTCAGTCTCTGATCCACTTGCAGTGCAGGGGATGAGTTGGAAATTTATATGAGTCAAAAGGCATTGTCAGTCTATGGAGGACAGGATACGTGGAAGGTGACTCCCAACCCTTGCAGCAAGAAATCCAAGCTCTCTTGAGTAAATGGGTCTTTATTGAGATACCAGAGGCTTCTCGATACATATGTCCATAGGTTATACAGAAGCAATGAAAGGCGTCTGGCTGTACTCAGGTCTCTTGTTAAGAATGACGCATTGAGTACAGGATACATTATATCAACCCGTTCGCATGTTCCCCCACCCCTCCGGCTCTCCCAGCCGAACACAATCAGTAGCGGGACGGAGCTGTCCCAAGGCCGCTGCGGCGAGCCATCCGAGATAAGGGCTCAACCATCCTGGAATCTGGAAGGCAATAAGGGAAGCAGGTGCAAGAGGCTATTGCAACATATCATACGTTGGGCAACAATATGGAGGGACAGTGGGCAACAGACCTGACAGGCATAGAACTTGTCTCACTGGTTCAGGCCAGGAGTCCACCCCAGCCCAAAGTTCTCTTTCCACCTGTGGTCTAGCTACTCACAAGCTGCACATGAAGATAAGTGGCTTCCTTTTCGCATCTATTACTCAGGTGTACTGCTTCTGTCCATGGGTGCTCTGGTTGGCTACTGTAAGAGCATAAGAATTGTCTTGTTAGGGCAGACTGACAGCTCCCCTAGCCAGTTTGGTGTAGTGGTTAAGAACGGCAGGACTCTAATCTGGAGAACCAAGTTTGATTCCCCACTCCTCTGCTTGAAGCCAGCTGGGTGACCTTGGGTCAGTCACAGCTCTTCCAGAGCTCTCTCAGCCCCAGCCACCTCACAAGGTGATTGTTGTGGGGATAATAATAACATATGGTTATTGTGGATTTTCCGGGCTGAAAATGAACAACTCTCAGTGTCTCTCAGTGTCACTGAGAGATCTCTGTCTTTTGGTGCTACACCTCTGAAGATGCCAGCCACAGCTGCTGGCGAAACGTCAGGAACTACAACGCCAAGACCACGGCTATACAGCCCAGAAAATCCACAACAACCATCGTTCTCCGGCCGTGAAAGCCTTCGACAATATAATAATAACATACTTTGCAAACCGCTCTGAGTGGATGTTAAGTTGTCCTGAAGGGCGGTATATAAATCAAATGTTATTATTATGTTACTATAGCCAGCATAGTGTTACTAAAAATCTCTAGCCAGATGCCTATGAGTTTTATTTTGCTTTCAGGTGACACTTTAGCCCATTTCCCTGCTACCTGGCTCCAAAGTTGGATTCCCTTCCCTGTGAAGACAGGCCGAGGAGTCTGCAGCTTTTTAGTTTAGGGAAAAAAGATAATTCAGTGGGGATTCTATAAGTTTATAGAATTATTCATGGGACAGAGACAGTGAAGTCAGGACTTTCCCTCCCTCTCCCACCATGCTAGAACGGGGAGGTTGTATGCAGTAGAACCAGGACAGGTGGGAAGAAGCCCTTTTTGCTGTGATGAGTGGCTAACGTAAGGCGTTTGCTGCCATGAGATTGTAATGATTGCCACTAGCAGCGACGGCTTTAAGGGGTGACTTCAACTAATCTACTGAGGAGTCGCGTGTTAATGGCTATTAGCCATTACGACTGTTTGGTACCTCCACGATCAGAGGCAGTGTGGCTCTGAAACTGTTCGCTGAGTGGGGAAATGCTGCCGTGGTGGCTTTCAGGCCCTGCTTGGTGGCTTCTCAGGGACGTCAGGCAGGCCTTTGTGGGAAAACGAGATATACACACGGAGCAGCCTTTTACTGATCAGTCCATCAGGGTCAGTATTGTCCACGCTGACTGGAAGCAGCGCTCTGGGGTCTCAGGGAGGTTGTTCGCATCCCCTTGCTTCCTGATCCTTTTAGCTGCAAATGCTGGACGTTAAACTTTGGCCCTTCTGTGTGCAAAGCAGAGGCTCTACTGCTGAGCCACAGCCTCTCCTCGGATGGTCTTGTTTCTGTCTACAGTGTCAGCTCAAGAGGAAGGCACGGGGGCCGCAGCCCTCCCTCACTGCTTGCCCCACCTCTCTTACGCAGAGGTACATTGCCTCTGCATATGGCAGTTCGGCTGACAATAGGCCCATTCTCCATAAATGTGTTTAATTTGTTCTAAAAATTAGACGCTCTCAGTGCATCTTGTGCAAGCCAATTCCATAGGTTAAGGGCGTTCATTACCCCAGCCCCCCAGTGGGGTACACAGGCTTGGATTTCTCCATTGCCAGCAGTCCCTCCACCCCAGCTTGGCGTGCAAGGGATTGGGTGCCAGCAAAAAGGGCCGTTCGGCGTGCTTCCTGTCCACGTGACCGCTGCTTTAATAGCAATGTTGAAATGACAAATGAAATTGCATGAAAATCAATCGGTGGATAAATGCTTTAATATACTTTGGAGGGGGGGGGGGGAGTTGCAGGCCTGTTTTTAAGGGGATCGATCCCCCCCCCACCTATGATTCATGAACTCTGTAATCCAAGCCTCCTCCTTCAACTGCAGTGCCCTGTGTGGCAGTTGTGTGTGAATACGCGCTGGCTGGCTGCCGATCCTCCCCGGTTTGCTGGGGGCCGGCGCTTCCATTTGCCAGAGACAGATTGAGGCCACTTGGAGAGAGAGGGCGAGATCGAGAGGTTGAGAGAAAGGGCACGTAAAGTTGAGAGGCCTGAATTGCCTTTCTGGATCATCCTCCTGCGGGGAGCAGAAGAGGGGAAGTTGATTGGAAGACGGGCAAACAACTCAAGCTGACTTGTTCTGAGCCGGAGCTGTACAGGGTCCTGTCTTCTGTTTTATCCTCACAACAGCCCCCCCCACACACACACAGGGAAGTTAGAGGCGGAGAGAATGACCGGTCCAAAATCGTGGTGGAAGAGTGGGGATTTGAACTTGGGAACAGCTGGTCAGAGTCCAGTACTCAAACCAGGACACTACTCTGGCTCTCCTCTAACTGGCAGCATCTCTCCAGGGTCTTTCCTACCCCTGCTGTCATTTAACTGGAGATGCTGGAGGGCTAAAGGTGGGACCTTCTGCATGTCAGGCAGGTGCTCCATCACAGACTTGTGGTTCCTGTCCAGGGATACAGGAAGCTGCCTTACACTGAGTCAGACTGATTGGTCCAGCGAGGCCAATTGTGACCATCTCGCCAAGGTCTCAGGCAAAACAACCTGTTTTCCCCAGCGTTAAACTGGAGATGCTGGAAGTGGCATTAAAATACCACACTGAGGGGCAGGAGCAGGGAGCGCTTCTTTCCCCCATGCTGCTCTTCCCACAAAATGCTTCTTCTTCCCCGTTAGAATTAAGCAGGTGGCCACTGTGGCCAGGAGAGCCTTTTACCAACCAACTGGTTAGCCAGCTGTGGCCCTTTCTGGGCAGAAAAGATCTGGCCGCTGTGCTGCATGCCCCAATTACCTCTTAATTAGATTACTGCAATGTACTGTCCAGGGGGCTGCCCTTGAACAGCATTCAGAACTTCAGTTGGTACAAAATGCTGCAGCCAGGACGTTGACTGGAGTCAATTGTGGGGACCATATCACAGTCTAGTCTTGCCCCATCTGTTCCGGCTCCCAGTCTGTTTCCGGGTACAATTTGAAGTGGTGGTGCTGACCTTTAAAACGTTACGTGGCTTGGAATCTACTCCCTTACGAACCTACCCGACCACTGTGATCATCATCAGAGACCCTGCTTTAGATGCCCCCACTTCCGGGGATTAGGTGGGTGGCAACCTAGGAAAGGGCCTCCTCTGTTGCAGCACCGAAAATTCTAGATCTCTCTCCCCAAAGAGACTTGCCTGTCCCCTTCTGTTGTCATCTCCCATCATCAAGTGAAGACTTTGTTTTGCTTTGTCTGCTGTTCCCTTAGTGATCCTTCCTTCTTGCGTTGTATTTTTTTATACGTGTATTTTATTGTATTGTATATCTATTCCAGCTTGGTTTTAATCATTTGAATGATGGTGTTTTTGTTTGGTTTTAAATGGTCTTTAAAAGGTGTGTTTTTATGATCATAGAATCATAGGGTTGGAAGGTACCTCCAGGGTCATCTAGTCCAACCCCCTGCACAATGCAGGAAAATCACAACTACTTCCCCCCCCTGCCCCCATGCCCCCTGCTCCATGCCTAGAAGATGGCAAAACACCGTCAGGATCCCTAGCCAAACTGGCCTGGGGAAAATTGCTACCTGACCCCAAGTTTATCTGTTTTTAATCTGTTAGCCTCCTTAGTGGCCCTGATGAGGGCAGAAAAGCAAGGTATAAATTTTGTAAACGGTAAATAACAATCATAATAATGAATATTTTTCATCTTGGGTTGCGGGTTTTAGTGTCGATCATGAAGTTACTGGGAGGAACTATCTGGGAAGAGGGGCGTCCTCTGTCCACCCATGCTTTGCTTTGAATATTCCAGCAGATTCTGGAACATAGATCCTGATTAGCTTTGCCAAGAGAATATTCATTGGCTGCAAGGAGAAGTTCCCAAAAGTTTCTTGGTGCGTGGGGTCATCGTACGGAGCCTTAAAGAAGCTCAAATAGCAGTCAGACACCTTTACTTTCTGAGCCTCCAAGGATCAGTGTGAGGTTGGGGAGATCAAACTATGGTGTCAAGCTGTTCTCCTTCTTTCTCTTCCCTGTCTCCAGTGTCGACCTTGTCCATGCCCAAATCCACATCTCTGAGGGGAAGAGCCTTCCCGAGCTGGGCCTCAAGCAAGACAACGTGCGGATCAACGGTTGTGCCATACAATGTCGGGTCACCACCGAGGATCCTTCTCGTGGATTCCAGCCTGACACAGGCCGAATCGAGGTAGGGTGGGCCACCCTCTTTCCTCCCTTTCTGGATTTTTTTGCTTCCAGAGCATTTCCTCCTGCTGCCGCAGTTTTATAGGCCTGTGGGGATATTGCTGATGGCTTCCCCATTCGTTCTGCACTGCGTTCTGTCTTGAGATTTTGTGGGGTTTTGGTCTGCACAAATCCATTTGTGCTCTGAGACAATGTCTTTGGGGAGTTATTTGTTTAATTTCAGTGAGTCCTTTCGGAGAAATACCTTGGTAAAGTTTAAGTTTTAAAACAAAATTATGTATAATGACCACAGGGGAAATCACATGAAGATTACAATAAACATAAAATTACATTTATTGGGTATCAGACGGACCGTATTAGGAATCTTGATATAATTTTTAAAAAGGCAACCGAATTAATAAGAGGGGCTGAGGTTACTTGCCCCCCTTTCAGTTCGCAGGGATAAGTTAACTTTTCTTCCACCTGTGGCTGGGCTTGGATTCTAAGCAGCATGCATAGAGTTGTGCTAGAGGAAAGCAATTTTCCCAGCCTTCTGTGCCCCCTGAAATTGTGCTCCTACGGGTCAATAGATCCAAAGGAACAGTGTGGGGGAGCAAATCAAAAGTCTGCCGCAGGAGGGGGGAATCATTCCCCCAAACTCCCTTCCCTTCTCCGCAGTCAAGAAAGTTGGTGCAAGCCACTATAGGAAAATATTATACCCGTATAGCTGCAGCCAGAATAAATGAGGCAGAACCGAAGCATTTAGCTTGGTCAGTGCGTTGCTCTGCTGCCCATATAGAGCAAAGCTTCCTGTTTTCCTTTATCTGGCTGTTGCTTGTTTGGCTACCATGACAAGATACTGCGACCTTTTATTCAACAATATTGAGCAAATACAGTTCTGCATTGGAATATTCTGTAGCGGTCAAATTTTGGGCCCGCAGAGTGAAGCTGAGACTCTAGGTAGCGCAGGGGTGGCAGGCTGTCCACTGAAAACACCGATCCTGCACCATCTCTTTTATCTTCCCAACCCTGCCCCTCCCCATGTAACATCTAAGAAATTAGATCAGATGACTGCAATGCAGATTAGATGGCTGCAAAGTGTGGGTTGTGGGGCTGTTTGGAAACTTTGGTTCATTCAGCTTGGGCGTTGACTGTGAATTGCTGAAGATATTTTAACAGCTTTTTAAAAAGTCCTTTCACTAGTTTCCAGATGCGGGTCAAAGCGCTGGTCTTGAATGGTTTGGGACCGGTATACCTAGAGGATCTGCCTGTGCAGAGGTTCTGATTGGGAGGCCTTTGGAAGTTAGGTGGGTGGTTACTGGAGAAATGGCTTTTTCCAGGGTGGGGCCCCTGTTGCAGCAGGCCTTCCCTGGGGACACTTGCCTGGCACCCACCTTACCACGTTTTGGATGCCAGGCTAAGACCTTTCACTTCTCCTGGGTGTTTATATCAGCGTTCCTTCTGGCCCTGGCCCAGCCCACTGCTTTTCCTGTCGTTATCTTCATTTTATCGTCGCTTCTGCTATTTATATGGTTTGTTTCTATAGCTGATCCCTCCACACCCCCTTTTTGCAAACTGCCTGGAAGAATTTCGATGTAGAAAAGCGTGACAGATGTTATAGCCTAAATATTACACAGAAACGTGAGTCGTGACCGTGTCAGCACATTGGGAGCTTCCCTGCCTCCTTCTCGGTTTTGCTGCCTGCTGTTTGCAGGGGAAGGCGGGGGAAGCTGGCAACATGCTGACGTCACCTCTGACATTTCAGCTTTGTAATGTATTTGCAGCATTTTTAGCCCACCTTTCCCCTTCTAGGGACTCGAGGAAGTTACAGTGACACTTAAAAATCAGTCTTGATACAGCAGAGAATCATCAGCAAATCAGCTGCAAGATACTATGGTAGACTGAGGGAGAGAGAAGAGACACAGGGCTGCTGTTTTCAGCAGCAGCCATGTGTACTTTTGTATCTACTTTCAGCCTTTGCTTTGGATGTCACAGGATGTGCATGGTAATATTATTACCCCCGTGCTGCAGATGGGAGGGAGGCTGAGAGAATGGCTTGATGTCTGGCTATCTAATGTATTCAGGGCTGAGGTGGAGAGGGGTTACCCCTAAGTCACGTTGCTTACCATCTGTATCCTAAGAAAGCAGAACTGCATATTTTTAATAACAGTGCTAGCTCTTTGTCTCCCGGAGAAACTTACTCCCCCCCCCCCAAAAGTTGTTTGAGCCAAAAGAGAAACAGCACCTCCACATTTAGCAGTAGTAACCCAATATCTTTGAGGGTGCAAAGCCACAGAAACTGTCCCGGCCCCTTCCTCCTGCCAGGAATCCTGCCCAACTCATTAGCGGAGGCAGCCACAGAAGCGAGGAATTAGATCGAAACTTCATTAATGTGTTGGAAAGGAGCAGGGGGAGGGAAATTGCAAACTTGCCTCTGTTTCAAGATTTTTCCCCTTGAATTATCTACATTTAATGTACTCAGAGATAAAAGGGGGGGGGGAAACCAACCACCCCTCCATTCCCCTCTTCAGGTACCTGGGTTGGATGAGAGTACATGGAATATGTCATAAGTTTTCTTCCTACTGCACCCCCGTGGCACTTGGGATGCTTTAGAGTGAAGCCATTCAAACGTTTTTAAAATGGGAAAATGGTCGAGAAGGAAGAAAGGATGCCGAGGGGAGCCAAGAAGCAGCTCCTGTAAAGGCACCCGAGGGAACCCAGGAGACTAGATTTGTTTTTTAAAGAGGAGGAACGAGGAGCAGAGCTTGCCATCTATATACAGATCTGGGTTTTGTATCGGCTTGTCGGGTTTTTGTAACATAAAGTTGGCCTCTTTTTGACGTATCCTTAGATTGGCATAAGCACACACGAAGAGCCCTGCTGGATCAGACAGATGGTCCATGTAGTCCGGCATCCTATTTCACGCAATGACTATGACCAACCAGTTGCCCTGGAGGGCCAACAAACCAGGCGTAGAATTCCACAGTTGAATTATTTGACGAGAAGTACTTCCTTGGCTAGAGATGTTGCTGAGGTTTGCAGTTGATCTGTTCAGAATCTGAATGAGTCTTACAATATTTCGGCTTGTTGCTTCTAGAACTGGAGTCTCTGGAGAAATGACTGCCCCTGTTCGTACAGCTCAGATCTCTGTGTGCCATCCCTTACAGAGGAAAGTAGGTGAATACCCGGGGCCAGGACCTCCTCTGTAGTGGCACCTTGCCTTCCCTCCCTAAACATGGTTTCCTGGCACACAGTTTCTTAATTTTTAGGTGCCAGCGGAAAGACCTTGTTTTATTGTTATTCTGTTGCTGTTACTTGCTTTTAGTATTTGTTTTCTTCCTGTGTTTCCTTCTAGGGTGTGTATAATAACAGCTCTTTTTTATTACAACTGTTCATCTTCCGCTGTAACTTTTTACTGTTCATTTCATTGGAATGGCTGGGCTGGCGGTTTGTGTTTTTGATTTGACTTTCAGTACTTATCAGTGTTGTCTTTGTTTTTTGGGGGGAGGGGGGGTTGTTTTTACTGTTGTAACTTGGTCTTGATTGAAATGACAAACCCCCTCTGTTCATCTCTCGCCTTGCTCGAAGTCCACTGCAACTTGGTGGCAATTTCCAAGGCACCTTTCTGACCTCTGGTTAAGAATGCAAGAAGGAAGTAAATGCCTGAAATAAATAGATAAAATCTGTGGTTCAGAATATGGAACGCTGCACTGGCCACTCCAATCGGGTCGCTTTGTAGGTTCATGAGCCACAGCGGACTGGATCCACAGATCTGCTAGGCTAATAGTGGTGCTTTCTTCTGGTGCAAGAGAGGATGGCGCCTTGTGTCAGAGGAAAGCACTACCAGTAGCAGAACAGATCTGCGAGATCCCACCCAGTATGGTCATTGAACAGTTAAGGAAATCCCACAGCAATAAGGACTGTTCCCATGCTTTTAGTTCCAAGTCCTGGCTGCAGAGATGCTTTGGAGCTTCCCTCATTTGGCTCTGGGATTCTAGTCGCTCAGGGGCTGCATTTTTCCCAAGGGCTTTTGCTCAGTCAGTGGGGCGGGGGGAGTCTTTGAGGTCCAGGGCTTGGGCTAGACCCAAGGAAGGACATTGGAGGGTCTATGGCAAATAATAAGACAATATGCTTTTATTTTATTGCACATGTGACACTTTCGTCCTGCCCTTCTTCCATCCTCCCCTGTTTTAGCCCACAACAACCCTGTGATGTAGGCTAGGCTGTGAGTGAGTGAGTGACCCAAAATGATGCAGCAAGCTTCGTGGCTGGGTGTAGATTTGAACCTAGACCTCCCTGGTTGTAGTATGACCCGCTGGCTTCTAGATCAACACGATAAGCTGTAGCCAATGTTACAAGTTATGAGAAAAACACACAAAGGTGGCACTCTTCTTCGTCCTGTTCTTTGCTGAGATCTCATGGGGAAGTTACGCAAATCATCTGGCCAATCCCCTCCCACCTGCGTCTCCTTCCTTCATCCTAGCAGCAGCACTGCTGCCGATTGGACTGTTACCTTTTGACTCTCTCTCAACTTCCCACTTTGGCACCTCCTGGATCCCCCACTTAAGCCTTCCCTGTCCTGCATCTTGCGGCTTCCTCGTATCTCAGGCGGGTGGCAGAAGTGTAGCAACCCATGTGCTGCACACCCTAGGACATAGAAAACAAAGAGGTCAGGCGGAAAGCTCAGTGGGAACCCTTCTGCCTCATGTGCTCACTTTCTACCAGCAGGGACTGTTTCTGTAGGGGAGTTTCCAGCGTATGAGCCCCCACCTGAAGGTGGAATCCCCCCAGACCCAGGGGTGACCACTAAAACTGCTACCCATGACAACCAGTTCTTGGTTCTGTTTTTTAATGTGCTGCTTCGAGGAGTTAATTGATTCTTAGCGGTTGCTGTAACGTGACTGGGGTGTGTGTCTATGCAGACCACCTGCCTCTATTTCAGTGCAGCCTGTTTAGCTTCTTCAGCTTCAAATCCTCTGGGGTGCCTGTGGTTAAAGAGGCATGTGTGTGTGTGTGTATTTTATTTTCCTGTTCTATTTGCCTGTCAGGATATTCATCTCGAGCACCCAGCATGTGTGTGCCGTCTTCAGGATTTCATGTTCCCATTCCTTAATGCCGCAAACAGCTCTTGCCAATCAATTCTAACCACCGGAGATCTGGGGTGTGTGAGGGTCTTGCTAAGAAGCCTTGTAGCGGGTAACGTCGCCCAGCTAGCCAAGCAACGGGAGGGGAGGATGGAACTGTCAAACGAGAGATTGATTTGGAGTGGGAAGATGGCTCCCTCCGAAGCAGCCCTTTATCAAATGCTGTCGGTTAAGGGCCTCGGCACATTTTTGTCGGCCTGCACAGATGTGTCGAGAGCTACACAGCACGCGTGTCAGCACGAGCGTGTTCCTCCCAGCATGAATGCTCCCCGGTTGACCTTTCTGTTGCTGTCCTGAACGGAAGCCTGCCTGTTACCTTTATTAAGGCTTCCTGAAGAATTTGAAACCCATCAGAGCTTTGCCAATGAAGAACCGACTGTGGACACTCAGCCAGCCGGCTTCAAAACAACAAAAAAGGACATTTGGAGCAGGGCTGCCTAGAAGGGGAGATGCAGAGGAGTTAGCCGTGTTAGTCTGTGGTAGCAAAATCAAAAAGAGTCCAGTAGCACCTTTAAGACTAACCAATTTTATTGTAGCATAAGCTTTCGAGAATCACAGTTCTCTTCATCAGATGCCTGATACAGAGACTGGTCAGATACAGAAGAGGAGGGGAGAGAAGAGGCAATTAGGGGGGGAGGGGGAGGGAGCAATCAAAACATTCCTTTGCTAGTATATGTAAACATCTCCTTTTGGTGTGTGTATCAGTTGGCTTCAAAGGAGTTTGCCCTGTTAGTTTGTAGAAGCCAAACAGCTAGACCATCCAATTCCAATGCAGTATGGGCCTTCGATAACCACAGCTCTCCCTGCCAGATGCATCTGACAAAGAGATCTGTGGTTCCCGAAAGCCCACGCCAGGTGCCACTGAGCTCCCTCAGACCCCACCTCAGACCGCCAGGAGCTCAGTGGCACCTGGCGTGGGCTTTCGGGAACCACAGATCTCTTTGTCAGATGCATCTGGCAGGCATCTGGCAGGCATCTGACGAAGAGAACTTGATTCTCGAAAGCTTATGCTACAATAAAATTGGTTAGTCTTAAAAGTGCTACTGGACTCTTTTAGAAGGGGAGAGTAAGAGTACAAAATTCCGAGGGCCCAGTCAGTGTGGGGATCCAGGCAAATCCCATTGGTGCATGGTGACAGCATACCGGTTGCCATTAATCATCGTCTGTGTCCTCTTTTTCTGAATGAGGAGGGTCAAATCTGGTGTGATGGGAAGGCCGAAGGGAATCTTTGTTTGAGGGGTGCTCTTAGTGGCTCTCAGCAGCCTTGTGTGGAAGAGCCAGAGAAGGTTCCGAAACAGGCAACTAAATGAGCAAGCGCTTGGGGTCTCTCCCCACAGAGGAATGTCCAATGCATTTGAGACAGTTCAGTGTAGGGGGAAAAAACAACCTGGAATTATCACTATTTATAAAATTACACTAGAGAAAGTAAATCAAGAGAACTCTTACCCCCCCCCCCACTGGATGATGCATTTGCATTTATTATTTATATCTCACTCTTCTCTCAAGTTGGGAACTCAAAACGACTTAGAAGATTGTTCTCCCCTCCTCTGTTTTCTCACAACCACAACCCTGTGAGGCAGGCCAGGTGGAGAGTTTGTGGCAGGCCCGACATCCGGGGAGCTTCCAGGCAGCTTCCAGGGTAGAAGTGGGAAGTTGAACCCGGGTCTCTCTAGATCCCAATCCACCTCTCAATCATCATCATCATCATCATCATCACCACCACCACCACTGTGCTTATATACCTTCTAGACAGATTAGTGCCCCACCCAGAGCAGTGAACAAGTTAGTGTTATTATTATCCCCACAATGCAGCTGGGGAGCTGGGGCTGAGAGGAGTGGCTTACCCAAGGCTGAGCTCATAGCAGTAGTGGGATTCGAACCAGTGGAGTGCTGATTTGCAGCCAAACCACTTAATCACTGTGCTACTATGCCATGCTGGCTCTTGGAACATGAGGGTCACACAATGAAACTGATGTCTGATGAGTGGTAGATTCTGGACAGATGCAAACAAAGAACATCGTCAGCCAATGTGTCAGTGAAGGCAGCAGGCGGGAGAACATCTGCTTGGGACGTAGAAGGTCCCAGGTTCAATCCCCAGCACCTCCAGTTTAAATGGATTAGGTCATTGGTGATGTAAAAGTACTTGACTTGAGACTCTGGAAAGCTGCTGCCAGTCAGAGGATTCAGTCATGACCTTGCCTGAATAAGAGTCTGACTCTTGAAGCAGGCAGCATTTGCTGTCTTCTGATGGACATTTGCTTAGACAGCTTGTAAAGGTAACTAGGCGTATGCACCAGACCAGAGAATTGGTCATGATGGCTAAGCAGAGCTTCCATGTCCAAAGGCAGTTTAAAAAAGCCCTGGAAAGCAGCCCACCCCGTTACTGTTTGTTGACACCTCAGTGATGGAGAAGCTGTGTCTCTATTTTATTTTCTGCATTTATACCCCACCTCTCTCCCCAATAAATAGGTGGCTTACATAAGTCTCTTTTCCATTTTATCCTCACAACAGTTCTGTGAGGTAGGTTGTGCTGAGTGTGTGATTGGTCCAAGTTCCCTCAGCAAGCTTCCATGGCAAAACTGGGATTCGAACCTGGTTCTTCCAGATCCTAGTCTGACACTCTAACCACTACACACCACTGGCTTTCATGTGTGCATGCTTAGCGTGCGTGTGTCGAGAGGGGGGTATGTGGGATGGCATCTTGTCAGGACCCTCTGATACCACTATCCAACCATGGCAAGAATGCCGGAAGATTCTTGTTTTATAAGACTGGAGAGCAATTCCTAGCTGGCAGCAGCTGTTTCTACAGTATAGCCCACGTGGGCATAAAATTTTATTGGAATGCAAGGTAGAAACCCTTGGTGGACTAGTGGGAAGTGATTCGCAGCACCGGATGCGATCATAAGCCTAGTTTGCGACGCGAGAAGAATCTTAGCTGAAAGGTTGTCTCGTTCGCCATGGATGTCAGTCAAAATAAGCTGTTTGTTGTTTCCGGTTCAAGACAGAGGTTGACATGCCGGCGAGAGCTCCATGGAGGGCTTCAAAGTGAATAAAGGCCAAGACGATGGATCAAAAGAGGACAGATGGAGGAAACTGTGCCTGGGCAGCCAAGAGAGATCTTCATTATTTATTAGAAACATACGCCTCACCTTTCTGTAGTTCAAGGTAGAGGATAACGAATTAGAATTAAAAGAATGAGTTGATGAACAGAGAGGAACACACAGAGTGGGGCTTTCCCAATGCCGCCTCTACTGCTGCGTCCCGAGGCCCTGGATATTCCGTTCCTAAGAGCACGAGAGGCGCCTTGCTGGACTGGACCAGTATTCCAGCGAGCCTTAGCATCCCTTTTCAAACAGCAGCCAACCAGCTGCCCTGAAGCCTTGCATGTGCGGGATCCCCTTAGCTACCACGGCTGGTAGTCACTGTTGGATCTCTCCTCTCACCTGAATTATGGTTATCTCTAATTGTGGCCATAAGCACCTCCACTGGCGCCAAATCCCACAATTTTCACTGTGTTGCTGAGTAAAGCATTTCCTGTTTTCTGGCCATCGACTTCTTTGGGTGCTACTGAGTTCTTCTGTTATGGGGAGAAGGAGGGAAAGCGCTCTCTGTCTACTTTCTTCACCCCATTCTGTAAACCTCTAGCGTATCTCCCTTTTCCCGTCTTTTTCTAGACTGAAAAGTCCCAGACACTTTGGCCTTTCCTCATAGGAAAGGCAGTCCAAACTTTAATCATCTTGAGTCCCCCTTCTGCATTTTCCCCAGTTCCACTATATCCTTTTTTCTGGTATAGTGACCAGAACCCTACACAGTATTCCAAAGGCGGCTGCAGTACAGATCAATCTATTCAAGGATACCGTGGATGGCCAAAAAGACAAATAAGTGGGTTCTAGATCAAATCAAGCCTGAATTTTCCCTAGAAGCTAAAATGACAAACCTGAGGCTATCGTACTTTGGTCATATCATGAGAAGACAAGACTCTCTGGAAAAGTCAATAATGCTGGGGAAAGTGAAAGGCAGTAGGAAAAGAGGAAGACCTAAAATGAGATGGCTGGACTCAATAAAAGAAGCCACGTCGTCCAGTTTGCAGGATCTGAGCAAGTCTATTAATGATAGACTTTTGGAGGTCTTTAATTCATAGGGTCACCATAGGCCAGCAGCGACTTAACGGCACATAAAAACATAATATTCAAGGATAATACAGTATTGGCCATTTCATTTTCAGTCCCTTTCCTAATAAATCCCTCTTGTTATTTTCTGCGTTCTCTTTGCCTGCTCATTCTCTTAAAAAACAAGACAGTCAAATGCTGGATCAACTTCCTTTGGGAATCTCTTGTTGCCAGAAATCATTAGAGGATTTATTGTGTCCGTCAGCAGGACGCTCTTTGGCAACTCATCCCTATTGGACCAGTGAGAGAAAGATCTAAACTTGGTTGCTCTCCAGGATGTATAGAAATAGCTTTGGCATGAAACACCCTTGAAACTGAACTGTGCGACATTGAAAGAAAAATTGTCTAAAAATTATGTTTCGGCAGTATTTAGCACCATATAAATTGTGAAAAAAATGTGTAAATTAGATTATGCGAGCTGTTGGAGACAAAATAGAGAGCACCCAGCAGGTTTTGCGCCTGTATGGCAGCACGGCAAGAAGATTCAGATTTATTGGTGAAAAGGCAGAGAATTAATTAGAGTTATTAGGATGTCAGTAGTTCAGGGATCCAACAGGTTTGTCTTCTGAATTATGTGAAGGGCAGATGGGAAACGGGTAATTTGGAATTTGTGGCATGTGCTGCCCGAATTTGCTTAGCAGCAGAATGGAATCACTCACTATGGCTCAGTTCAGACATAACAAGAAACCATGGTTGATTTGAACTGCGGTTAGTTTGCGAAACCAGGATTCGGCTTGTGGACAATTACTGAAATCCTGCCTTGCCTTGACAAAGCAGGATTCTGTAGCCCCGTAGTCCTTTCTGTAACCAGGGAAGCTGTCATGGCCCAGTCTGAGAGTGAGGTCTCCTCTGGAGGAGAGGAGCCTCGTGTAGCCAGCCAGGACTCCTCAGGAGAAGAGGAGCCCTGTGTAGCCAGCCCTAGCCCTGATTCAGCAGAAGCCAGCAATCAGGAGCAACAGCTGCTGGCTGATCAGAGCTTACGGCCAGCAGCTGAGGCACCAGCACCCTCTAGCTCCAATACTACAGAGGAAGCTCAGCCAGGGACTTCTACAGGTGCAGCGCAGCCAAGAGCCTCCACCCCCCCAGGTTCACCCATGCCCAAGGAACGCCGCAGGCAGCGCCAGAGACTGGAACTGCAGGAGAGACGGCGCAGTGCTCGCCTCTTAAGCCAACGCCAGCTGCTGGAGAGTGATGATGAGTAGTGGCAGGATAGAGCCCCAGCAGCTGGCTGAAAACCACGCCTGGCTATAAGAGCCAGTTTGGAGGAACTGCTGGGCGTGGAAGCAACGTGTCTACTGCCTGCAACCACTCCGTGTTTCGTGAACCTTGCCCGTGCCTGCTTTTGGACCTGACACTATCGGTGACTGACCTTGGACTGTGCCTGACCTTGCTTTTGGACTCTGGACTCACTCTTGGCTTTATCTCGTGCTCTGACCACCGGTTTGACTTGGCTTTTGCTCTTGGAACTCCCCTTTGACTTTGGCCTTAAGGTTTGGACTTGAACCACCCTGCTTGGGCTGGCCCAGCCCATGACAGAAGCCATTGTCAAAGAACAAGCTGGGATTAAGCCTGCATGCAATCAGTTTGTTAAGGCTAACTGATTAATAAAGAGTTTCAGATCCTGGTTAGATGGACTCTAACCAATCATAGTTAGGGGAGGGGCCTCCTAGGCTTCCCATTCCTCTGCCGTTTTGGGCTGAATCAGCCCCGCAGGGGGGCGATTCAGCCCTTTGCCGAGCATGGGAGTGCTCCCCGGCCGCCCTTTGACCCACGTGATGACGTCACTTCCTGGAAGTGACGTCATCACACGTACAAGGGAAAACACAGCAGCCTCCAAGAGGTAAGTTCCAGGCTCCCTACCAGGAGACTCAAAGGACCTGGCAAACCTAGGGCCTCCATTCAGACAGTTACACCAACTGTAGTTAGTTTAATCAAACCATGGTTTTGTGCAACACCTATGAATAATTCTTTTAAAAAATATATAGTTAGAAGAAATAGGTTGACTGCCTAGTTATCATTGAGAAGGGGGCCAGCTTACAGTATGGGCTGTGCCACTGCCATTTGCAAGATGGGGCTTGCATAACTGGAGGATCTTCCATTTAAAAATATACCCTGCATGTTGAAAACTAGTCTGACAGGGAGAAGGCTAGACTTGGAGCCACTTTTCCTGAGATGCTAAGTTTATTTTTGGGTTGGCAGGGACTGCTTTTGTATGGAGGCACAGTTGCGTTCCCTTTATGCAGAATATTGGCATCTCCGAAATAAGCATTCCAGCCTAGCTACTTTTCTAGCGGGGTGGACCGGCCATTATAGCCACCAGGAAAAGTGATTGCCTGGGGCGGGGGACACCTCTCCTGAGGCTTCCTGTGCCTAGCTGGCCTGGTGGTGGTGGGGGGGGACAAGGAGGCTGCAGCATGCCTGACCAGCCCAGTGTTGATGCCACAGGCATGTTTTGTGCTGGAGCCTCCCTTCGCCTGGCGATGGCTTGTGCTTGGTCTGGCTAGTGTTTTTTCCCTGCCACTGCCTCTGGGCTGATTGGGATGGAGACAGGCCAGTGGGCAGGTGAAGGGCATGCCATCGCCTGGGCAAAGGGAGGCTACGGCACCCAGCTTCTCCCTGCCAGCCTGACCCATTATGTGTAGCAAGGAGGGAGGGAGCGCTCAACTTCACCGACGAGGAGCACCTCCTTCCCTCCAGCCTGCTCTTCCTTCCTCCATTGGGAGGGCGTAGAGAGGAGGAGTGTAGTGGTGGGGAGCAGGGCACTTTCCAGGCCAGTCCTCCCTTCCACCTGCCTCTGCTTTCTACATTCATGGATTTTATTTCGTTTTGTATCGAAGAGCCTTCAGCTAAGCAAGTCTCCTGCATTGCAATGTGTAATAGCCCAGGTGTAGACCTGCCTGCCTGAGAACTTGGCCTGTTTTAGATTGAGAAATGAACTGCGACAGGAAGACAAATTCCTTGAAAACCAGGTAATGTTTAGTCGATATTAGTGCTACAAGCATAATGAGTCAGTTCAATCTTTCACTCCGTTCTCTTTATTTTGAAGAGTGAGGGCTTGTTTATTGAAACTTGCGTTTTGTTTTTCAATAAAATATTTCTTAAAAAATACTTTTGCTTGTACACAACACTTTTTTGGCTGGAGTCCAAACTACTACTCTAAGCCAAGGTCTTGAGGTATGTCCAGTGGAATTTTAAAAGGAAGTTGGTGTGGCGGCAAATTGCCCAGCTGCAACGCGTGTGACTACTGCCTGAACAACGGGGATCAGGCTGGTTGCCAACACTTTCCAAGACAGGCTTGCCTGAGCAGCTCTGTTCACCTTGGAGTTACTTTGTGAGAGCATGTTTTGCTGCCTTCAGGCTTCATGGCTCAGCTCTTGACGGACTTGGTACCAAACAAACAAATCTGCTTGGTGTTGGCGCTGCCTCTGCTGCCCATCCTTGAGTCTTCCAGCATCGCGGCTCCAGACAGCAAGGACCGCAGCAAGACTTCAGTCAGTCAATTTATTTGGTCAAAGACCATCACAAATCCGAACAATATGGAATACAGAAAATGCCAACCAGAATTCCATTGTACAAAAATATAGTAATAACAATAACAACAACAACATTCGATTTATATACCGCCCTTCAGGATGACTTAACACTCATTCAGAGCAGTTTACAAAGTATGTTATTATTATCCCCACAACAAAACACCCTGTGAGGTGGGTGGGGCTGAGAGAGATCTGGAGAGCTGTGACTGACCCAAGGTCACCCAGCTGGCTTCAAGTGGAGGAGTGAGGAATCAAACCGGGTTCTCCAGATTAGAGTCCCGTGCTCTTAACCACTACACCAGACTCATAGATGCAGAGGAGTTAGCCGTGTTAGTCTGTGGTAGCAAAATCAAAAAGAGTCCAGTAGCACCTTTAAGACTAACCAATTTTATTGTAGCATAAGCTTTCGAGAATCAAGTTCTCTTCGTCAGATGCATGATACACAAATACTGAAACAGATACACCAAACTGGCTTTCCATATGCAACCAACAGCACGGCAGCAAAACATCAGAGGTCCTGTTACCCAAATAGGAGATCTCCTTAATTAGTTGGTATTAAGGAGGCAGTGAGAGGATTCTCCACTCATGTATACCAGGATTATTCCCTTAGAGAACTCTCAAATAACCAGGCAGATGTTCAATTGGAAAGGCTTCTTTTATTGAAGAGGAATGAAAAGCAATCAAGCAAACACAAAGCGCATACAGCACACATACAAGGCTAGCTAGGAAAACAGAGAGGAAAATGGGAGTCATTGGTATAGGGTGATATTTACCAGTCCTGAAGAAGGGGGAAGGTCTGTGGGGGCAGCAGCAAAATGACCAGTGTTTCACGGTGAGAAGAGAGGGCTCAAGCAAACTTGAGGGTGGGTGTATGGATCCAGAACATACACACAGAGCACATGGCTGGGAAGTCTAGTTATAGATCAGAATATGTCTTGGGGCAAAACTGATGTCTTTGCCTCATAGTCAATGGCTATGGCTTGTCCGGAGGTTGGGACAATATGTTTAGGAGACGCTCAATGGCTTTACCTGCAGCAGACTAAAGGAGTGAATGGGGCTTAGTGGCCCAGCAATTGCCAGACATCAGGTTTGCTGAATAGCTCTGATTAGGGCAGGTGGGTCAAGGAAGAGATGCGGGACCTTGACAAGATTAGCCAGGTGTTCTTGGGAGACCTCATTGTTCTTAGGTATGTGTCACTCTCCAGGGTGTGGAGGGCATCAGCCAGCCAGCCGCCTATGACTCACGTTCTGGTAATGTTTCATCTGCAGCCAGGCTGGCATCTGCTCTGCCTTGCTGGGCCAGGTCCTGGGCTTATGGCGTATGAGGAAGGGGTTTATGATATTCCATATCCATAAACTGCCCTTTTCAGCATGAGGAAGGGGTCCGACTGCTCACAGTCCAGCCATCATGATTGCCTCTGTCAGAGCTAAAACCAAAGGAAGTGAAGGAAACATCAACCAGAGTGATGATTAAAAGAGTCTGCTGCTTTTTGAGAGCCACCTATTTGGTCCTTGGTAGCCCAGCACTGGCTGCCGTCTTTGCACTGTCTAGCGTGATTGTGCTACTCTTGGGACCCCCCTCCACAGCCTGAAGAAGCTTCAGAAGGCTGTATTGATCCTGAGGACTCCTGGGCTGGATTGCAGCATCTCCCCAGGGATCCCAATTTGTGGACTTCATCTCAGAAGGACAATTAGCGGATGCCTCTTGAGAGGTGTCCCCGTCACCCACCAGGTCATCAACCATCCCAGAACCTGCTCTCCATGAGGCCACTGTCTGCGGGCTGGATTATCTGGAAGCTGGCATCAAAAGAGCGACTTCAGTCACAGCCAAGGCATCTGGGGGAATTTTTTGCTTCTTCCCTTTGAATGGCAGATCTTTGTGCCTTAACTCAAAATTCCCTTCCATTTGAAAAGAAATTTCTTGTGTGGAATGAGAAGAGGTGGCTACTGTTTCAGGAGCACCAGTCCAAACTCCGCGAGGGTTATGGAACTAGTGGTGTTTTGTTTTTTTTAGCTTGAATTTTGAGCATTGAAAGTCTGTGATTGAAGCCCAAAGTTTGTACCTGAAGAATGAGGTCTCCTGCTGGCTCTCTGTGAGAGTTACTGCTCTGGTCTCTCTGCCCCCTAGACAGCTAGTACTTGAGGCAGGTAATTTTGTAGCAGCTCTGTGTTAGGAATAACTGAAGCATACAGTCAGTGCAGCAAGACAGCAGAAATACTCATAGGAGGTTGTTTGTTGCAACTCTGGTTCATTCATCTGACCTTGCTTCTTTCCGAACATCCTCTGCTCGGACTGGGTAGCCCTGCTGCATTTTTGCCGCATGAATAATGGAAGTCATCTATCACTGCCAGAGCGGAGATACTGAAGAAATCCCTGCTCACAGAGGAGTCTGCCAATCATATCTCTGCATGAGTTACTGCTCTGCCCTTGCCTTCTTCCCAGTCAGCCTCATATGGAAGCAGAAAATCGTACTGTGCCTCTGAATTGGGAATTATTGGGGCATTCAACTGCTGATGCCAAGATGCAACACCATTATCTGCCTAGAACAGTGACTCATTCAGATACAGAAGAACTGGGCTCCTCTAATGGCTAGAGGCATCTATAAACTAGTAGTGATGGTCCTATATGATTTAAAAATAAATGGTTTGGGGGATAGAAATGAAACGTGCCTCGGCTTAAGTTCAAGGGGAGGGAAGTTTCTCTTGATTATGAGCAGTTTGGGAGAAAGCTGCCCATGCTCTTGATTGCTGTTTCCTTTCTAGATCTGGGCGTCTAACAAGAAAGTTGCAGCCACCAGCCTCTCTTGCTATAAAGCTCCCTTACCTGGCTGCAACCTCATTTCATTTAGTTGCTATAATATGTATTTTTTCCCCCAGAGCCCCAATGTCTGGCTCCTGGACACTCGTTCTCAGCACTGCTGCCATCCTCGGCAGCTCCAAAGCCACTGAGCAGATGTCTTACCGTGTGCTTCATGCCACCACAGTGAGCATTTGAGACAAAAGGCAGGGATTTTTCAATTATAGCCACGCTCTCAAAAGGGCATCGGAGCAGCAGTGTCTATTACAGAGCGGTTCCCCCGTTGCATCTGCTTCCTGAACTTGAAATAAGGAGATAGCCAAGGGAATCTCTTCCAACTTGGCATCTGTTAGGACAAGACTGCCTGGTGAGATGAAGGGTGAATTAGGGGTTTATTAGAGAGCAAACACACACAATCTGGCAAGACGTGCTGTTCCTCCAAAGAAGAACTCAAGGAGAGACTGGCTAGACCCAACTGAGGAGCTGTCTAATTCAGAACTGCATGCCCAGCAGCAGCCAGTTAAATGCACTCCAGGAAGCCCAGAATCAGGGCATGAATAGGCAGTGGCTCCAGGATGGGCAAACAAAAGCACTTCTTCATGAAATACCCAGTTAACTTATGGAATTCCCCACTATAAAGTGCAGAATAGAGGATTAGACAAATTAATGAAGGAGAGTTGGTGCAGCTGTTAGCCAAGATGGCTAAACAGAACCTCCATATATAGAGGCAGTATACTTCTGAATGCCAGCTTCTGGGAAAGAGGCCTTTGTATCCTGCTGGAGAGCTCCCTGGAGGCATCTGGCCAGCTGCAATTGGAGACAGGATGCCGGAATAGATGCCAGACATTTGGTCCGATCTAGCAAGGTTGCTCTAACATTACTACCCCGGCATCTGGTGTTCATATGTATATACTGCCTCTAGATATTGGTTTGTTTATTTATATCTTGGCTTTCTGTCCCATGGGGCCTCAACACAGCTTACATCGTTTTCCTCTCCCCCTTTTTATCTCCACCATAACCCTGCAAGGTAAGTTAGGCTGAGAGGGTATGACTGGCCCAAGGTCAGCAAGCTTCCGTGGCGGAAGTTCCATTTCATTATCCTACTTTTGTAGCCATTGATAGTTCTGTCCTGCCTAATCTTGCTGTCAAGCCATCTTAAGCTGTTGGCCATCACTACATCTTCAAATAGCAAAGGAGTTTCCTCATGTCCTTGGGTGGGACAGATTAGATATCAGAAGGTTGTGATTATTTCCTTTAAGAACTTATGTCTGATAGATGCTTTTGGAGAGGTAATAGCCCTCATTGTTAGTCCCTGGCTTGGATGGCCCAGTCTATCTCAATCACATCCAATCTCAGAAGATAAACAGGGTAGGCCCTGGTTAGCGCTTGGCTGGGAGACTACCAAGAAAGTCAAGGGTTGCTATGCACAGACAGGCAATGGCGAAACCACCTCTGTTCATCTCTTGCCTTGAAAACACTGTGGGGTTACTTTAAGTCGGCTGCAACTTGATGGCACTTTCCACCCCCATTGTTAGTGACCCAGTCATTCTAAGGTAGACTGCCTCCAAACATGGAAGCGCCACTTAACTATCAGCAGTTAATAAATCGAACCTCAATAAGAACCTGAGTACTGCCTTGCTGGATGAAAGCTAAGCTCCACTGCCTTTAACCTTTAAAAATAAATAAATAGGAAATCCTGATTTCAGATCTTCTATGCAATGTATGATTTGGGCCCCCAGAACAGCACAAGAGACTCCTGCTTTCTTACCATCTTGAAACCACAGTGTGTTTGAGCCCCAAGGAGGGGATGTGAACAAAATCCAGGACTTCGGGGCAGAGAGTTGGGATGGCAGTTCGCTTCCAGGAGAACTTCCTTGGCTTTCCAAAACACAAAACATTCCTTTTCTTTATTATTACACTCTTCTGACCAAAGGTTTCGAGCAAAACAATACAGTTACAAATGCAAAATACAAGGCAACAAGCATTAAAACGAAACGTTGCAAGTTAAAACCTATTAACGGCTTAAAGAAACCACATGAAGTGCTAAGAACTCGGGAACAGAGCGCGTTATTTCTGGGTTAATGACTGTCAGCAGAAAAGGAATCACCTGAGATTCAAGAGGCAGCTGATATTTACTCAGGATCGGGCTCTGAGGGGCCTCCATCAGTCACAGAACATGATGTGACAATCTAGGGACTCTGTTACTCCAAACGTGCAGCAGCGATCGCGATCAGAATATGAAGTCTTAATAAAGCGGGCCCTAAGTTCTTCCGCTGTCACAACATTCCGTCTACCTAGCATAAAAACCAGCCTATGGCCAGGAGCTGTAAGGAGGCTTAAATAGGAGGGAAAGGGCAAAAACGCAAAGCGCTGGTGATCCCACCGAGCGCCCAGTCTGACAAACACGCATGAGAACAGATTTTATTTTTAAATGGAAATGAAATGTGATGTGATTTTTAGACACGCACGAGGCGTTAACTTGGCAGTCCTGCTCTTCTTGATTAGCTTTTGAGCCTGGTAAAGCATGAAATGCTGGAAGTTCACAGATTTATTTTAAAAAGCATCACCCTTTTACCTCCTCCATGTGCCTTCCAAATGTTCATGTGTTCCCTAAGACAACCTGAAGAAAAGTGACTATCGGGGTTGTCGACAGGAATATGACCGACTCAGAAAAGCCCCCGCCCGGGGATGGGGGCAGAAAGAGATGAATTTTACAAGGCGATGCTTTTTATGAAATGAAATTAGGGTTGGAGTGTCAGGCTGGAAAAGGAAAAGTGGGTTCCAAGTGGAGGAAAATGTATTCCGCCTTGACAAAGGCATTGCCACGGTGTACGCTGTATGTGTGTGTAAACTGCCATCAAGTCACAACTGACTTACGGTGACCCTAGCAAGGGGCAAAGGAGAAGCAAAGGTGGTTTGCCTTTGCTTTCCTCAGCAGAATCTTCCTTGGTAGTCTCCCATCCAAGTACTGACTCTGCTTAGCTTCCGAGATCTGATGGGATCAGGCTATACCATGCCACCTTCCCTCCCTCCATGGTGTACCATGGGAAATTAAATATTGGGCTTGCATATAATTGAGAGCCAGTGTGGTATAGTGGCTGGCTATGACTGGGAGAGACTTGGGTTCCAATCCTCGCTTCCTTCCTGTTTTTCCACATAACCCACCCTACAAGCTTGTTGTGAAAGTAAAATGGAGGATGAGCCCCGTTGGGCACCCCGAGGTCCTTTGCAGAAAGTTGGGATAAAAATGAAATTGGTAAATGCATACTTTGGCATGTTTACTCCATTTACATGGTTCTGTATTTGCTCATGGCGGGGAGGTGGGAATGCAAGGGTTTTAATCCACTGAGAAATACGAGCTATATCATGCCCTCTGTCAGATGCTTGACAATTTACTGCCCCCTGCCCCCTGCAGTCTCAAACAGGCAGGCGGAGTCAGAACATGGCACAGCAAGGGAGATCCACGAATGGATCCTGTGTTTTTTTTAAACTTTCCATTACAGCTCTGCAGGACCTCGGTTGGGATGAGGGCCGTAGGTGTGTGTGTTAAAACTTTATATGAAAGACAGCAGGATAGTTACTGCCTTGCATTTCTTCACTGTTAACTGAGCTGGGACCGTCGCTGTCTTCAGGCCTCATAAGCACACAGATCCAAAACAACCTTTGTTTTCTCTAAAAATGGGGGCATTCTTTTGTTTTGTTTTCTTAATGAGTTTTTAAGAGGACACTGACCTTATTTTCATTAGTTCTGCCTTTGCGCAGCCCCTAGCACAAAAGAACCCGGGGCCTGCAAATGTTCCTCTTTGGCCTTGCTTTAATTAATACAAATGTTCTCAGGTTTCAGTTCTTCCATTGCATTGGTTCTCTTCCCCCCACCCCTATCAATTTCGTTGCTCAGCTAAGCATAAATCGCCCCCGCCAATCTCTCCTGACTAATTGATGCCTTCTGCAATTAAGGACTCTTTTAAACGACAGAGGTTGTTTCTTCACTTTATCTTTTGAAGCTGGATTGTCTTAAGGGCCTTCAGTCAATTCCGTTTTGTTCTCGTCAATTTCCCTTTCCAATTTCTCAAGCCTCGGAGAAGATTGGGGTAAAGGAAGGGAAAGCAAGGGTAGGTATCTCTGGGCATTATATGTGCTAAGAGTTTTCATTTCTTTAGGAAAATAAGCGTTCTATCTGCTGGGAAATTACTTTGCAACAAATCCTCATAGTTTCAACTTAATCTTGGGCTGTGATCAAATGAGAACTTAATATTTACACCGTCCCTGATTTCTGGAGATGTGTCTGCAGTCCCTCAGGAAAGCCCTTCTTGCTGAGGTTGCTCTACAAGCAATGAGACATCTTTAAAAGGTTATTAGAAATGAATAGAGGAGAATGAAACTGTCAACAGCAGTTAGCCGTGGTAGCTAAATAGAACCTCCAAGGTCAGAAGCAGTGTAAATCTGCATAACAGTGGCTCAAGGGACATACAATATTGATGAGAATTCTGCCTTTTGTGCCCTGTTTTGGGGCTTATCAGCTACAGAGATTGGTAGGATATAAGATACCCAAGGGCCATTTTCACACTACTAACCTACTTCCATAACGTTGCAAAACATTGCGCAAAAAACATGGAAGATAGCGTCTTCTCACGAGAGTTTTGCGTGATGTCGTGCAAAACTCTCATGAGAAGACACTATCTTCCGCAGTTTTTGCATGACGTTTCGCAACGTTACGGAAGCAGGTTAGTCGTGTGAAAACGGCCAAGGTTAAGAACCTGGCTTAGAAGAACCAGCCAGATACTTATGGGAAGCCCACACTGCAGTGTTCTTAGTTGTTGTGTGTCTCCAGCAGCAGATACTCAGGGGTATACTGCCTCTGAACATGGAGGGTCCATCTTATGTGTCATGTTATTGATAGCTCCTTCCTCTACAAACCTCCTATCAACCTTTTTGTAAGAGGTTTGCTGATCAGGTGAAGGGTCCATCTCTGTAACTGATGAGCCCCAAAACAGGGCACAAAGGCAGCATCCTCATCAACACTGTGTGTCCCCTGAGCAACTGGTATGCAGACTTACATCTTTCTACACGAGACGAATTCCACGAGGGCACTCAAGTGAAGGGATGCAATGTTAACCGGGAAGCTGAGTTTTAAAAGATAGAGCGGAAGGCTCTGTCAGTTTCACCTGTACCACCTGTGCTCCATGTTGTCTAATGTTAGTTCTAGAACTGATTAAGTTCTGCTTCAGTGTTTTTTCTACTCTGCATTGGGTTCTTGATGTGTCTTTTAAACTTGTATCTATTTACCCTATGGCGTTGTTTATGGAAATGTCCTTGATACTGTATTGAAATGTACTTGATACTGATTGTACTAAATAAATAAAATCTAGAGCTGGCAAAGATGGCTCCTCAGATGGTTTGTTTATTTCATCTTTGCCTCCTTGAAGGCTCTGTCAATTATGAAATAAACCCTCTTTGCCTGCTCTAGAGAGGTGAAACCAACAGAGTCTTCCGATCTGTCTTTTAAAACTCGGCTTCCCGGCTAACATTGCGTGTCCCTTCACTTGACCGTCCTTGTGTAATTCGTCTCATGTAGAGCGACTCTGAGGCTAAGAGAGAGGGGGGTTTCTGGAAGGCCACTGAGTTTATGGTAGACAAAGCAACCATCTTCCTTGTGAGCGGTAGCCCAGTTTCTCACTGGTTTGTTTTGCGGGTGATGTGCTGTTGGCACCTTTCAGTGACGAAACTCCCCCCCCCCCACACACACACATTACAATGAACTCCAAATCTGGCTGCAGCTTTTTGCCTCAGGCTGTGTGATGCTGCCCCATCATTCCCTTGCTGTTCCTTTGGGCTACAGGAAAGGTCAGGCCTTACTGAAGAAAAGGCTTTTCATTTCAGGGGTTTCTGAAGGAGGAAGTGAAGAGCAGAAAGGAGAGACCTATTCTCCCAGTGCTGAGCTTTGTGGACTCGAGTCTGCCTTTGGGCTGGGCCAAGCACCTTTTAAGGCCTCTTTGCTTTGGGATGGAGAGGTGTCTGCTTTCTTTTACCTCAGTTACTGGGGTTTTTTAATAGGAGAAAAGATGTTGCACGTTAGGCTGACTGTGGGAGGTGACTTTGCTATTCTGTGGCATCAAGAGGGCAATCAAGATGACTGGGGGTTGGAGCACCTTTCCTATGTGGAAAGGCTGAAGAGTCTGGGACTTTCCAGCTTAGAAAAAAGACGATAAAAGGTGGGGGACATGATCAAGGTGTATAAAATTATGCACAGGGTAGAGGGACTAGATGGGGAGAACTTCTTCTCCTTCTTCCCAAATAATAGAACTCAAGGGCATTCAATGAAGCTGATCAGCAATAACTTCAGAATGGACAAAAGGAAGTATTTCTTTATACAACACGTGATTGGGACATGGAATTTGCTGCCAGAGGATGTAGTGATGGCTATAGGCGTAGACAGCTTTAAAAGAGGATTAAACAGATTCATGAAGGGCAGGTCTATCTGTGGCTGATAGGGTTTGGGTCTTTCTTCGTAGTGTTCCTCTGTGTATATACATTTGTGCCCATGGAGTGGGCTAGCTGCAGGTTTTTGTGGGTCTTCTTGGAAATAGGATGTCAACGGGCCCTCCGTTGCAGCCCATTGAGAATCAGTGTGGTGCCACAGTTAAGGCGTTGGACTAACAGTGCAATCCTATGAAGACTTACTCCAGTCTAAGCCCATTGACTTCATTGGGCTTAGACTGGAGTAACTCACCATAGGATTAGCACTGTAAGATCTGGGAGTGGTGGTGGTGGAGAGAGCCCTCAAATCAGAGTTGACTTATGGCAAACCCTGGTGGGGTTTTCATGGCAAGAGACTAACAGAGGTGGTTTGCCATTGCCTGCCTCTGTAACCCTGGTCTTGGTTGGAGGTTTCCCATCCAATTACTAACCAAGGCCAGCCCTGCTTAGCTTCTGAGATCTGACAAGATCAGGCTCACTTGGGCTATCCTGGTCAGGGAAGTTCTGGGAGACCCAGGTTCAAATCCCAACACTACCATGAAGCTTGCTGGGAGGCCTCAGCTTAGTCACCTGCTGTCAGATTAACCTGCTTCATAGAGTTGTTGAGAAGGTGAAACGAGGAAGAGAGGAACATGTGCACTGCAAGAATCTCTGGGCGAGGACTGCGTGGCGGAAGGGGAAGAGTGTGATTCTCTTCAGCTGGGTGTCCTCTGCTGCCTTCAGGTAGTCTTTCTATTGGACTCAAGGTCTCCCATCAGGTCTGGGCCCTCAGCCAGGTTGTGGGCCTCCGCAGGTACCCAGCTGTGTCAGCCCCAGCTCCACCCTGAGAATAACCCTTTGCAATGACAAACCAAGCCGTGGCTCTCCAAAGCTTCTGCCATAGTAAATTAGTCTGTAAGGTGGCAGGAGGAGGCTGTTGTTCGGCTCCAGCAGACTTGCATGGCTGCCCCTCTGGAATTTGATTTTCTTTGCGCTTCTCAAGGACTGTTGTTATACTTGTGCTTTGCAAGGTCACAGTCCACATCCTTGACAGATGTGAAGTGTTAGATAGAAGTGGGGACAGGCCCTCCCCCCCTTGCTGTTCCATAATTCAGTTCTTCAGTCTACATTTCTTCTTTTCCTAACAAAAAGAAAAAAATAATTTGATTTTTCATGAATATATAATATTAAAATCTGCTGATAACATGCCTCAGAAACAATTGTTCAACTCTTCATATTGGTTTGCAGTAATCTAAATGTGTACAAGAAGTTCTAAACGTATCCAGAATATATTCATCAACTCGTCTCCTGATACTCAGAAATGATTTGTACCCAAATGTTAAGCTTTTTGATCAGTAGAATAATTCCCAAACTTTTACATTTTTTTCCAGCCAATCTATCCTTTCTTTAGTCTTATGTTCCCCTTTCTGTAATTTGCAAATGTTGTTCTTCCTGCCATGAATGTATAAAATGAAGATTCTTAACATATTTATACTGGAGACGCTGTTCATGAAATTAAGAAAGAGTAATGGAGGATCTTCATTGTATTCCGTGCTGGGATTATTACCCACACGTGGGAACAGAGATTCAGCCGGCACTATTTGCCTTGCAGTTCCCATAGCATTATGGAAGCTACTGCTGTACGTGTTTCCTTTTCACTATGCCCTGATTCTCATATGTGGATGTATTTACACAGCTTAATGCATTCAGAGGCTCTAGGGAGGGGCCAAAGCCCATGTAGCAGGGATTGGGAAAGACGATCTGTGCTTGGGGTCCCAGAGAGCTGCTACCTGCTGGAAGAGGCTGAGCTAAATTGACCAGGGGTATCAGGCAGCATCCCCCTTTCTCATGGAGGCTCAAGGTGGATTGTACAGTGTAAATCAAGTAGAATTAACAGAGGGAGACATCCAATAAGCCATGTAATAGTATTAGGATTGCAGAAATCTAAAAACAAAGCATAAGTATTAACACGACATGTAAAATTAGCAGGATAATACATACAGCAGCAGATAGTGCATGTTATATACAGTAGTATCATCTGCAATCCGTTTCTCTTTATTACAGCAGCTTTCTGAAGTATTTTGTTACAGTGCAGCCCTGTTACTTATATAAAAAGCCATCCTGAATAATTCAGTTTTGCCTAGTTTGCAGAATGCCAAGAGATTGGGAGCGTTCCTGACCTCATCAGGCAGGCCGTTCCATAAGGTAATGGCCACAACAGAGAACGCACATATATGGGCAGTTGTTGATCTTGCCCATTGCAGGGTGGCATCTCAGATGCATCTGACGAAGAGAGCTGTGGCTCTCGAAAGCTTATGCTTCAATAACGTTGGTTAGTCTTAAAAGGTGCTACTGGACTCTTTGCTATTTTGCTAGTGTAGACTAACACAGCTAACTCCTCTGGATCTCAGAGCAGTGAAGCTGTTAAGCTGGAGCCTAGGGGGAAAGGCAGTCCTGCAGATGTGAGTGTCCAAGTCCATGGGGGACTTTGTGTAGGATATCAAATACCTTGAACTGAATCCGGTAACTGATGGGCTGCAAAATGAATGGGAGTGATATGCATGCTCCACCTGATTCCTGATAATAACTGAGCAGTGGCATTCAGCACCAACTTGGGTCTCTGAGTTGACCTAGAAGGGAAACCTATGTAGAGTGCCTTACAGTAGTCTAGTCTTGATGTTAACCAAGGCATGGATCCAAGCAGCCAGATGGCTGAGTCAAGGTAGGGAGCTGTCTTTCGGGCTAAAATTAGTAGGAAGAAAGTGTTTTTTGCAGCTTTATTCACTTGCTTCCCCAGTAGTAGTGATGGAGCCAGTATAACCCCCCGGCACTTAACCGAGTCAGCAACGGTCAGCTGAACCCCACTGAAGGTGGGAAGCACAAGGTGGTCTTCAAGATCTTTACCTTCCCAACCTGCCTGACTTGTCAGGATTTAGTTTCAGTTTGTTCACATAGTCATTTAACCACAGCAGATAGCCAGTGATTCAAGATCTCTACCACATCACCAGAAGATATGGATAAGGAGATACAGAGCTGGGCGTTGTCAGCATATTGAGGACAGCCAACCTCAAAACTATAAATTTATATGTCCTAAGGGCATTACATAGAGGTTGATTATCTTGGGGATAGGATTGCACCCTGTGGAACCTCACAGGTCTCTGATGGCAACCCTTTGATCTGAGAGGAGTGATCTGAACATGCAAAGCACATCATGTGTTCAGAGATTCTAGGGATGGGACCTGGCCAAATGGAAGAGCATGCGCTTTGTGTGCGCAGGGTCCCAGCTTCAAGCACAGACATCCCCAGTTAAAGGATAGCAGGTGCTGAGAAACACCTTTCTCTGTCTAAGAGAGTGGCTTCCAATCAAAGGAGATGATACTGAGCTGAACGGACCAATAGTCTGACTTGGTATAAGGCAGCTTTGTGTATTAACGGAGGCAAGAGAAGAGTTGCCTCTGTCAGATCTGTGGCTAAATAATAGTTGTATCCAGACTACCTTCTGCAATCAGACAAGAGTCCGTTGTTTTCAAAAGATTTACTGAAAAATGCAACCATTTACTGAAAAATGCAACCATCCACTGGCCCAGATGCAATATCTGAGCTGGTACACGTGTATTGTTACGAATGAGAGACAAAGAATAAGGTACAAAGTATCAAGACTCAGCAGGCCCAACCTCCCCCCATAGTTCTCAAAACAATCCCTTTGAAGTTGGGAAAGTGAAAGTTTCCCAGGGCTGGAAAAGCTGTAGTCAAAACATTCCTCTTCTGAGAGATAGCTGCTAGGGAACATCTTGGCACCTGTGAAGAAAGCACTCAGAACACTGAAAGAATTAAAATGGAGTCTCTTTAGTTACAACATACAGAGAAGCATTCTGAACCTGACAGCCTCTTTAGTTGATCTCTTTTTGCTGTGGCTTCTGGCTTTGCTCATTCTCAACATTTAAGTTGTGGGGAAAGAAGGTCTGGGGTGGGGATTGAGGCAAATGTTCACTTTTTCACAGTTAACTCTGAGAAGATAGTATCTTCCATGCCCAACAATCTGTGTGACAATATGACATGGGCTCCGTCCGACAACTAACCCACTTCTTGTCCGATCAAGTAACACAGACAAGATGTGTTTCTATAAATTAATTACTGATCAGAGCACTCTGATGTGGTTGTGATCCAGCAAGGCCATTCTTCTGTATGCCAATGGGTGTTTCTGGGTTATTCTGGGATCTTGTGAATATGGAGCCCAGCAATGAGTGTCCCGGTTGGAGTCCCCAGTAGCTAAGATATCTTCAGGCCTCCTTCTAGCACTACTGAATTACTGAGTATCTCTAGGAAAGCATTAGAGATGAAGACTTGGAAGTGATAGTTCAGAGTTCCATTGTGGCCACCATATTCTGACTGCAACCGTGATTCTTTTGGGTCATGGTGGGGCTCCAGCCTGCCTTTGCAACTCTGCAATCAGAGCATTAGATGATACACACCAGCTACAAAAGGGGGAGTGGTAGATGGGAAGAGGAGAAGCCAACTGAAAACTTAATTTCTAGTGATCTTTCTCTCCCCCACCCGCTCTAAGCGCTTCTGTTAACAGACAAGCGTCAGCTCCCGCTGCAGTGTGAAAATAATTTAGCACAAGTAGGCAGGCAGCACTTCTTTCTTTCTCCATCTAAATTAGATAGTTCCTTTGCGAGAAGGAAGCCTGCCTAAGTAAGGCAAAGGGTGTAAGGTGACGGGTGGGGGAATGTGGACTTGTCTCTGTAGTTTTGTCCTGATAGGGCTGCAAGTCTGTGCCAAGCCAAAGTTGGCTCTCAAAAAACTAAACTCAGCAGTCATCACCAAAGAGAAACCAAATCCTCTGGATGCAAAGGAAGCTGCCTGGATTGTTTATTTTAATTTTGCTGTTTATACCTCACTTTCCCCCAATGGGGACCCCAAAGGGGCTTACAACAATGCTCTACTGTGAGGTAGGCTAAGCTAAGAGAGTATGTATGACTGGCCCAAATTCCCCCACCAAGCTTCCATGACGAAGTGGGGATTTGAACCCGGGTGTCTGTGATTGTACTCTGATACTCTCACCACTGCACTGTAAGCATTCCATTCTAGCTCACTAAGATCTGCCCTGACCATGATCTAAGGCACAGGGAGGTTATTTCAGACACCTGCTACTTGTATTCCTTTAACAGGAGATGCCAAGGACTAACACTGGGGTCTTGTGTGTGTGTGTGTGTGTGTGTGTGTGTGTGTGTGTGTGAGAGAGAGAGAGAGAGAGAGAGAGAGAGAGAGAGAGAGAAGCAGGTAGTCTACCTGTAGAGAAGGGTTGCCAATTCCAGGTTGGGAAATTCCTAGAGATTTTTGGATTGGAGCCAGGGGAGGATGCAGTTTGGGGTGGAGAAAGACTTCAGTAGGTATAATGCCATAGAATCAACCCTCCAAAGCAGTCATTTTCTCAAGGGGAAATCTCTGTTTTCTGGAGATCAATTGTAATGCTGAGAGATTATAGAATCATAGAGCTGGAAGGGGCCTTACAGGCCATTTAGTCCAACCTCCTGCCCAGTGCAGGAACAGCCTAAAACATCCTCGACAAGTATTTGTCAAGCTGCTCCTTGAAGACCGCCAGTGAGGGGGAACCCACCATATCCGTAGGCAGCCGATTCCACTGCTGAATTACCCTTTAATAACCCTTTTGAAAAACAAAATAATAATAAAAAGTGATACAAAAAGAAAAAGAATTATATAACATAGATGTCTAAATCAGAGATATTTATATATAACAGAATATATAAACCACAAAGTATTTCTCCCCATCACCCCCTTACTTAAATTAAAATACATTCTATTCAACACTCCAAATTACTAATTTAATAACTAATCCATTATACCGATAATTGTTCTTAGGTTTTATTAATTTTCAGCTACATAATTTAAAAAAACTTTCCATCTTTTCTAAAATTCTAGGATTTGCCTATTATCTATATAAGATGATAATTTTGCCATTGACGCATATTCATATAGTTTATTCATCCATTCTGTTAAATCCGTACAGGATTCTGCCTTCTATTTTGCTGCATATACTACTGTTGCCACTGTCACTGTATATTTAAATAGTTTGCTATGTATTTTTATAATATTATTTGGTAAGATATTTAATAACATATTTTTAGAATTCAATACAAAGTGAAACTTTTTAGTATCTTTTTCATCCCTTCATGAATTTCTATTCAATATTTCCTTGCTTTCTTGCATGCCCATCACATGTGACAGAACGTTGCATCCATGTGTTGACATTTCCAGCATTTCCCGCTGTAATCCTTATTAGCTTTTGTAATGTCCTTAGGAATAATGTACAATCTAAAGAACATTTTATACCAGTTCTCTCTTAATATTTGACCATTTGTAAATTAGATCTCTTTCATCCATAAATGTTCCCACTGGCTCATAAATATATTTTCTCCAGTCATAGATCCAGAGGAGTTAGCCATGTTAGACCGTAGTTGCAAAATAGTAAAAAGTCCAGTAGCACTTTTAAGACTAAGCAACTTTATTGAGGCATAAGCTTTCGAGAACCACAGCTCTCTTCATCAGATGCATCTGATGAAGAGAGCTGTGTTTCTTGAAAGTTTATGCCTCAATAAAGTTGACTAGTCTTAAGGGTGCTACTGGACTTTTCACTATTTTCTCCAAATGTTTGCATCCATTTTATCATACAGTTTTTTACTTGTTCTGATTCTGTGGCATATTGCAATAAGATTTTATATACTTTTCTTAATTGGCTACCTTCTTTGGATAGTTGTTCTTCAGGTTTAAACACCATTCGATAATACATCAGCCATGCAATGTTTTTTCCTTGAGCTTGAATTTCTTGCCATGTTTTTATTTTTCCTTGTTTATCCAATCCTATATTTATAATTTACATAATCAGTTTTATTTCTTGTAATAATATCATAATAGGCATGTATTGGTGACGACAGTAGCAAAGCTGGCAGACTTAATCTGTTTCTACATTGAAACCATATTCTTAATAGTCCATCCCTCAAAATATGAGTGCCATCTTGTCTTTGAATAGTTTTTAATGATTTCCTGATCTATAAATAATGATGAATTCCTCCTTTGGTGTCAATTATCTCCTGTTTTATATTTCTTCTGTTTGGATTTATAATCCATCCTGATATCCAAACTAGTGCAGCTGCTTGACAGTACATTTTAATATTTGGTACTGCTAACCCACCTCGGGTCCCCCCCCCAATCTTATAATATTTTAAATCTTATTCTTGGTTTCTTCTCATTCCATAGAAAATCATTTACCCTTTTTGGCTATTTTTAAAAAATCTTCTAATCTATATGGATTGGCAACATTTGGAACAGAAAGTTCAATTTTGGTAATATATTCATTTTAACAGCAGAGATTCTTCCACTGCTGGATAACTCTTAACATGAAGAAGTTTTTCTTAATGTCCAGCCGGTACATTTCCTCCTGTAGTTTAAACCTCGAGGTTGGCAACCCTACAGACCTCGCCAAGAACATAACGAAGCTGCCATGTATCAAGTCAGGCCTTGGGTCCATTATCTGTTCCAGTGGTCATCCACTTTTGCAGACCGGAGACCCAGCTTAAACTCCTTCTGAGTCCAAAGGAATAGTTTCCACCACAGAGTGGTCTCACCTAGCAATTCTGCTGCTTCTCTACAGTGCATGCACAAAGAGGAGCAGGAGGGCATGATGAATGCCCACAAGAAATAAGGCCTTCCCAAGGGGGGTGCTCGCCACACAGCGGGTGGGGCTCCAAGATTTACCCGAGATTCCCGACCTACGGCATGAAGACCACCGGCTTGTTCTGACTTGTTGCAGCAGCTCCGCAACTTCTCAGGGTGGACAAGAGAGAGAGGGGCCTTCCTCACCATTTGGTCATGTCCTATGGCTCCTCCTTTCTTGCACTAGGAGGGAAAAGTTGGTCCTTTTTCTTTCTTTGTAAAGTTCTTAGGTCAAAGAAAACTGTGTTGCTCCAGGAAATAAAATATAAATTGGACCAACAGATAATGCACCTGGAAAGTGAATAAAAAGAGGATGGGAAAGCACATCAACGGAGAAAATGAGGCATAGGCCCGAAGATTACTGCAGCATATTTCATGCCCAAAAATGAATAAATAAGGCCCGGCGTTCCGTGAGCCGATTATCTGGCTGACGGCTTTCCCGAGTTCCTCAGTAATTGGTCAATTTTGTCACTTCGGCTGTCTGCCAGATTGTTTCCAAACATCTTAAAGCTTTAGGTGCGGATGCTGCTTTGGGGTTTGTTTGTTTCCTAGTTAGCTGGTAAGTTTATCTTGCCGGTGCATCGAAGATTGATAATAAGTTCCAGGTCGCATGTCTCTCTGCCTTTCCAGCCTATTGTGAAAAGAACAGCGAGCGGGTCCAAGGAGCCCTGGTAATTCACAGTGGTCATGTAACGAATTGTAACTTGCCTGCATGTTTTTATGAAAGGATCACCACCATGTTGGCGTTTTTTAAAAATTAACTGGAGAAAAACCGCATCCCTGGCAGTTAGCCAAGTCCATTTTGAGATATTAAAGGCTGTCAGGTACCATTGATGTGATCTTTTATAAAGATTTTTCTTTCAGGTTTATACAAAATAGCTTCAAAGTTATGTTCCCAGTACGTTAGCATGTATTTTCTTTGTTTGTGTCGATTTATTATAGGATTTACTTGTCATTTTTAAGATGATGCCCTCAGGAAGCCCAGCAGGCAATATCCTTCTCCCACAACTGTTATTCAGAGGTAGACTGCCTTTGAACCTGGAGATCCCGTTTAGGCAACTGGTTATCACATACAAAGCTCTTCACGGCCTTGGTCCGGCATACCTATGGGACTACTTCCCTTTGTATGTTGCTCCACGGCAGCTTCGCTCTTTTGAACAGGGTGTCATGTCTGTGCCCTATCCATGCCATACTTAATGCTGACCTAATGTTTCTGAACCAATGTTTCATGCTATAACTTGATGTCATATTGCCAGTGCCATAACCGTTTCCTTTCACAGGCTTATTGAAGCTCCAGGTACCTTCTCTAACGGGCTGTAGAAACTTTCAGTGCTTCTGACCGCGTATCCTGCTCACTCCCATGCACTGCTATGCCTCAACTTTGATCTCTTGCTTTCTCAGTATCTAGACTCGATAGTACAAATATGTGAGACGTTTTCAGGAGGAGTTCGCGCCAAAAGTCCTGTTTTACTGTTGGGAGGGGGAAGGAGCAAACGTGTGTGTTAAGAGGAAGGATTTTCCCACAGGTTCCTGTCAACCTGTTCTCAGTGCTTAGATGCTTACCTTACTTCTGAGAGGACATATCTGTGGAAATGATCTGATTTCTGCATAAAGCCATTTAACCAAGAGTTTGGATTTCTTGTTGCAATGGTACAGGGATCTATCTGCCATAGCCTGTCATCCATAGCCTGACACAGGGTCTCCTGCAGGTGCCACCCTGCACATTGGTGAAATCAACAGCAGCCCGTGCACGGGCTTTCTCTATGGTGGCCCCTACCCTGTGGAATGGCTTGCCTGAGGAGGTCAGGAGAGCCCCCACTCTCCTGGCTTTCCGCAAACGATGCAAAACCAAACTATTCAAAAAGGCTTTTTACTCAGATAGGAGGGCTGTATTGAAGGGAGGGGTCTCAGATGCTTTGGTAATGAGTTAGGGACCATAGACTTCACCACTACGTTGCCTTATGTACTACCCATCTACTTTAAATATGTGCTCCTATATGCTACATGTGCTTCATGTTGTCTAATGTCAGCCCTATAACTGCTTCTGTTATATTTCAGCATTTCTCCGACACTGTATTGGATTCTTGCTAATACTATGTCTTTGTAAACTTCTATTTATTTACCCTATGACATTGTTTATGGAAATGATACTGATACTGTACTAATCTCACACTGTGTAATCCGCCTTGAGTCTCAGTGAGAAAGGCAGACTATAAATAAATAAATAGATGGAATCTGCATGGATGTTTAAACGGATACAATAATATTTCTATTGGGTGCGGGGAGAGCATCCCAACTTATATAGAGCAGACACATAAGGAATAGAGCCCTGTCTCTTCTAACGGAGAGCAGAACTCCTCCAGAGAGTCAGAAAGCTTGTTCCCTTCTTGGATCTTTCACGCCTCTGCTAAACCTTTCCTCCTCTGTGAATGTCTCTAATCCCTTTTGAAAACTGTCCGAGGCAGTGGCTGTTATTTAATGGCAGCTAATGCCGTGCACTTAAGGTTTCACATTGTGGTTAGCACTAAACCACTGGCAAGCATTAGGCCTGCACCGGGCCCCTGTGTATCTCCTTGCCAAGCTAAAAGCATCTTGGGCAGACTTTTTCTTGGTTCCTCGTAAGAACAATTTCTGGTGTGGAAGAGCTGATGGAGCGAACAAGGGTGGCCGGCTTTACTAGATGTGGCTGGAGCAGAACTGGCCTCCCAAAGAGTGGCAGCAACTGGCCAGGAAGCTCAGTGGGTGGCTTTGTGCCACACACACTCTTATCAGCCTAACCAGCCTCACAAGGTTGTTGTACGGGTTAAATAGGGAAAGGAGAATCATGTGCTCTGCCCCCCCCCTTCTTGGAGGAGAGATAAAAACATACTCGAGAAATCTCCCTTCATCAGTCTTGAGGCAGGTATCCACGGAACTCCTTCCCGCTTGGGAAGGCAAGAGTGTGAAATGGGTTAGATGCCGTCCTCTTTCTGGCACCTCAGCAAGCCTGACGTGAGACCTCTTCAGAGGAGCATGCTTTTAAAAACTGGCTTAGCAAAGCAGCCTATGCAAAAAGCCTCTTTCGCCCTTCAAATTCTCTTTTTCCTCAGGGGGTGAAGGCTGTCAGCTTTCCCATATAAATGCACTTTGGGCGGGAGGGATGGCGGATCAGGGGCAGAACATCCGCTTTGTATGCATAAGGTCCCGGGTTCAATCTCCGGCAATTCCTGTTAAAAGATCAGGAAGCGGGTGACGCGGAGGACCTCCGCTGAGACCCTGGAGAGCAGCTGCCCATCAGAGGGGAGAAGATTGACCTTGAGAGACCTTGAGACCCGTCTGACTCAGTACAAGGCGGCTTTGTGTGTTCAAGTGAGGAAAAAGCAGAGCTCTGAGAAGCAGAGGGGGAGGCTGTACAAATTCTGGTCCCCCCCCCTCTTAAATTTCAGCAGATGTGCTATAAAACAAACTCTTCTTATGAAGCTGGGGGGCGGGTAACAACCCGTCTGCTTTGGAACTTAGCAGGGAAAAAACTATTTTAGTATAATTCTAATGTTTTGTTTTTTTAAAAAAGCGAAGCTTATGTCTGCTCAATTGCATCCAGGGGAAGGAGGGGGGAGATGCATCGAGTTTGCTCACGGCGCTGCCACGCTCTCGCTTCTTTATTCCAGAGGTCTTGTCTGACAGCAGCACACCTTTAAGAGGCTCCGCGAGTTGGTTTTATTGTCTTCCCGCTTGTGGCGAAGACAAAGCTAATTAGGGAAGTGCCGTACGCTGCCTGTGCGCCTCTGCAAGGGGGGGGGGGAGAAAGGGCTGGCAGTGAGAGAGGCGGGAGGAGTTGAGGCTGGTTGACAGGGGAGCCGACGACCTTCTCTCCCCTCTGCTGAAAAATGAGAGATATGTGGGGCCAAAAAGGATCGGGCAGATTGCTTTTGCAAAGGCAGCTTTGAAAAGGACACTTCTCTGAAGAGGCTTTGCGTCGAGTTGGCTGAGACCCGTGAAAGAGATGGCTGCCCGTTCCCTGGCGGGAGGACGTTCCAGGGATAACTCCACAGCGAAAGTGAGGGGCCACTTAATAAAGCATCCGCTGTCCCGCCTGGGTTCAGTTCCCATTATTTCCAGTGGAAAAGACTTCCAGGATGGGAACGGCCACCTGCCTGAAGCTGTGGAGAGCTGCTGCCCGTCAGAACAAATAGGTTTAAGACGGTGGCTTTCTATAAAAACAGCTTCTGGTTGTAGGAGAAACTGCTTTCTGTGCAGAAAGTCACAGGTTCTCTCTAGGGTTGCCCTTACCCTCTGGGCGGGAGGTGGCAGACCTGGCACTGACCTCAGTTCTGTCCTTGTGTGTGCACAAAGCACGTGCGCGCACCCAGCCTGCATAATGACATCACTTCCACAAAGTGACATCATCGTGCAGGCCACGTGCTGCCCCTGGGTGCGCTCCAGACTCCGCAGCAGCTGAAACAGGCCCAATTTGGCCTGAATCGGGCTGCTGTGGTGCATGAGAGTGTTGCTGGGGTGGCACCACGAGCCCTGGAGTGCTCCTGCACTCCTCAGCGGGCAGAATTGGGCCCATTTCGGGCCAAAATTGGTGTGCTGTGGTGCGCGCGAGTGTGGCCCGGGAGGTCCATTCCCCTGCCTCCCCCCCCACCGGCCTGGTAAGTGGGGGTGGAGGGAGGGATCGTCCACCCCCAGCAGGGGACTGGCAACCCTGTTTCCATCCCTGGCATGCCCACTTAGTAGAAAAAAAGTCCCATTAGTTTCATTTGGAAACATTTATCCCTTCCTGAGGCCTTGGCCAGCCACTGCCAGGTGGAAGAGACAGGTTTTGGCTAGCAGGGTCAGTAGTTCCATTCTGCATAAAGCAGATTACTATTTTCATTCGCCGTTGCCACAATCTATGGTGATGAGCTTTTGCTGAGATGGCTGTCAAGAGGAAATAGACAAGTGTCATCTTGGAGGGAGTAGAAGTCTCTCTCTGGCTATTGGCCAGGAGAGTTAAATGGAACCTCCATATTCAGATGGAGTGTACCTCTGAATACCAGATGCTTGTGACAAACAACGGAGGGAGGCAACCCCCTTCATGTGAGCTTCTCTGAAGCACTTGGCTGGCCCCAGTTCGAACAAAATGCTGCACTTTGTGGACCTTCGGGGATGATTCAGGAAGTTGTTTCCTACATTCCTGAGTTTTACAGATAAAGCAGGCAGAGCAAGTGGAAATCAAGCAAGTGCACAGATTGGCCATGCTGGTCTTGAAACAGCATCAGATCCCAGAAGCAACAGTGTGCCGTAGCAGCCGTTTTGCTAGCCAACTCCAAAACTCAGAGGGAATGTGGAAGCTCAGATGAGTGGAGGGGTCAAAGCCCCAAATCTCATTTCTCTGGGCCTGGTACAGCAACACACACACACACTCCCCCCCCCCGCCCCCTGAATCCCATCTCATCCCAGATTGTGGTAACAGGGTTAAAACTGAGGCACCTCGTAAACGTAAAATGGCACCCTTGTTATTTATTTAAAATGTTTCTATGCTGCCTTTCTACCCAGTTTATGGTCCCCAAGGTTGCCTTTACTTCGTTGAAAGCCTGTGGAATTGACTCACACCTGCTGTCCAATGGCTGCAAGGGAGTGTCCCGCACCACTGCCTGCTCCCAGAGTTTGTGGCTGCTCCGGTGTTACAGAATAGCTTCCTGGAGGAAATGAGAAGGCTCTCTCTTGCAGTTTCAGAGGGCTTGTAAAGTGGAACTGGAGGAGGCTCCTCGAGATGAATGCTTTGTGGGTGCCACGGATTTTAAAGATTTTGTTTCTGATGGTTGTTCGGCTTTGTCATTTTTAGAATTATGGTGCGTGCGTGTGTGTTACTCGCTTTGGTGAGCTTGTAAAGGTTTGTAATAACTCAATAACCAGAGCTGCAGCCTTCAGAAGCTGGCCAGGTGGATGGCTCCTGTCCTGGAGAGATGGTCTGCAATGCCCCTGTTATGCGACTCCCTCCCTATTTAGACCCCAGGCAAAGTCTGTCCTGTAAGCCCGAGCATTTGATGCTTTGGTTTGCTTGCACTGGTAAATATGCCTGTGTTTGCAGCTGCTTGGATAGGGATCAAATAATGATTTTTCCCGTGGAGGGCTGATTGACAGTGACAACTTTTTGATGTGCCAGTAATATTTTTATGTTGCGTTGTTCTTTGTGCTTGGTTTGCTTGCTCGTGGTTGTGTAAGGCCATGGCCCAGCAGAAAGATGGAGCATAAGGTTTGAGAGAGAGAGAGAGAGAGAGAGAGAGAGAGAGAGAGAGAGAGAGAGAGAGAGAGAGAGAGAGAGAGAGATGGGTCTGGATTTGTTTTGACTCTGAGGACTGAGCCACCTGTGATGTCAGAGATCTGTGATGTGCAAGTTGAAAAAAGCAGCTGTTTGGGGGTGGGGGAGACACAGATCAGGGATGCTGCTTTAGGCAAAAGTGCCTAAAAATCAGAAATGTGCCTTAAAATCAGAAATGCCTCCCTGCACTGCTTTCTCCCATCCTGGTGACAGAGAGTGCCGTCAAGTCATAGCTGACTTATGGCAACCCTTGGTGGGGTTTTCATGGCAAGAGACTAACAGAGGTGGTGTGCCATTGCCTGCCTCTGCATCCCTGGTCTTTGTTGGAGGCCTCCCATCCAATTACTAACCAAGGCCAACCCTGCTTAGCTTCTGAGATCTGATGAGATCAGGCTCACCTAGGCTGTCAAGGGCCGTTTCCAGATGGCTTACCTTCTGCCGCTCCATGCCGCACGCGCGAGTTTTGTGCGACATTGTGCAAAACTCGCACGAGAAAACGCGATATTTCGCGTTTTCCCCGGCACGAGCCGCGACGTTGTGGCATGGAGCGGCAGAAGGTAAGCCATCTGGAAACGGCCTCGGTCAGGGCCTTCCCCATTCTATACAGTTGCTTTTTGCAGCTCGGTCATGCATCTGGATATTCAAGCACAAATCTCCAGCATCCCATGTGGCTTGGCCCTTCAGTGAGAAGGTGGCAAGGACTGGCCACCTTGAATGCTGTAAAGTGGAAAGGCAGCTAATAAATGTTTTAAACAGATAAAATAAATATGGGCCAAGGAGCATTGGGTGCAGAGTCCCCCCCCAGTGCTTTCATGTGAGAGCTCTGCAGTTGTGATGAGCTAGAGAAAAGACATGTAGCAGCCAAGCACGGTGTGTTCTTGATGCTGTTGTGGTTTATATATCTATATTTAAAAAACATTATCGACAGTTCCTTGAGCGCAGCCACCTTCCTTCCCTTCAGGGGCAGAGCTGAAAATGAGGTGCAACCTGTCGCTTCTCCCTCTTTCCCCCTCTCACGCTCTCTCTTTCTGCAAAATTGGGTTGTCATGGAGATCTGACCACCTACCAGTGGAACAAGACAACGGGCTTGTGCCCCCCCCCCTTCACTAACACTTGGGAGCCTTAAGAGAACATTTCGTGATGAATTTTTGGCTCCTCGCAAACCAAAAAAACAGAAGCGGCTTCATTCCGCCCAGGGGCTGCATTGCTCTTTTGAAAAACCATCCTCCGCTGCTCAGCGGTTGCTTGGCATCCTTTTGCATATACCCCTTAACCTTTGTTCTCTCTAGTCTGGGCGTACCTCACCCTCCGAGAGTGGAACACTTCCTCTTGACTTTGTGGACTGGCTGAGCTTTGGCCAAAGGTACCTCTGGGGTGGTGTTGGGTGTCTGCCTCAGTTTAGGGAGAGGAGGCAGGGATGCTGAAATGAAAACATTATCACTGTTGTTATCTGCCAAATGTTTGTACCCAGGGCCATATTATTCATAAGGCTGACTAGGCCGAAGCCTAGGGGCCCTGCAGGGACAAGGGCCCATCATTATTTTTTGCTGAGGTACACCCCCACATAAATTACAATTAATTGATTCTCTTATATAACCTCTATTAATAAGATAATTTTAAAAAGGTAAAGGGCAAGCACCAAGTCATTACTGACCCATGGGGGACGTCACATCACGGCATTTTCTTGGTGGACTTTTTGTTACGGGGTGGTTTGCCATGGCCTTCCCCAGTCATCTACACTTTACTCCCAGGAAACTGGGTACTCATTTTACCGACCTCGGAAGGATAGAAGGCTGAGTCAACCTTGAGCCGGCTTCCACCGGGATCGAACTCAGGTCCTGAGCAGAGCTTGGGCTGTGAGCAGAGCTTGGGCTGCAGTACTGCAGCTTACCACTCTGCACCACAGGGCTCCTAATAAGATAATTAACTGCTTCCTTATTGAAGGGAAACAAATTGTCTCTCATATTAAAACAATTATCCATAAATTATATATTTTTGATAAATAATAAAAAACATTCACTTAAAAATATTACAATATTGAACAATTATACCTCCCAAATGTGCTTTCCTGAAGAGTTAATAACAATAATAACAATAACATTCAATTTATATACTGCCCTTCAGGATGACTTAACGCCTACTCAGAGCAGTTTACAAAGTATGTCATTATTATCCCCACAACAAAACACCCTGTGAGGTGGGTGGGGCTGAGAGAGCTCCTAGAAGCTGTGACTGATGCAAGGTCACCCAGCTGGCTTCAAGTGGAGGAGTGGGGAATCAAACCCAGTTCTCCAGATTAGAGTCCCACACTCTTAACCACTACACCAAACTGGTGTACTGTTCTACTCGTGCAATAAAAATATTTAAAAAATTGTGACTGGAATTCTTCAGGTGACCCTCAAAATGGCTATAGGGCTATGTTCTGTGGTCTAGTACCTCCCAGAATCAGGCTGTCAGCTGTAGTGGGGTGAAAGACTGAAGTGACAAAGAGGGCACGAAATACCTGAAAGCCTAGGGGCCCAGCCATGGGTTAATAATGGCCCTGTTTATACCACCATTCAGCGCAGCCCTGTTGCATCAAACCAGTGGTACACCTAGTCCAGCCTTCAGCATCCAACAGCAGCAAGTTAAATACCATGAGGGAAGCCCACAACCAAAGCCCAACGGCAACAGTCCTTGCATGCTGACCCCCACCCAGGCATCTGACAACCAGAGGCCATCTGCCTATCTGCCCATTTAGCTAGCTAGCCGGCAATAGACCGATCCTCCAGAAATCTGTCCATTCCCCTTTTCAAGGCTGATTTAATCCCCCTTTTCAAGGGATTTGTATCCAGATACCTTTTAAAAACCCATCTAAGCCAGCGTCCATCACCACATCTTGTGGCAGGGAGTTCCTGCAGTCAGTTACACCTCTGTCTTAAACGTACTGGCATTTGCTTTCCAAAGCCGTTAACCAAGTAGAACCAGGGATATTTCAATAACATCTGTGAGCAACAGCTTCCAATACCCAAACGCTAAATATGAAGGCAGCATAAAAAATATTTCCTTAATTAACTCAAGCGATATCACAGAAAGCCTAACAGAGTAGAAAATTCATCACCCGCTTCCTGTAGACAGGCAGATCCGCAGAGGGTGGAATTCCGAGCATAAATCCAACTAGAGATCCTGGTAAAGTTCTGGACTAGGACTCAGGAGTTTGGGTTCAAATCTCTGTACAATCATGTATCATGGAATCATAGGGTTGTAAGGAACCTCCAAGGTCATCTAATCCAACCCCCTGCACAATGCAGGAAATTCACAGCTACCACCTCTACCCCACACCCCCAGTGACCCCTGCTCCATGAAGTTCTTTGGGTGACCTGGGGCTAGTCATTCTCTTTCGGCCTACTTTGCAGGGCTGTTGTGAAAATAAAAAGGGCTGCATATATTGCTCTAAGCTCCTTGAGGGAAGGATTGACATAAAAATATTGTAGGCAGGGCCATGTTCCCAGAAGATACCAGTTTTTCATTCCCCATGATGGGTATTTTAATCAGGACCACCATGGTAGATCTGGAGATGTTCCAGGGACTGGATCTTGCCCTTAAGCTACTCTGGGCCCCGATCATTTGTGGCTTTAAAGGTCAAAACCCTCAAACCTATCCTGGAAATAAAGCAGAAGGCAGTGAAATTACTGCAGCACAGGTGTGGAATAGGCTTCCTTCCCCTTCCTACAAAAGATAGGTGGCATCAGTCTAAATTAACTGAATTTTCTAAAGACGCCTTCAAGAGCAGCCCCATACAGAGCCCATAACAGTGGTCTAGTCTGGATGTCAGCGAGGCATGAATAACAGCAGGGATGCCTTTGTGTTCCAGCAGCATGCAAACCATTCACAGCTGATTGGATGTCAGAGTTTTCGAAATCCCTTAAAATTAACCTGTAGACTGAATAATGTTTTCTTCTGGGGATGAGATAATCTGTGTTTTGTTTCACGGCGGTAGACGGAAAGCCCAAGTGGCAGCTTGCGGAGAGGTTCATTGTAGGCAGAATATTACGGCTGCCGTTTCTTGCTGGCTTTTGGCCTGCAGCCGAACACAGCAAAGCACATTTGAACCAACGGGACGCTGTTGTTGGAGGAAGAGTGCCTGTTGCCTGGAGCAAGGGAGGCGGCATTGGGAGAGCGTTGGGAGCGGCCTGTTGCCTTCAGGACTATGGGCTTCCTTGGAGGCACCTGGTTACCTAGCCTGGTATATTCCAGCAGGGCTTTTCTGGCTGCCGTAGCATGTTTAGACGAAGAATACCTTTGAATGCTAATTGCTAGAGGAAGGCAGCGGCTGTTGCCTCCATGCCCCTGTTTGTGGGCTCCTGGGAGACATTTGCTTGGCCACTGCGGTCAATCGGATGCTGGATAAGACTGTGGTGAGGTCTACTCATGTGTTCTTAGGGCTTTGGCCAGCCTGCAGAGTAGCGTTCTGGTGCCACAGCTTCCGAGTGTCTTTCTGTAGAGCTTCATGCAGCAGGAGCAGTCTGTCTGAGTAATAAAGAATTTGAAATCTCATTAGATGATGTTGATGCGCATTTTCCCATAGTTCATCTTGCATTTTACCAATCACAGCAGGCCCCCCACAGAGATGACTTTATCTCGCAGGTATGTTGAGTGGCTGGTGCCCTGCCAGATTAGACCAAAAGTCCATCTAGTCCAATATCCTGTTTCCCACTGTGCCGAACCAGATGCTTGCAGAAAACTTACAGCAAGGCACAGAAGCAAAGCCTACCCTGGTGTTGCCCACCCCACTCCCCGCCCCACAAGTAGCATTTAGTATACTGACTCTGAACCATTTTTATTTCATTTAGGCCTCAAGGCTAATAGCCTCTGATAGACCTATCCTCCATGAAAGGTTTAACCCCTTTGCCAAGCTATCTGAACTGCAAACCAACAAAAGGAACCCCCTGGCTATACCGACAACACAAGTACAACAACCAGGGTCACAAAAATTAATCATGCAAGGTTGATATAAATTTTTGTATTAAATCCAAAGTGCAACAGTGCAGAGGTGCAATATATATCAAACAAGATTTAAAGTGCATATATATACAAGAAGAGGTAGTCTATCGGGTAAACAATAAATATATTTCTATATACAATGAATATTCTGGTGGTGGGAGAGTGTAGACAGATGGTAACTATCGGTGTACTTGGAACTGCAATGGTGTGTGGAGTGAGGGGAGATGCCAGTGGACATCCATAGAGTCTAGCCCAGGATGAAGAAAGACCGAAACGGGAATTGGAAATAGCAAGCTGTAGCCCGTCGGCTAGGTGTCTCTGGACACGTCCTTTTTCCACTCTTGAACATATGGACATTTCCTGTGTGCATTCTTCCATCTGTCTACACTCTCCCACCACCAGAATATTCATTGTATATAGAAATATATTTATTGTTTACCCGATAGACTACCTCTTCTTGTATATATATGCACTTTAAATCTTGTTTGATATATATTGCACCTCTGCACTGTTGCACTTTGGATTTAATACAAAAATTTATATCAACCTTGCATGATTAAGCTATCTGAACTAGCAGCAGTCACTACATCTTGTGGCAGTGAGTTCCACAAATGTATCATTGTTGCAGGCTTGAATTGCTGTACAGTTGTCGCGAGATGCTGGATAACCTAGATGTAAATTCATCGCAGTTCTATTCCTGGGATTGGTGGGCTCCCTCTTTAGGGTCTTTTTTGATGTTCTGTGGACCCCTGATTCACTTTTCTTTAGATGTAGTTGTGCTCTGTGTGTGCATCATATTTTGTTTGGGGTAATGGCATGGGGGAGGAAGTGTGTAATGCTTCCACCCATGCCACTTTCTTATTCTAATTCTCCCCTCCCCCATGATACAAGCACCTGCCTTTTTTTTTTTTTTACTTTGTGGGTCTAATAGCAGCTTTGAGAATGGGAGACTGTAGATTAAGGAAACGGTGTGTGGGCAGGAAAGTATTAAACACACACACACAACCCAGTCTCTGAGCAAATTGTCCAGCCTCCCTCCCATGCTGCTGAATCAAAGTAAAACAAGAGAGGAGATTCGATCTCAGACCTCCTGCCTGATGTCTCTTTCAGCCTTGAGATGAACCACTGCAAGGACTCCATCTCCTTCCAGAGATACTGGCTTTTGATTAGAACGCCCCTCCGGAGCGGCTCATCCAGGGACCTCCATAAATCAGTAGCCCTGGGCAGCCGTGGCAGGAGGGTGCTTGCCGGGGACACAAGACAACATTTGCGAGTCTTGACACGTTGTTCATCGTGATCAGATTAGCAGGGAGAGCCACAGGTTGGCCGGCTGCCCTTGTTATCTGCACACTGCACATTGCCCTCTGTCCCACGTGTTGTCCTCAAGAACCAGGTTGGGGAAACAGGTTTCAAAACTGCCTTTTCTTTGCCTGTTGTTTGTCTGCGATGCTCTGATTTTTGCAGATATCTGTCTGACTGCCGCAGCTTGGGATGCGGGTGTCAGATCTACCCAGAATATAATTTGATCTCTGTGGAGTTCTGGATGCAGGTGTCTGGTTTTGGGTACCCAAGTCTTCTCACACCATCACAAATGTGCTAATGGGTGTCTTTCTGCATTCTTGCAGATCTGCCTCTGAGCCTAAGCAGAGTTGACCTTCCCTTGCTGTGCCTTAGTGGCTCCTAAGCTTTAAGAAGCAACATCTTTTCCAGTCTGCTACTTCTTTGGGCCCTACATTGCCTTGTCCCCTGGCTGCTGTAGGTAACAGATGTTTGAAACAGAAGAAAATCTAAAGCGGCTTTTCCTTTGTCTTTTGAAGCTGGCACGTTCCGATTTCAGAAAAAAAGATGAATGGGGGGTTTATGATAGAGGTTTATAAAATTATGCATGGTGTGGAAGTGGCTGCAAATGAAATTCCTGTAATACTAGAACCTGCGGCTCCCTGTGAAGTGGATGGATAACAGATTCAAGACAGGCAAAAGGAAGTATTTCTTTGCTCAATGAATAATTAAATGACAGAATTCACAGCCAGGGGATGTAGTGATGGCCGCAAGCACATATGGCTTTAAAAGGAGATTGGACACCGTCTTAGAGGAGAAGTCCATCAGTGGCTACTAGCCAAGATGACTAAAGGGGACCTCCATAGTTAGAGACAGAAGGGCTTTGAGCTGGCGCAGAGCTGCAGTTCAGAAACTCCTTGAGAGAAATTATGAGACCCCCCCCCCCCAATGAATCACCATCATTGAACATGGTTTTGCTGGGAGCAGAAACTATATCATGTATTCCTGTTCTTAAATAATGAGGGCTAGCAGAACAGATGTGCACACTGTCACAGCCCATCCTGTAGCACCGAACGTTCCTCATGGATGCTCACGCAAACACATCCTAGTCCACCCTTTTTGCTGGCAAGCAAATAAACATTGTGTCAGTCTCCCTGGTGCTACGGACCAGTGGTGTTTCTTAGCATATGAAAAAGGACGGCGCTTGGAACGTGCCCTATGCCAAAGCATGCAATTTTCTTCATGCTGATATGTGGAAAGCAGAAGCCAGCTTAAGCATCACTTGAGCACGGGGGCCTGACAGGTGTTAAGGGCATGGAAGGCGCTAACGGCTCTTTGCATGAGATGTCCCTTTACTTCATGGTTCAAGACTGTTTGGAGGGAGGCTAAGAAGACAGCCATATCTCTTCAGCCCTGCTGAGTCCGGGAGATCTCTCCTGCTCGGTGCCAAACCCAGTACCAATTACTGCCAGTCAGGGGGGGGTGGATTGGATTATTGGGGAGGGGGATACAAAGCTCGCAGGCAGCTTTGTTGAAATAGAGGAACAGCTCGAATGCAGCAGGGGAAATCACTCGGAGGTTTGCTTTTGACCCTTCCTGATTGCTGTATTTTGCATCAGGAGACAGCTTTTCCTCCTGGGTCTGTCAACCGTTTATTGTTTTTAAGAGGACTGGAAGTGGTTGGAGGGATGCTTTGCTTTCCCTGTTGTACACACACGTTCTCTTTGTTCTACTGCTGCTTCCGGTCAAATGGATTTGGCAGATTTGGGGGAAAAGAAATGTAAAAACCTGCATAGCTTGTGGGACCAGAGGTGAGCGTGGGAGAATGATATACACCAGCAGCCGTGAAAGTGACCCTCTTTCAAGTCACTTTCAGCTTTCTGTCTCCATTCGGAATGGGGTGGACTCTACCCCTGTCCTACCACTCCGCTAAGCAAAGTTTGAAGCTGTTCTATAGCCTAAGAAGACTTCCTTCAATGGAAGATAGATCCGGAGGAGTTAGCCCTGTTAGTCTGTAGTAGCAAAATATAAAAGACCCTTGCTCTTTGCACCCTCCCTCCCCTCTCCTCACCACCTATATATCTCTGGTCAGTTTCTTCATACCCTCCATGCATCTGATGAAAAGAGCTTATTGTAGCTTATGCTGCAATAAAGTTGGTTAGCCTTAATGGTGCTACTGGACTCTTCAATGGAAGAGCTGCTTAAGTTGGAGGAAGATTCCTTGGAGGATGGCTGGATCTACCCAGGCACCCCCTGCCTGATTCTTCTGCAGCTATCTGGAGCAGACTGGAGAACCTAAGAAGAGATCAGGCCAAGAGTCCTCTAGTATTGCTTGAAGTCAGTAGCCCGTCCCCACTGTTGCCCCTTCACAGAGTGTGGCTGCGAGGTAAACGGCTGCTCAAAAAGGAGGTTCCTTTTAGCCACAATGTCTCCTAGCCATTGAAGGACGTCTCATCCGTGCCTTCATTGAATCCCCCCTTTAAAGCCCTCTAAGCTAACGACTGACCGTCACAACGTCTTGGGGCAGTGCGTTCCATAATTTAAGCCCATATCTGTCCTGAATCTACTGCCCATCGATTTGTTTAGTTGATGTTGAATTCTAGTAGGGTTTTTGTATAAGGGATTAAGTGTTTTGGTCCATCCATGACCCATGTAATTTTAGATCCAGAGGAGTTAGCCGTGTTAGTCTGTAGTAGCAAAATCAAAAAGAGTCCAGTAGCACCTTTAAGACTAACCAATTTTATTGTAGCATAAGCTTTCGAGAATCACATTCTCTTCATCAGATGCCCTCCATGCATCTGACGAAGAGAACGTGATTCTCGAAAGCTTATGCTACAATAAAATTGGTTAGTCTTAAAGGTGCTACTGGACTCTTTTTGATTTTGCTACCACGTAATTTTACAAACCCTTGTCATGGTCTCCGCTTGGTTGTTCCCCCACCCCCCTGAAATTACAAAGCCCTGAATGCTTTCACCTTTATTTTTAGGAGAGAATCTCCGATCCTTGATGATTAGAGCTGCCCCTTTCTTAGTAGCCCCTTTCCCCTAACACTAAGATAACCTTTTCTTGCAATAAAGCAACCAGAACCTAAAGTAGTTTTCCAAAAGCAGCCACGCCATGGATTTAGGTGAAGCCACTGCCATTTGTTTCTGTTTTCTTTTAACAGCCGTATTCTGTGCCGGCAACATTTGGATCAGGGCAGGAGTCTTAATAGCTGGCTGTACGATTGGTGTCTATGTGTCAACCCATCCATCCGTCCCCCCCAGCCAGTCTTAAGTACTTTTAAAAAGCATTTGGTGCCGTAGTCATGTATCAGCTCGTGTTGGAGGGTGTTGATTCATTGGCCATGCAATCTGGGCCTGTCTCCCAAGGAGATATTGGGGACTAATGATCTTTACACGGCTTCCGCCCAGCTTTGCACAATGAAGTGTGCGCGTGCTGATTCTTATTTCTGTCATCAGAAGCATGGTCGCCCAGAAGCAAATTGTATGTCAGATTCCTTAGATGTTCATGAACCTCAGGGCTCCGAGTGCCGCTATCTGTCTACCTATCAAAGATTAATTATCTCACCTTTCCTCGGGGCTCTTCTGTCCTCTGCTTATCGTCAGAGCACCCCTGTGAAGAAGGGTAGGCTGAGGGCCACACTAAACGAGACTATTTTTTAATGTGTTTTTGTTTATTTGTTTAGGATATTTTCCCCCGCAGTGCTCCACTCATTGCGAACTCAAGAGTGGCTTACAGTATGAGAAAAACATCCATTACCCATCAAACACCTTGACCTGACTTTGACTCAGATATTCATATATCAGTTGCAAGGGAATTCATTTCTCAAGAATGCAGGGCCTCAATTTGTATCAAGACAATGGAGCGGTGGGAGGAGGACTTCAGCCTTTCTGCCGGTGCCGTTTTATTGATCCAAAATGTCCCGGTACATGTAAACCCCCACTGGGGCAAATAACCCCTCCCCTCAGCCCGTTTTGGGTCAGGAAAACGGCTGTCGGGGGGAAGGCTGTTGACCTTTCTTCCCTGCCCCGTGATCCCAAGCTGAATCAGGGCCCACTCATTTGAGGAATGAGTTCCCAGCATGCAATGGGTGGCTGACCGTCTCCAAGTCAGGACAAGGAACCCAAACTCAACCTGTGAGATCTTGTCTCATCTAGTTTGGCCCTGAGAGAAAACAACTGGCCCAAGGTCACCTGGTGAGCTTCATGGCTATATGGGGGTTGGAATCCAGGTCTCCCCCTTGCTCCAGGCCAAGAGTCCATGAGGGCTAAACAGAACCCCCAAGAGAGTCTGCCTCTGGATGCCGGTTGCTGAGAGAGCAAGTAGCTGGGGGAGGTGCAGGACCATAGCCCGACTTCTTTATTAGGTTGGGGCTGCCGCATTCCCAGGGGACGCTTCCGAGAAATGAAATCTCATCCTTGATTCATAACCTGCAGAAACTTCAAAAACTCAAGCCCAAGCGCCGATGTATATTTCAAAGTCTACGAAGTGTTAGCATCAGAAATAAGAAAATACATCTTTTACCTTCAGAAGCTTTTACCTTCTTACGGCAAACACCTTCCTTAATCTTAAGTTACCCCAAGGCGGGGGCTGAAATATGGGGAATGAAGGAGGGAGCAGGAAGCAAAATGGTATTTTGAAATGTTATAAACCACACCGAGGACCTGATGGTTGAATAAATATAAATCTGGAGATTTCCGGAGGCAGGTGTGTGACACTCTTCAGTATATCTTGTGGCCACAAGGGCTAGAAACTTGCTTTGTCCAAAAAAGAAAAAAAAGAAAGAAAATACAATTCCGTCTTACTATTTTGTCTGAACAGCAGGATTTGGGTCCGGTGGCACCTTAGAGACCAACAAGATTTTCAAGGTATAAGCTTTCAAGAGTCAAGGCTCCCTCCGATTCTCAAAAGCTTATACCCTGAAAATCTTGCTGACCTCTAAGGTGCCACTGCACTCAAATCCTGCTGTTCTGCTGCAGACCAGCACGGAAACGACTTTGTTTGAATGTACTATGATTGATCTGTGTCCCTGGTCATCAAATATTTTGAATTGTATGAAGGACGGAGAGCCAGCAACATTGTCTTCGCTGTACTTGTGCTGACTCCCTGTTTGCACAAGCTAGGCCTCTAATCCTTTCCTTCTCCAGGTGAACAGGGACTTTGGGACAACTCTGCTCAGGTTGGATCTCCGCACCCTGCAGAATCAGAAGGGGGGATCACTGAAGTAGCAGACATACCACTTAAGATGCCATTTGGGAGTGTCACTTCCCCTTTTTAAAAGAATAATAGCCGCCCCTTTGGCTGCTTTGCTGGTTTTCCGTTTGTGTGGCGTATTTATCATGGAGGACAATTTGAAATGTGATCTTCCACCGGGGGTATAGTCCTGTCTACCACCTCAGGACTTTGCTTCCTCATTCCACTGTATGTATTAGACTGATCTCGGGAGGATATCAGTGGCAAAGTGGCTGATGAACAGTTGTGATGCCGGTATAGCGTAGTCGCTAGAGTGTCAGATTAGGATGTGGGAGACCCAGGTTCCTATCTCCACACTGCCGTTGAAATTCACTGGGTGATCTTGAGCCCGTCATTCTCTCTTAGCCTAGCCTTTCTCACAGGATGTTAGAACAAAATGGGAGGGGGGAAAGAACCTCTGCCTTGAGCTCCTTGGATAAAAAGGTATGCTTAGATGCTGTCGAAGAGTTCATTGGAACAGTGCAGGAAATGGTGCATATTTTGTGTGTCCCTGCACAGCAGCACCATTGGAATTAGGGTCTTTTGTGTAGTGCCAGTAGTTGGAGTAGCAAATGATGTTCCGGGAGGTCAGGGTTCAAGTCCTCCTTCTGCCATGAAGATCCTTGGTTAACCTTGGGTCAGCCTAACCTACATTCCAGGGTTGTTGTGTGGACAGAATAAGGAGAAGATGATGTATGTCACCCTAAGCTCCTTGGAGAATTGTCGGGAAAAAGGTCTAATAAATAGATATATTATCAGCCAACTGAAGCCCTGCACTTCCAATTGCTTAACCTTGGCCTATATACAGTAGTTCACATATATAAAATACATCATGGATTTCCCTGAAACAAGGACACGAAGTCCTGGCTCTGCTTCAGTGAGGCCAGGGGCTAACAGTAGCTTAGTAAAGGAAGGGGTTAGAGGAACTAACAAGGGTTGTTGGCCTCTCTTGTGATTATCTTGCACGGGCACTTCCATGTTACTAACTCTCATCCAAAAACCCATCCCTTCCTTTCTGATCTCTTCCCCCTCCCCAAAGCACTTTGCGTCTCTGTCTTTCAGCATAACAGTGCTAATACAATTCCCGCTGGAAGACCATAGCTCCATGCTTCCACTCTATAAAATCAATTAATTTCTTTAAAAAATATATAAATGCAGGGGAATTGCTCTTCAGAAACCGTTAGCCCATTAGCCAGGCAGAGGATGCATAATTAATCAAAGGGCTAATTAGGAGCTTGAATAGAAGTAGATTAGCCACGCAGGTTCTTAGTAATAATATTAAAAAAAAACCCCAACTTTAATTTAATTGAGTCAGCTCATCCGACTCAGCTCCTCTAGGAGAGGTGTCATGGAGGCCTTGAAGAGCTGTGGGATTTTAATCTCGCATTTGGAGTCATAGGGAAAATGTTGTGTTTGCTAAGCAGACGCTGTTTGGCTGAACCGTTTAAGTCAAAATTAGTCATGAATGTGGAAGATCAGACTGAGGGCCCCTCTAGTTCCGCATCTTGTTTCCTACGGTGGCTGGTGGGATAATTCCAGGAAGTTCACAAGGACGATGTCCTCCCATACCTTCAGACATACACTGCCTCTGAATACGGAGGTCATGTTTTGCTATCATGCCTAAATAGCCATCGATGGACCTCCATGAGTTTGTCTAATCCATTTTTGAAGCCATTTAAGTCGGTGGCCATTACTGCAGTTCTGTACCAGTGTATTTTACAAGTCAGTTATGCATGGCGTGAAGTTCTTTCCGAATCTGTTGCTTGTCAATTTCATTGGGCGGCTTTGAGTTCTAGTGTTATAGGAAAAGTGGAAAATGTACCTCTGGCTATTTCTGTATTTCTCTCTCTCCCTTTGTTTTAAACAATGACTATGGGAAGACCCTGCACTGATCCACTTACCAGAAAAAATGCGCCCCAAAAGGTTACAACAAAAGAAGGCTATAAAATATGCTATAATATATGAAAACTAATAAAATAATAAAATGTTATCAATAAAAACAAATAAATGTAGAATGAAACAGTGGTATAAAGCCACATTAAAACCAATCAATTCAGCCATTGGTCAGGCAATAAAATTAGCGGAGTCAATTTAGCAGCATCACCCAGGCAGCAATTAAAACCATGCAGTAACAATCAATAAAATGATCTAAATACAAAGACAAGAAACCAAATATGAAAACGTAACCTACAAGAATGCCTGGCCAAATAAAAATGCTGTTTCACCTGGCAGCTGAAAGGTGAGACGCAGACGAGAGAGCATTTCATAGACAAGGCATCATCACAGAGAAGTCCTTGCTTCTGGTTGCCACTTGCCGTGTTCCAGAAGGTAATATAATATACAAAGAGAGAATCACGATAAAAAACTAAAAACAAGGAGATATATCCACCGTGACTACTAACTAAGACTTATTCATTTCTGTTGTATGTAATTTGTAAGAAGTTGTTTATAACAACAACAACATTCAATTTATATACTGCCCTTCAGGACAACTTAACACCCACTCAGAGCGGTTTACAAAGTATGTCATTATTATATTATTATTATAATCACCTTGTGAGGTGGGTGGGGCTGAGAGAGCTCCTAGAAGTTGTGACTGACCCAAGGTCACCCAGCTGGTTTCAAGCGGAGGAGTGGGGAATCAAACCTGGTTCTCTAGATTAGAGTCCCGCGCTCTTAACCACTACACCAAACTGGCTTGTATACATATGAACTGATTGCATATAACGTGGTTATGAAATACTTGTCTAAGACTTTGCTTGGATAATTTTTATACTGAATTTAGCTACATTCTGTGATAACGCTTGTTATTCAGTTAGTAGTCACGGTGGATATATCTCCTTTTTGTTTGTTTGTTTCAGAAGGTGGCATCAGGCAGAGAGGGCCTCGAATGCCCATTGAAAGTGGCAGGCAGATTCATAAGGGAGATAGCAGCTTCAAGGACCTGTATCCCAAACCCTTTAGGGCAGAGGTCCCTAACCTTGTTGAACCTATGGGCACTTTGGGAAGTTTAAGAGCAGGTAGCATGCACCGCAACAAAATGGCCCCCTCCCCATGGCAGCCAATCACAAAACACAGGATGGATCAACAGAATGTTAAGAAGTTCTAAGCCAAGCATCCTCTTGCGATGGGGGCAGCTGTTTCTGAAAGGGTGCTCCCTGCAGACCCAAAGGCAGTACCTCCCAGGCTCTTCTGAAGCATCCTTCTGTACTCCAGAGGAAGAAAGCCAGGATTGGCTCTTTTCTTTGGGTAAGAGGCTTGTGGGCATTAGGAAAGACAGTGGGCAAGAATCCCTGCTGAAGGCTTTAAAGGTAAGAACCAGCATTTTGAATTATGCCCAGATATGAACTGGAAGCTAGGGGAAGTTCTTTAAACTGGTAGATTGTGTTCCGTGCAGTTTTGTCTGCAGTCTTGCTGCTGCAGTCTGCTCCAGTTGACTGTTTCCAGTCTTCCAAGGCAGCTCCTTATATAGTCCCGCCCCCTGCCACCCAGCATTGCAGTGTTCTAACTTGGGCTTGATCAGAGAATGGATAACTATGGCCAACTTGTGCTTCTTAGGGAAAGCTCACAATTGGCACACCACTAAATTCTGGTGAAATAATGCTACTATTGTGATTTCTACGTGGGTTATCATTGCTGTTGGGAAATGTTTTTTTTCCCCTGCTTCCCCACAGCATTATGGTGCAGCTTTTCTCCAATCTTTCTCACACCTGCTTTGCTCTCAAGTTTTGTGAAAGATGGCAGTAAAGTTGGGAAGGCTTCTGTATGGGTGAGAATGTTGAGATTTTCCTGGCTCTTTGGTAGACTTTTTTTCCTGGGATTGTCCCCATGGTGCCCATTTTTGCCCGCCAGGACTGGGGGCTTTTTCTAAGAAGTCCCAGCTTGCATTTTTTAAAATGAGTCTCTAGATCCTTCCATTGTAGAGATTTAAGAGGAAAGGCATATTTCCTAACAAATGGGCTAGATATGAAATGGGTGGTTTTAAAAAACAAACTGAAAAGCCCCAGTAGTCCAGAGGAAAGGGTATGGCCACTGCTGGGGGAACGGGGCAAGGAAACTCCAGGGAAATCTGCCTTGTGCAAACTCCATTGCTGCTGCATTCTACTGGCAGCTGCACTAGCAACAGGGAAATCACATGAGCACATTCCCATGTTGTAACCCCACCAATGCCGCAGAAAAGATCTGCGCTTCCTTCTGCAGGTACAGATTTATTAGTACCCCAAAGCTGCAATTGCCAACCTTCGCCTTTAGAGGGAGCGTAACCCTATTCAGAGCAGGCTCATTCCTTAACCCCCGTTTGGCTACGTAACCAAATATAACTTGGTCTTATCTGGGTTGAGCTTCAGTTTATCAGGCTTGATAGAGCCCGTGACCACCACCAGGCACTCATCTAGGCAATCTACTGACTCCCCTGTGTCCGATGACAAAGAAAAACTGAGTTGAGGGTCTGATAACCCCTTGCTCCAAATCCCCAGATGAGAAGTCCTCCTACAGTTTCATGCAGATCAGTGGGTCTTAACCTTTAATCAGCTGCTACCGACCAAACACACAACGTTATCATTGAATACCTCTCAAACCCTAAATAAAAAATCAGGACATAAAACCAGCACTTCAGACAAGGCGACTATTTGTGTAGGTATATTTATGATCTGCAGTACGCAGTTCTCAGGCACGCAGTTGATGGTTGGCCTTCAGCCAATTCCTTAATGCTTGAATCCCTGTCAGCTTTGTGCCACATTTTTAAGGACCTGGGGGAGACATCTGGGATTTTATTCTCCAAGTAGGATGAACAGTATCAAATAGCTATCCTCTGCTTGCAGTCAGAAGCCATTATAAGTGTAGAGAAGGGGTGGCTTAAAAAACCAAATGCCCTTCCCCATTCCCTCCCCCCAAAACTCATCAAGTGTCCCCCAACATTGCTTTCTGGAATGAGCAAGCCATCTAGGAAAGGAACCAATGATCCCCAAAGATGCCGCTGATACCTGTGCTGTGGCCAGTAATGTGGACCGCCTCTGGAAGGTGCAGGAGACTCACCAGGGTTTCCTTCCTCCTGACTCTATTGCAGCAAAGTTCCTTCATCTGGAGTGAATGAGGCTGTTTCAGACTTGAAGCCAGGAGAAAATAACAAAAAGATGGAGAAGTACACTCAGGGCCGGCGCATCCATTGAGGCGGTGCCGGCAGCCGCCTTGAGCGCTGACTGGGGGCGGGGGCGCGCTGTGGGGTTGGTGGCTGCAGCGCTGGCAGCTGAACAGGAGGGCTGGGAAGCCACTCCTGTGTGCCACCTGCTGCGCCTGGCCCGCAGGTGCCCAGCCAGGAGCGTGTGCTGGCGGCGGCAGCATGGGGCAACTGAGCAGGCAGCCTCCCAGCCCTCCCACTCAGTTGCCCCGTGCTGCTGCCACTGCCACCACCGCCAACACACAGCTGCGGGCCAGCCAGGCGCGGCAGGCGGCCAGGGCAGTGCGGGGCAACTGAGTGGGAGGGTGGGAGTCCACCTGCGCGCCGTCCCAGCTGTCTGCCTCGCCAATGGGGTGGCCAGCTCGCAGCGGCACACCCTGCATGATGATGTCACGTGTAGTGACGTCATCACACAGTCTGGGTGTGTGCATGTGCATGTGCAAGCAGCAACATCCCTGAAGCTGCCCCTGGGTGCAGGTACGTGGCCTCACGCACCAGAAAACCTGGCACCGGCCCTGGGTACACTGAAGAATTATACAGAAGAGGTGAAAGGATGACAGATTCCTTCAAGGAAGGAAGAATCTTTGGATGAAAAGCTTACAGTTTTCGAAAGTGAAATAGAAGTGGCACTCAAAGCAAAGAGTGCCTGGAGTAAAGGGAATATCAACAGAGCTATTTCAGGTTACAGAAACTGAGTCCATAAAAATCTTACGAATATGTCAGCAAATATGGAGAATTAACCAATGGCCCTCAGACCGGAAGCACTCGATCTACATTTCCATCCCCCAAAAAAGGAGATTCCAAAGACTGCAGCAATTGTCAGACCAGCGCATTAATTTCCCACACAAGCAAACTGATGCTCAAAATTCTACAACAAAGACTCTCGCCATATGTAGAATGAGAAATGTCAGATGTTCAAGATGGATTCTGAAAAAGAAAAGACACTAAAGATCATATTGCAAATTTACAGTGGTTAATGGAACACACCAGAGAATTTCAGAAGAAAATCAGTCTTGTGTTTTATAAATTACAATAAAGCTTTTGAGTATGTGGATCATGAAAAGCTATGGATGGTGTTAAAAGAAATGGGGGTGCTATAACTTCTGATTGTGTTGATGCGCAACCTGTAATCTGGACAAGAGGCTACTGTTAGGACAGAATATGGGGAAACAGACAGATTTCCAGTTGACAAAGGTGTCCGACAAGCAGGGCTCATTTTGAGGGGTAACGCACAGGAACGCAGTTCTGGTAGTTCTCCAAAACGGTCACATGTCAGGTGGCCCCACCCACCTATTTTAGGCCATTTTGGGCCCATTTTGGCCTGGATTGGGCCCAACATGGCCAGGATCGGGCCTAAAACAGCTAGGATTGGTCCCAAAATGGCCAGGATCAGGCCTCTGATGGGTGGTGGATCACCCTCCTGCTCAGTAGCAGCCCAATTCTGACCATTTTGGGCCCCTTTTCAGCCATTTTCAGCCCCCTTTTGCCATTTCGGGCCCAATTTTGGCCCTGAATGGCCAGGATTGGGTCCAAAACAGCCAGGATAGGTGAGGTCAGGGGGTGTGACATATGCAAATCAGTTATGCTAATGACAGACTTCTGGTGATGTCAGGGGGCGTGGCACATGCTAATGAGTTATGCTAATGAGTTCCTGCAGCTCTTTTTCTACGAAATGACCCCTGCCGACAAGGATGTATATTATCTGTTCAACCTATATGCAAAACATATAATAAGGAAAGCTGGATTAGATTTAAATAAAGGTGGAGTGAAAAGTGATGGAAGGAACATTAACAGTTTGGGATATGCAGCTGAGGCCACATTACTGGCAGAAAATAGTGAAGATTTGAAATGATTACTGATGAAGGTTAAGGGAGAAAGTATCAAAGTAGGATTACAGCTGAACATCAAGAAGTAATGACTACCAAGGAATTACACGATTTTAAGGCTGACAAAGAAATTGAAATTGTTATCAATCTTCTATTTCTTGGCTCAGTCATCAAGCAAAAAAGGAGACTGTAACCCAGAAATCAGAAGGAGACTGAGGCTTGGAAGAGCAGCCATGAAGGAACTAGAAAAGATCTTTAAGGATAAAGATGTGTTGTTGGGGTCCAAGATCAAGATAATTTATACTCTGGTATTCCCCATTACTATGTATGGATATGAAAGTTGGACAATGAAGAAAGCAGAGAGGAAGAAAGTTGATTCATTTGAAATGTGGCGCTGGAGGAGAGTTCTGAGGATACCACAGACAGCCAAAAAGACAAATATGTGGGTTCTAGATCAAATCAAGCCTGAATTCTCCCTAGAAGCTAAAATGATGAATCTGAAGCTATCATACTTTGTTCACATCATGATAAGACTTCCTGAAAAAGACAATAATACTAGGAAAAGTAGAAGGCAGTAGGAAAAGAGGAAGACCCAAAATGAGATGGCTAGATTCAATAAAGGAAGCCATGTCCTCCAGTTTGCAAGATCTGAGCGAGGCTGTTAATGAGCCAGAAGCAACTTGACAACATATCACAGAAAGAGAGAGAGAGAGAGAGAGAGAGAGAGCATGTACTTTTAACATTCAGTGTGCTTCATGTACTTTATCTCATTGTAAATAAAGACATTTGAGGCCTGTTTGCAAGTTTATCATCTAAAAAATAAACCTTCCAAGAATCGGGGAGGGGGGGCACGTAATCACAGGCACCTGATATCTCCTCGTCTCCTGTGTTTGCTCCTTGGGGACAGGGACCTCTTTTCCTTCTGCTGTCTGTGAAGTGCCTTGGAGCCTAATGGCTCTACATCAAGAATGATCGTAATCGTAAATGGAGACAGGAGACAATCAGCAGCAACTTTGCTGTGCCCTTTTGGGTGTCTTTTGAGCAACAGATTCTTTATGTGTCGCTTGGCATTCTGCCCACTCTTCCACACGCCCCCCCAGCTCTGACATTTTCATTCTACAACACGTAAAAGAAGGAGTCAAAAGGTATGGAAATGCAGATCAGGGCTTGGAAGGGCAGGGAGGAGAGATGGGTAAAATGGCTGGTGATATTTTAGAGGTGCCAAATGCAGCAGGTGGAATAAAACGCATGGGTGTCTCGAAGCCTGACGGGCTTCCTGTTAAATCCAGTGGTTGGGGCTAGGGGTGGGCCCATTGCTTAAAATGAAGTGAACCTTCTCTGCCACAGAGACGGCAACTTTCCAGTGCCATGAGATGCTCACCGAGGCTGCTCCCACAAGGAGCTTTTGCTCTGTGCTACCCCCCCCCACACACACACACTTCAGCAGGAAGGTTTAGGGGGATTCCACATGACATCATCATCAGTTCTTTTACATTCTGGACTTCCCAAGGCTCTGCTACAGAATTTCCTAAACCTGCTTTGGTACAATCTTTCCTGAAAGATTTGGGATCTGTATGGGTGGGAGAGTGCGAGTTTACAGGTCATTTCTTCCACATTTCCCGTTGAACCTGCCATTTACTTCCCCCAGTTTCAGCAGCAAGCTATGGTATATCGCTATAGCAATATACTCACTACTGGATCAGTGAAGGGGGGAAACAGTGGGCAAGAGTGGAAAATGTAAAGAAAATATCCCCGTGTGAAAATTCCACTGCAGCTAATGCCTTTGCATTCTCACTGGCAGTGGGGGTAAAAGTGGGAATCATCTAGAAGGGGAAGAACCCCAAAGTCCTCATTGTTTTCAGAGTTCTTATAGCAATTTGCAATCTGTCGCCTTCAAAAGGGGTGTGGCGGGGGGATGCTGAAGCATTAAAAATTTCATTTGTGGTCCTACCTGCATTATACCAAAATCCAGCTAAGGCTGCAATAAAATCAATTTAAAATAACAAAATCAAAGTAAGGTACCTATCTGTAGGAAAGATCTCATCTCAATAATGCGAACACAAGCTAAGATGACTATAGCTCAAGAATGGAAAAGAGACTGTATACCAACCATCAGACAATGGATATCAAAGGTCTGGGACCTTTTGATTTCTGATAAAATAACAGAACAAATAGCTTCTTCTGAGAATCCTAATTACCATTCGTTCTTTATGGAAAGATGGCTTCCGTTCTTAAACTATATCATGGAGCATCCTATCGAAGATTATGCTGTACCTAAGAAATACATAGACATTTGTCTTTACTGATTGTTAACAGCCGTAAAACGTTCTTTACTTGACTCATCCACCTAGTTTAAAATGTTTGGAATCTTGTTACCATTGTATTATTGTTATGTTATTGTTATACAAACAATTCAGAAATAAAAAGTTTGATTCATTATAAGGCAACTTTATATGTTCATGTGGAACGTTCTAGATATAAGCTGTTGGCCACCTCACGGAGACTGGGAGCCACCACAGGAGGCTGTTGGGTGCTGTACCTCAGACTGTGGAGATATCAACAGAATGGGATTTCTGTCTGATTCAAACAGTGGGTAGTGTTATGGGGCACTAGACATTCCTTTAGCTAATCAAGGCCAAGACCACATATGGCTTTAAAAGTCCAAAAACAACCTTGTGTTTAAACATTTATGCCTCACACCCTCCCTTAAAAATGCCTTGGGGCGGCTCACGACATCATCATTTAAACAGGAATCGATTGGAAGAAAACACTATTAAAACATAAACACTCAAGAGTAACTCCCTGTGTTCTAAAACAGGGGGAACTATCTAAATACAGAGTGCATTAAAATCTAATAAAACCTGGAGTCAAAATATAGCAAATATATAGTAGAATAGCAAACATGAAAGTAGCAATTGAATCATAATGCTAATATAAGAACAGCAATTTGAACAAGGGAAGAGCGAAACAAATGCACCCCCAGTTCAACAAAAATGCTTTGCAGAATGTCTGCATGAACTTGGTGCCCTGTAAACCACGTTGGGCATGGAATTTGAAGGTCGAGGTACCACGACCTGTCTTGGTCCACTTGGAAGGTGAGCAGACACAAAGCAGAAACTGTGTAAAAGATCTTACCAGCTGAGTGTTCTGGGAACCTACTGGTCACCATTGCAATGCTTTGAGAGCAGCTGTTATATATTCCATTTGCTATATGTTCCATGAATCATGCTCAGTGCCTGGGACCAGTTATCGGTTCTGAATGATCTCCAGAGGCAGTCCCATGTGGAGCACACTGCAGTGGTCCTCTAAAGAAATTATTTATTGGTCAGATTCTCCATTGGTGGGAATTTTGAATGAGCATCTCATTTTCTCATTGCTCTCCAAAGCAAATCCCTTCTCTTGAGGAGCCTCTTGAAATGCCAGGCAAACAGGAGCAAGCTTTTTGCCAAGCCTGATGCCTGCTGAGGGAAAGGAGATCCTGATAAATAAATCGTTATATTGGCCCCAGAAACCTAATTAAAGGATTCCATGTTTGGGCCGTTAGCAGAGTCTATCGTTTGGCATAGGAAGCATGATTATAGGTGGTTGTGAGCTGGTTCTGCTGGCTGGTGTGTGTGCAGGAATGAAAATAACAAAAGCATACACTTGGATTATATTTGGAAAAGAAATAAGAGTTCTTTGTTGCAGGAACTCCATACTCTGATAGGAAAGGAGGAGAGACAGATCCTAACTACCTATCTAGTCGAAAGATGGACGTGGATGGCAGGACAAGGCCTGCATCCATGCTGCCAAGATGGACGGAGGAGAAGGAGAGAGGTGTTGCCTGGAACAAAGCTAGGAAGAGAAGGAGTGAGAGGGAGGAAGTCTGGAGGAGGAAATCCTGAGAATAGCAATCTGCATATTAAAGGACAGTCAGAGCAGTAAACAATAGTAAACAGTAAACAGAGTGATGTATTGTCGAAGGCTTTCACGGCCGGAGAACGATGGTTGTTGGGGGTTTTCCGGGCTGTATTGCCGTGGTCTTGGCATTGTAGTTCCTGACGTTTCGCCAGCTGCTGTGGCTGGCATCTTCAGAGGTGTAGCACCAAAAGACAGAGATCTCTCAGTGTCACAGTGTGGAAAAGATGTAGGTCATTTGTATCTACTCAGGAGGGGTGGGGTTGAGCTGAGTCATTCTGTAAGAGTTTCCCAGGGTGTGGAATGCTAATGGTGGGAGGCTTCACTGTAACCTGAGGAGGTTCTTTTGCATATGGATTGGTGCTTGATGTGCTAATCTTCTCTGCAGGGCTATTGTCGGGTGTGGAGTGTTTTGTTGGCCTGGTGTTTTTCAGAACTGGAGCCCATGCTCTGTTCATTCTTAAGGTTTCTTCTTTCCTGTTGAAGTTTTGCTTATGCTTGTGAATTTCAATGGCTTCCCTGTGCAGTCTGACAAAGTAGTTGGAAGTGTTGTCCAGTATTTTGGTGTCCTGGAATAAGATACTGTGCCCTGTTTGAGTTAGGCTATGTTCAGCCACTGCTGATTTTTCAGGCTGTCCAAGTCTGCAGTGTCTTTCATGTTCTTTTATTCTTGTCTGGATGCTACGCTTTGTGGTCCCGATGTAAACTTGTCCACAGCTGCAGGGTATACCCCATGGGGAGGAAGAATTGAGGGAGTTTTTGAATCATCTCAACAACATCCACCTGAACATACAATTCACAATGGAGAAAGAAAGTGAGGGAAAACTCTCATTCCTGGATACCTTGGTCATCCGCAAAGCAAACTTTCAGTTAGGTCACAAGGTCTACAGGAAACCAACTCACACTGATCGGTATTTACACAAAAACTCCAATCACCACCCCCGACAGAAAAGAGGCATAATGAAAACATTAGTGGATCGTGCAAGACGGATATGTGAGCCGCGCTTTCTCAATGAGGAAATTAATCATCTAAACCACGCACTTCAGGCAAATGGCTACTCCAGAAATGAAATCCGAAGAGCAATCAAACCCAGGATGAATCAAACAACCAAGGAAAAACAGTCACCTACAGGAAAAGTGTTTTTGCCATATATCAAAGGAATTACTGATCAGATGGGAAAGCTTATGGAAAAGCATAACCTTCAAGCAGTATTCAGACCCACCCGAAAAATACAACAGATGCTATGATCAGCAAAAGACAGCAGAGACCCCCTCACCTCTGCAGGAGTATACCGTATACCCTGCAGCTGTGGACAAGTTTACATCGGGACCACAAAGCGTAGCATCCAGACAAGAATAAAAGAACATGAAAGACACTGCAGACTTGGACAGCCTGAAAAATCAGCAGTGGCTGAACATAGCCTAACTCAAACAGGGCACAGTATCTTATTCCAGGACACCAAAATACTGGACAACACTTCAACTACTTTGTCAGACTGCACAGGGAAGCCATTGAAATTCACAAGCATAAGCAAAACTTCAACAGGAAAGAAGAAACCTTAAGAATGAACAGAGCATGGGCTCCAGTTCTGAAAAACACCAGGCCAACAAAACACTCCACACCCGACAATAGCCCTGCAGAGAAGATTAGCACATCAAGCACCAATCCATATGCAAAAGAACCTCCTCAGGTTACAGTGAAGCCTCCCGCCATTAGCATTCCACACCCTGGGAAACTCTTACAGAATGACTCAGCTCAACCCCACCCCTCCTGAGTAGATACAAATGACCTACATCTTTTCCACACTGTGACACTGAGAGATCTCTGTCTTTTGGTGCTACACCTCTGAAGATGCCAGCCACAGCAGCTGGCGAAACGTCAGGAACTACAATGCCAAGACCACGGCAATACAGCCCGGAAAACCCCCAACAGTAAACAGAGTGCCCTGACCTCTCTATCTTTCTAACTCTTTTGTTTGTCCCCCTCTGAAACCTGAGGAGAGAACCAGCGCTGGATCCTGCTCTTCCAATAGATCCATCTCCAAGGAAAGCTAAGGCCTTTCCCTGATGTTACCTTCTGGGACTGATACTCAGAGGTTTACTGCCTCTGAATGTGGAGTTTCCCTTCAGGCACCATGGCTAGTAGCCACTGACAGACTTACTGTTGGGGGGAAACTGAGCAGCCAATTTAGATTCCCCTGTTTTCAGGTCTGAGAAACTTTCCAAGGCAACAAACCATGGTGATTAGAAAAGAATAAAATTTATATTGATAAATAAACTTGAGGCACACATTCTTACAGCTGAGTGCATGCCAATAAGTTGTCAGTATTTGCGTTTATCCCTTTCCAGCAATACAAGACAATATTGTTTACAGTACAGAGGATCTCATACAGCTCTATAAACAAACAGCCGTTTCTTCAAATAATCAAATCCAAGTTACAAGATTTCCTCAATGTGATGGATTGACAGGTCGTGACTAGCATTTAGAAAGGTCACTGTAATAAAAACATTCTGCATGGCACCCATAGTTTCATAACGTAACATGGAAAAGACATGCCAAGGCCGGGGCTAAAAGTTGTAGACATAAACAATTATAACCTTTGGTGTGCAATGAAAATTAACTTGCGGTGCTTACTGTGCTTTTCGAGGCTTTCACATTGTTGTTGTTAATTGTAGGAACAAGAATATTAAACAGAAAAGGGTGCAGAAAGGATTCATTCACAAGCATTAAAGAACTCGGGTGCTACCAGAGCGATGTGTGCGGCGACTTGGCATCATAAAGAACAGAAGTCTGCAACAAGTATTAATACTGGCCTGACCTGTAAGGTTGCTGAAAAGATTCCAAAGTTATAATGTTATAGCACTTTGCCCACTGAAAGCACAATATCGATTCCTACTTATGGTTATTAACGGTAATATTTGTGCAACTGAAGCCAATAAAAAGATTCTCAGGCAGCCAGGTTCTTCCCTTTTTCCTGGCACCCCCTTGCCTTAACTGTCTTACCTCTTTCACCTCTCCAGGCATTGCGGGTCAGGCTAGAAGCTCCTCGCTTCCCCCAGCACTGCCTTGGAAGAGGACTGCAAAGCAGCAAGCGATGGAAAAAAGCCCCCAGCTCTTGGCTGACCTCTCCATGTCGATCAGCCTGAGTTTTTGCTAATTGCATTATTTACCAGCTGGAGGGGGTTTTCCATCAGTGAATCTGGGGAAGGGAAGAGAGCCATGTCCCTTAGCGGGATGCGCTGCCTCAGCACAGCCAGTGTTAATTAGGGCCAACATGCAAACTCCTGGCTCCGGCTTGCTCGGTGAGGGGAGAGAGATGCTAACGGGCTGGATCACATTCTGGATCTGTGGACAACAGTGGGATTCAGCATTTTCGTATGAGCCTGTCATCTTTGATGCTTTCAGTACTGGGGAGGGGTACTGGCTCAACGGTAGAGCGTCCACTTGGCCTGCAGAAGGTCCCAAGTTCAATCTAAGGCATCTCCACTTAAAAGGTGATGTAGTAGGTGATATGAAAGATCTCTACTGGAAATCCTGGAGAGCCACTACCAGTCTGAGTAAACAATCCTCATCTTGAAGTAATAATGGTCTGATTCAGTATAAGGCAGCTTCAGGTGTTCAGACATGGGGCCATCTTGGGACCTACTTTAAATGTTTTATCCACTTCTCTTTCTTCCTCCTTCCCTTACTTTTGCTCACAGCACATCTAAATTGCAAATGTACTGGATAACTCCTCCTTTCTAGAGAACTGGGAATTTTAATTCCAGAGGGGTAGCCGTGTTGCGTCTGTCGCAGCCAAAATGAACGGGACTCTTGTGGCACCTTAAAAGACTAACAAAATTTTATTCCAGCATAAACTTTCATGGACTAGAGCCCACGCCTTCAGATGCAATGCCTAGATTCTCGCTTTGCAGACGTATTATGTAGGAGGTGTGGAAAGAAAATAACAAACATCAGGATCAAGGGGCCATGAAATACAGGAAGTATAGTGTGAAAAGTAATTATGTGAAATTCAAATTGAGCTGGCTTGCGCCAATCAAAAGACGAGTCACCATGTTTTGTATCCATTGAAGCTTCGGAGCTGTCTTTAAGGGCTGTCTCACGTAGAGCACATTAACAGCAGTCAAGTTTCGAGGTTTAGAGTTGCATGGATTGGCATGACGAGATAGGTTGAGGCTAGAAGTGAATCCCTGTGCTAGATTTAGCTGAAAGAAAGCACTCTTAGCTCCCATTCTAATCTGCTTTTCCAAAACAACGTTGCATCAAAAAGCATTCCTAAGGGATTTGCAAAATCTTCAAGGAAAAGAGCTGCCCCTATCCGGATTGGGTAAGACATCAGAGTTCACCAACTACTATCACTCTGTCTCGCCTGCATTCTGGTTTTGCTTGCTTTCTCTTAATTACAAGTACAGCATCCAGAGAGTGACCTGGGACTGAGACAGCTGCATCTGGAGGCTTATTTAGAGAGAGAGAGAGAGAGAGAGAGAGAGAGAGAGAGAGAGAGAGAGAGAGAGAGAGAGAGAGAGAGAGAGAGAGAGAGGACTGAGTATTATAAGATAGCAATGACATTTAGGCTCCAAGCAATGGAGAATTCCTTGAGTGGCCAGAAGAAGATGCTAAAAAGCATTGGGAGCAGCACAGATCCCTGTGATACTCCCCAGGTTAAGTCCCAAATACCTTGTTGAGTTTGGTCACTTAAGACCAAAACCATTTAAGCTCCATTCCAAGCACACCTTCCCTATCAGCTCAATAAGACAGAGCTGTCCACAGTATTACAGGCTGTTAACAAATCAAGAACAGCTAAAACAGAAGGATTCCCCCATACCCATTGGTAAATTGAGATAAACTACTAGAGGCAGCGATCCTCAACAAGGTGTGCAGGGCTGCCATGATCCTCAACAAGGTGCGCAGGGGTGCCATGGCACAGACCAATGTGTTTCCTGGCACCCAGTTTCTTCTCCGAAGCACAGAACCAGTCCATGTTCCTGAGGAGTTCTGGAGGCATCCCCTTTTGCATCTGCAAGGAGTGCCCCTTTGGAAATAACTCCTCCCCCCTCAATCATAGGAGGATCCTTGGTTTGGAACCTCCCAATATCCAGGGACTAGTCCCGCCTCCCACTGTAATCATTTTGTGGTGATGCCTAGGTTGCCAGCCTTATGACTGATATCCAGGCTATAGAGATCACTTCCCCACCGTGCAGTGTGTGAACTATGGCATTGGCACCCTGCTGAGGTCCTTCTCCTCCCCAAACTCCACCCTCCCCAGGCTCTGCCCCCAAATCTCCAGGAATTTCCCAACCCAGAGTTGGCAACCCTCTGCTGAGCATCCTTCCTCAAAATTCCCGAAGTGCTTACAGGTGTGACATGTTTGAGGTTCTCTGTACTTGAGCAACTAAAACTGCTTCTGCCCCACGGCTGAAGTCCCTTGGCTTTAGAGGGCAGCCTTGTTCATAAGCAGGGTCAGCAGTGCTTTGAACGGTGACAGATTTGTTTTTCCTACATGGGGGAGAAATCTCGATTTTCTAAACTCAGCTTTGGGCCCCAGTTTAAAAAAAAATCATGATAAATGGCCAGTGAGTCATTTCTAAAAGATGAGCCTTTCGGGCCAGTCTGGATCCTGCAGCCTCTGGTTTGGAATGCCACACGTCCTAGTCCCAGAAATCTCTGCAGGAGCATGCTATAATGAGTGGTGCGAGAAAAGACTCTGCACATGCCCATAAGTACCCCTCTGTCACTTGTCAAGTTCAAGGCTAAGCCTCTTGGTCTTGAGTCTTGTTTTCTCTGAGGCCTTGAATGGTGCAAAGGGGTTGATAAGGTTCTCTCTTGTGATATCACGGCCAAGCTCAGCTATAACAATTAACAATTAATTTAATGATGATAGACCTAATAAAAGCAGTGATTTCTTACGTGTTTGCTATAAGCAATACACAATTGCTTAGTTACTCTGAGAAGCTGTGTTTCGTTACATTGAGTACCGAAGGCAAGATAACAGTATAGGCTAGCGTGTGTTTGCCAGATACGTTCAGGCAGGCAGGAATTCTTAAAAGGTAACATACTCACATACTCAGACAATGGCTTATTCTGTAGGGTCACCCATGCGCAGATGTCACGTGAGCTGACTTTGCACTAAAGAAGGTGACATGTGTACTAAAATTTCTAATTGCGACCTAACTATGAATCAATCATATTGTAATTAGGTACAATGATGTTCTGATGTCATAATTGCTGTAAAAACTGCTGCTCAAGGGAGGAGCCAGACAGAACCATTTTTGGTATTTTGTTCTCTCTCCTATAATTGCAATTAAAGTTCTGTAGACCACTCACTTCACTCCAGCTCTTTGTGTCTAACTGGGAGGGCTGCAGAGAGTTAGCTATTTTCAAGCATAACATTTGCTTGGGCAAATTGATTGTGGTGATCCAGTAATACAAATCACACTTGTCTGCTAGGTTGTGGGCCTGAACTCTAGGTTTGTCTCTCTGTATTTGTGCACCTGCACAGAGAACTGGAGAGAAACGGTTTGGGTTTTAATTTAGCTAGCCGAAGCACTTGGGGTGGGGGGAGACTCTGGGGTGCCAGTCTGTTTAGAACTTGCCCCCCCAACCCGTCCATCTGCTTTTTTCTGCACCCCTGAAAAGCTTGCTTAACTTGTACATTTGTACAGAAAGCCATTTCAAGAAACGCAAAACCAATATTTAACCATTTGTCCAAATATTCTTCCTCCTGTCTGTGAAGTATAGCATTATTTCTAGACTCTTTTGTCTCCTAAGCAGCTTGGGACCTATCTCAACGCTGGTGGGAGGGGGAACTCATTAGGAAATTAGCCTACCTTTAATTAATCCTGGGCTTGTGTCATGCCATGCAGCCTTTCTGGAGATGAGCTTCATTTTAAAATCTTTCTGTTATTAGATTTCTTCCTCATGCAGCCGCCACAGGTTTGCATTGATATCCCCCAAATGGCAGTTGTTGGCAGGCAAGAATTAGTGCAGGATTTTTAGGGAAGGAACCGTCAGTATTGTCATTATTGCTATTTTAATTATTATAATTGATGTGCTGACTAATGAAATTTTCTAGGGTCGATGAACTATTGGACTTTTGCTTACTTGCTTAAATTAGGTAGGTAGAGGACACATTTACAGAGGGGAAATGGGGAGTGGAAGATTCCTTTACTGGGATATTTACCACTCACAAATGGGTATTTGCTGCAGTTGAAAAACAGTGATTGCGCAAAACCATGGTTTGTGCTAACCGTGGTTTAGAGTTCACATCATGGCTTTTGCTTTCAGCTGTGCAACTGGCAAACGATAGCTGGAAGCTCGTGCCTTCTTTCATGTCCTCTTTGTTCAGCCGTCTAATATCTAAGTGCACATGCCTCCCATGGAGAGCAATATCTATGGCTCACTTGTAGTACATCCACACACTGCCCCAAACCACAGTTTGCACGTCTCACATTTCCAATCTTTCCACAACAAACTGTGGCTGCCATAACTCACAGTTTGCAAACTTTTTTCAAGCCAAGGATTCTAGTTTGCCAAATTGCAAATGGGGGAATGCTCAGTTGTCAATTTCACACAGTAACATTAAGCCGTGGTTTGGTGCGATGTCTGAGCTGAGCTACTAATTAAAGTTTGGCGACAGGACCCCACAACCCTAGTAACCGTTTTTGCGTGCAGCCTGTGCTACAAAAATTAAAACTCTGAACTTGCATAAGATCTTAAAGTTAGCAAATGAGTAGCTTTTTTAAAAAAAGTAATGTTGCATCATTGTGGTTTTGCTACTTACGGGGCAGGGCACTGTTCCCACCCGCTGGAAATCCTACGCAGCTGCCTCGAGGGCTTCTGAGATTCCTTCTTGATTGTTTCCAGTATGTTCAAGTATCTTATTGCAGTGGTAAGGGCCAGAAACTTACTTCCTTGGACAAACGAGCAGTTGGAACATCTGGATTCTGTGCCCAGTATTCCATTATGTGCTTCTTCTGCACTTTGACAGAATCACGGCATTCTATGTGCACAGCACCTGCTCAGTTCCGGCTGCCTCTAGCTCCCTACCCTCCCTCCCTGTTTGCAAATACTGAATTACAGTCTTGCCATTCCCAGCTTTCCCGCAATTATAAGCAGATCTTCCCAGAATGCCAGGCTGCATCTCTCTTACGAGGAGCGTTCTCTTCCGCGGACCATCCTCGTGCAGTTCATTTATTACTGTGTTGTGAAAACCCAGAGCGAAGTTTATGAAAACAGTTGGTACCAGCCAGGAAAGAGTTTTTTTTTAAAAAAAAATCCTTAATCTGCATCCATTCCTCTTAAACAAGCAGCTAGCCGCATCGGCTTTCTGGGGTAAAGCAAATTTTACAAAAATGTCTCTGCATTGCGCTGTGGTGGAAATAAAACTGCTTACGTCTATGAACTAGAGCAATCTCGAGAGAGAAAGAGGCAGGTCGGTTTTTTTCTTTAAAAATGCAGCCATGATGCTTGGAATGCAGGAAAGAAGGAAGAGAATATGAGTTCTACTGGGTTGGGCTAGAGGTCTATTGAATCAAACATCCTTTTAGGCTGGGAATCCCACAAATGAACGCAACATCCCCCATGCCTTTCACCCTTTGTTTGTCCTTAACATATAGTATTTACTGGCGTATTCCTCCTGAACTTGGTGGTTCCATTTATCTATTGTGGATAGCAACCACTGATCTGCCCTCAAGAAGAACGTGAATATTACCTTGGTGGTCAACGGTCCAGATAGACCTGCATCCTGTTCCTAACGGTGACCACCCTGATGTTTCCAAGCAGGTATGAAGGCAGCACCTCCCCATGCCGTTTTCTGCTATCCGGTGGTATACTGCCTCTGAACATGGAGGTTCCATTAAGCTCCCATGGCTAACAGCTATTGATAGACTCTTCTTCAAATTTGCCCAATCCCCTTTTAAAGCCATGCAAGTCTGTGGCCACTAGAGGGAGCAATCTGGGCATCACCTGAATGCACAAGCCCCTTCATTCAACACTGAGCCCCGTTTTTTAGGCTTAGACCCAGGACGTATGAAGGAAAGGATACTAAGGCATTTCCTGCTAATGCATCTAAGTTGTCTTCCTTGAGATCTCCTGCTAAGGAAGGGCACCCATCCGTGCTTATGCTTTCCCCTTCAAATAGGCTACTCCCTACCTCACCGCCAAGTGTGCTGAAATGAGAGCCAAGCTACAAGTGACGCCTTACACAGGTTGGACACTTGTCAGCTTACCTCAAGTTTTGATGGGAAATGTAGGTGTCCGGGTTTTACAGCTTGGCTCTCCATTACAGCTGCAAGACCAGGATGCCTACATTTCCCATCAAAACTTGAGGGAAGCTGACAAGTGTCCAACCTGTGTCAGGCGTCGCTTGTAGCTTGGCTCTCAGTTTGTTTTTCAGAAGCACCTTGCATGCCAACAGTTGAATTCCGTAGGTAACGATTGAATCCATGTTGTTAACTGTGTGTGTGCATAAGCAAACACAATACTGATAGGCAGATTTCCTTTGAACATGAAGGTTCCGTTTAGCCCATCACTGTTGACGGATCATCCCCATCTCATTCATTTTACAACCAAAAGTGACTTTGGCCATATCTTGTGGCAGCGGGTTCCAAAAGCTAATCATGTCTTTAAATGGAGTGTTTTTGATTTTGTCGGCCTGAATCTCCTTTATTAGGGTGAGTTGTTATGAAATAGAGGGGGGAAGGTCTCTTCTCTAGCTCATGTTTTCTTCCACATAAAGTTTTGCAATTGCCTTGCTTTTTTGAGGGCTCATTATTGTGAGGCCATGTTGAGAGGGCTGGTCTTCGCTTTAAGATCTGGAACTGGACCAGTACTCACTAAAGAACCAGCCGAGCAAATGTCCCTTTCCAGCCCGAGGTTATAAATAACTTGTCTTGGGCTTAGCGCTTTAATTACCCAGCAGGCTCTGCTTCCCCCCTCTTGCCAATGATTTCTTCCACACATCTAACTTAATTAGCCGCATCCCATTTCTTGGCGGATGGCTCATAAATAATGAGTCTTTGTCAGCTCCCCTCAGATTGGGGTGTGTGTGTGCTCATGGCAGGAGCCTCGAAGAAGATTTCTTGCATTGTTTACGCAAATACATTCCCATTCCCATCCTGGATAACTTTTGACCTTCAAATAGAATCAGGAAAGTTCTCCATCAAGTCCGAGATTGTGAAAGGACAGGAAAACCATATGGATTTTGTCTCCTCGCCTCCCCCTGTTGCCATGGTGCAGTGTTCGAAATTTAACTGATCAATAAGAAGAACCATGGCGGATTCGAGCAAGGGGCCATTGAGTATTCTGTTTTCATTGGTGGGAAGCCCAGGAGGTGTGATGAAGGCAACAGCTCTCTGCTTGCTTGTCCGTAGCGCTGGGTTTTCCCAAGTAAACTGCCTCCAAACCTGGAAGTTCCATCTAGCTATCATCAAGCCCTATGTGGTTTGCCAGGATATCCAAAAGACCATCTTCTCCCATACATTCCTGCCCAGGAGTTAAGATCACAGGAAGAGGCCCTCCTGACTGTCCCATCAACCATAGAAGTTCAGTTGCTGAGTGCAGAAGAGAGGGGCTTTTTGGTGGTAGCCCCATGATTATGGAACAATCTCCCCAATGAAGTACGCCTGGCTCCCTCACTCTCGATTTTTCAGGAGGCAGCAGAAGACTGTCATATTTAAGATGGCATTTGTTTAGGCATCTTCTTAATGCATTGGTGGTTTCAGATTAGGATTTTAAACTGTGCTTTTGATATATTTTTATGTGGACAAAATCGAGAGGGTGCAGAGGAGAGCGACGAGAATGATCAGGGTTCGGAGACTGAGCCCTACGAGGAAAAGCTGATAGCCTTGGGAATGTTTAGTTTGGAGAAAAGAAGATTGAGGGGGACATGATTGCTCTCTAAATATTTGAAAGGCTGTCATTTGGAGGAGAGCAAGGAGCTGTTCCAGTTGGCAGCAGAGGGTAGGACCCGAAGCAACGGGCTTAAATTACATGCAGAAAGGTACTGGCTGGATATTAGGAAAAACTTTTTCACGGTCAGAATAGTTCAAAGGCGGAATCAGCTGCCTAGGGAGGTGGTGGTGAGCTCCCCTTCACTGGCAGTTTTCCAGAAGAGGCTGGATGAATATTTGTCAGGGATCCTTTAGGCTCATCCTGCATTGGGCAGGGGGTTGGACTAGAAGGTCTGTATGGCCCCTTCCAACTCTATGATTCTGGGGCATCTCTCTTGACTTGAGAGAGAACCCAGCTCTCTTCCTTGGCCTTGGAAATCACAACCCAAGAACCACTGGCTGCCCCAGTCCCCTATCCTTGTCTGCTACGGGGAGTCCCAAGAGGGTAGGAAGCATCCTAGCCCTGTCAGCCCCTGCCTCTGCAGTGAAAGGTCGCCCCTTTCATTTCCAGCAATCCCTTCTGGAGAAACGGGGCTTGAAACATGCACCTCCCTGCAGCACAGTCAGGCAGTCCTTACTGGAACTTCACTCTCCACTCCCTCCTTGCCTGTATCCCACCCAAATGCTCCTGCCAGGGCACTGCCTATTTGTGCAAATTCTTGGATTCCTTCCTATCTTTCAGTCTAGCTAGTATATTTTTTATCCCGCCCTGCCTCTAGAGGGCTCAGAGTGGCCTTTGTGATTCTCCCTTGATCCTCTCAACAGCTTTATGAGGTTAGTTAGGCTGAAAGCCTGTGACTGGCTCAGGTCGCCCAGTGATCTTCTTGGGTGGGGTTTGAACTCTGGTTCCCTAAATCCTGACATTCTAGCCACGAGAACACTCTGCTTTGTTTTGTCTCACTGGTCCAACTCATGGACTTCCGCTGAGGCTGGGGTGCCCCCCCTTGCTGTTTAGCCCCAGCAGCTTCATGTACTGTAGGTGCTCCACCAGTTGGGGGACTCTGCCAGTTACTGATGTTAATGTTCCTAGATATTGTCCGCAGAAGACAACCCTGGCCCTTCCTTTTGGTGCTAATCTGCAAAGCCTTGTTTCTGGCCAGCTCCTCCGATCCCTTGGTTTTTCTTCTCTCCCTTCAGTGGCTTCACCCACCACTGCTCTGTAAGCAAAGGGAACGTGGCGACCTTTCCCCTTTCCTGTGTCATCGCTGCCACAGGCACCACGATGTCTGTTCAGATCAATCGCCCGTCCCCCGTAACAGCATCCCACAGCCGAATGCAGCTCCCGCTCTGGACTGCCTCATCTAGCGGCCTCCTGTGCCAGACAGACTTTGCCCCCGAGGTTATCAAGATGGGTTTTCTTCCAGGTTAGCAGGAAGGAAAATGTCAGCAGTTCCTGTGATCTGCTTGTACCCCTGGCCTTGCAGGGATACAGCCTGCTTTCAACAGCTTAAGGTCTGTTACTTTGGCTGGGAAGGACGCCGAGCCAGGCAGAGGGCATAGGAGGACTGCACCGAAGAGTTGATGAATGGCACTGGTGAGCAGCGAGAGGGATTGTACTGCCTCACCAAGGTTATATTCTCTGCAGGCTTGTGCAAAACAGCATCTTGAAGCCCGCAGTGCTTAATACTCTACGAACAATAAACCGGACACTAGTGATCAGAAGTTGTGTCCTGGCAGCCGTAATGCCTCATGCCTTGGGATTGGTAATGGTCGCTCAGTTGCGAAGCAAAGAATGTAAATAAACACTACTGGATCAGACTAAAGACCCTCCTAGTCCGGCTTCCAGTTTCCCAGAAGATAGTTTCAGGTAGGTAGTCATATCGGTCTGCAGTTGAACTGCAGGATATGAATCCAAAAGCACCACAGAGACCAACAAGATTTCCAGGGTATAAACTTTCAATGGGAAGCTTTGTACAGGTGGCTGTGTTAGACTGTCTGTAGCAGTAGAAAAGAGCAAAGAGTCCAGTAGCACCTATAAGACTAACAAAATTTGTGGGAGGGTATGAGCATTCTTGAGTCACAGCACAAGTGAGCTGTGTTCCCTGGCAGCTCAAGTGAGCTGTGACTCAAGAAAGCTCATACCCTACCACAAATTCTGTCAGTCATATAGGTGCTACTGGACTCTTGCTCTCTTTTCTACTGCTAAAGGGAAGCTTTGATTCTCAAAAGCTTATACCCTGAAAAACTTGTTGATTTCTGAGGTGCCCTTGGACTCAAATCCTGCAGTTTCCTAGAGTGGTCAACCCGACTAAGAAGTAGATTGCCTCTAAACTTGGAAGCTCCATTCAGCTTGGTCTTCCATGGCTCCATTTATTTATTTATTTGATTTCTAGCCCATCCTCCCTGCAAGCAGGCTCAGGGCAGGTTACAACAAGATATACAATACATTTAAAACCAGAATAAAACCACATCATCATCAAAATCATACATTATAATAAAATACAGTTCTTGAGATAGCGGCCCATACCATCCACCCAGGGCCGGCACCACCATTGGGGCAGTGAGGCAGGTGCTGTGGGCGCAGGGGCGCCAGAGGGGGTGCCGGGGGCAGAGGCGCATGCCATGGAGCTGACGTGCCTGGCCCGCAGCTGCTGCAGCCGGCCAGCCCTGCACTATTGTCGCCACACGCCCCCAGCCGGGCGCAGCAACCGCGGGCCAGGCACGGCAGGCATCCAGGGTGGCGTGCGGAGTGCAGGCAGTCTCCACGCCACCCGCTGCCAGCCACCCACTGGCCAATGGGGTTGGCTTTGCTGCGTGATGATGTCATCACGCGGTGACGTCATCACGCAGTCCAGGGGTGCGGGTCCGCACGTAGGGGCAGCCGCGGGTGCCAGAAACCCTGGCGCTGCCCCTGCATCCATCCCTGAAAACTAAGAACATAAGACCCCTGTTGTATCCATCCAGTTTCCTGTTTCCCATAGCAGCCAACCAGGTTCCCCCATGAAGTTCGTGACCAGAGCATGAAGACAACAGCCGAGCCATTCCCTGCGATTTGTTCCCTAGCAGCTGGCCTGGCATGCTGCCTCAGATTTTAAAGGGATCAATCTGTAAGCATCTGAAGGACCGCTCAGTGATCCGGGGAAGTCAGCATGGTTTTGTTCCTAACAGATCTTGCCAGACCAACCTGGTTTCCTTCTTAGATCGAGTGACCAGCTTACTGGATCGGAGGAATTCTGTTTACGTGATTTATCTGGATTTAAGTAAAGCTTTTGATAAGGTCCCCCAGAGCGACGAGAATGATCAGGGGTCTGGAGACTGAGCCCTACGAGGAAAGGCTGAGGGCCTTGGGAATGTTTAGTTTGGAGAAGAGGAGGTTGAGGGGGGACATGATTGCTCTCTTTAAATATTTGAAAGGCTGTCATTTGGAGGAGGGCAAGGAGCTGGTCCAGTTGGCAGCAGAGGGTAGGACCCGAAGCAATGGGCTAAAACTGAATGCACAAAGGTACCGGCTGGATATTAGGAAAAACTTTTTCACTGTCAGAGTAGTTCAAAAGTGGAATCGGCTGCCTAGGTTGGTGGTGAGCTCCCCCTCACTGGCAGTTTTCCAGAAGAGGCTGGATGAATACTTGTCAGAGATGCTTTAGGCTGATCCTGCACTGGGCAGGGGGTTGGACTAGATGCTCTGTATGGCCCCTTCCAACTCTATGATTCTATGATCATGCAGGTTCCATTGAGCTACCATGGCTAATTGCCATTGATAGATTGACTAGCCTCCACTTTGCACATGTTCAGAAAGCTCTTTTTAGATCCCTTCAATTTTTTTTCTACAGAACCCTTTACTAATTTTCAAAGCACATCGCAATTTCTGTCGCTGTGTCCCCAGCTGCTTAGATGCTTTCCCTCATTTTAGATTTCAGTTCGCCGTGCTCCAGGACAGAGCGCTGCTATTAAAAACACGTCCTGGGGCTTGTGCCCCAGTGAACCATGGCTCAGATTGAGCCTCCAATAGCTGCCAGATGGCGTAACGGCGAGGGGTCCTTGTCTGCTATTGCTCACGTGGAATGAGGGAGTGCTGGTGCTGCATTTAAAACTGCAGATTCTTTCGGCTCAGAAAACCTACATTTTCTGCTCAGGAGCATGCAAATTAGGCAGATTTACATATATATGCTTTGTATAATTTTTGCTTCTGCAATTTCAAGGGTTTTTTTCTTTCTTTCTTGCATGGGAACAGGCAAGAAAGGAGGAGGGGAAAGGAAAGAGACTTCCGTAGCATGCCCTTGGGATTTGTTTTCTGCAGTTTAGAATGGAGACTGTGTCGCTTCTGTCTGCCTTTCCTCCATTCCCATGTACATCCAGCTGGCATGTTCTCTGGTTTACAAGACAATTTTCCCTTCCCCACCCCTCAAGCATAGTCAAAATATTATTCATTATTTTTTTAAAAATTGGAAATATACGCTCGTTCAGCCAGACACGGGGCCTTGGAGACTTGGCTTGTATCCAGTCACATCCACTGGTGGAGCAGCTCTCATGGGATGAAACTTCCTTGCTTCCCCCTCCCACTGTAGCCCTCTGAGCCCCTCCGAATTTTGTTAAAGGGGGGGATCAGCAAACCCTCAGTACGGGCGTAAGGGGGAAAGTGGAGATCTGCTGTGGGAGCGAGGAACTCAACAGAAATCACCATGCTTTTTTCAAAGCAGAAATATACGGCTGGATATAAGCCCTTGAGTTCCAAATCCACTGCTGCTACAGACTTGCTACATTTCCTTGGACAAGTTGCTGGGCATAACTACATTGCTGAGATCCTTTGAATATGCATTTTTTTCTCTGCTGAGTGGAGCCCTGCAATAAAGACTAGGAACCCTAACAGAATCCGGAGCACTTTTGCAAGACTGCATTTTGCAGGATTCTCTGGGCGGGGTGGGTGGGATCCGTAACGGTATCGTTGGGTGGGTATTAAACTGGTGTAGAAATCTCCACCGTCTTTCTGGCTTAATTCATACATCACACTCATCCATGGTGAAGGTAAACTTAACTGTGGTTTGGTGCAGTTTCTAAATTGACACACACTAGGGTTGGCCAGGAAAGTGAAATTGGAGACTATGGTTGCAGGTGATTTTATGGCTCGTGATGATCACCAGTAAGCTGGCTTGTTTGTTATATATTCATGAATATACAAAGCTGCCTTGTATTAGGTCGGACCACGGGTCCATCTAGCTAGCTGCTGTAGCTTAGTGGTTAAGTAGTTTGGTTGCAAATCAGCACTCTGCTGGTTCAAATTCCACTCCTGCCATGAGCTCTTCATGTGGCCCTGGGTCAGCCACTCCTCTCAGCCCCAGGTATATTGTGGGGATAATAACAACACTGACTTTGTTCACTGCTCTGAGTGGGGCACTAATCTGTCTAGAAGAGCGGTATATAAGTGCAGTTATTATTATTATATTGTGTGTTTTTCCCAGCACCGGTTCACTTGATATACCATGGACTGAATCATGCCTGTACATTCTGCTTGCAAAGTAGGTGCTCTGCCGTTGAGTCCTAGCTTCTGCAGCTCTTGGGTTTGAAGCTGCAGTTACTGCGAACTGGTTCAGTGTGATATCTTTCTACACCACCCACCTATAAAATGGAGGTTGAGGTGGCCTGCTTTGTGGGGTTGTTGTGAAGAAGGGCATTTGTGCTGGGATTTTTCTTCCTCATCCGCTTGCTTTGTGGCTCATGTAGGTGGGTGTCGTCGTCCAGCCTTCTGAGGCTTTTGCATACTTCTTGCCAGAAGTATTTCTAAGCACTTAAGTGTGTTCACATTATGTCATTTAGGCTGCTGTTGTCCCAAGGGGAAAGGGAGGGGAGGTTGCTGGGCAGCCCCCCTTCCTAACTGCAGAACCTTTTAGCGACGTGTCATTGCGTTAGAGACGCATATCTCCTAATGTCTTTTATTTATTTAAATTGCCAGCAAAGAAGCCATTTAGTTGTGTACACCCTTGGCATAACTTCAGAAGGCATCAGCCAACGGCCCCTAAGTATAGGAGCAGAACAGAATGCATTTCAAGATGAGACGTTTATAATTCATGGGGTGTGAGGGTCAGTCGGACAAAGCTGAAGACAGAGCTCCGGAATCGCAACAGTTCCATTTATTCCGGCCGCTCACCAGACCCCTCCTAAATCTCAGGACGAGTAACTCAATAAAAAAGTGCCCTGTAAAAATGTCCCATTAAAACAATCCTAAATAAAACACTGTGTCCTTTGTCCTCAAGCAACCACAGTTGTTTCTAGGTTCTCCCCCTGTGTGACCATTTTTCACACTCAAGTGAAGCTGGAAAACTGTGTCTAGGGTGAGGCAGCGCAAACTGATATAGGCACCGAAGGGTAGTGGGACAACTCTGTGTGATCTCATATAGGAGGTCCCAAGTTCTGTGCCAGGTAGTTCCCGTTCATTGGGTCCGAGAAGGGAAAGGCCCTTCCCCAAAAGCCACTGCCAGAGTCCAGAGCTAGATAGTCCAAAGGGTTGACACCGTAAGTAGAAATCTGATATATGTGGGCCGAGGAGAGGCTATGATTCAGAAGCACTTGTTTTTGTGTGCAGAAGGTCCTAGGTTTGAACCCTCCTCTGCCTCTTGGAAGTGACTGACTTGGTGCAAGGTGAGGCTCTCCTATTCGTTCAGTTCTCTGGGGTGCAGTCTGAGATTCAGCTGGGGAGAAAACTCTCTCCCCTGGCTTGTGGTCACCTGCAGACATTCGGCAGGAACGTTGCTCCTTCCCATCCTTTTCTCCAGATCAGACCGAAGATCCCATCTAGTTTAGTATTTCCTACCTAGGCTGGTCAAATGCGGCTCACGGTCCTTCATGGCTTTCTGCCATCCGTCTGCAGAAGAACAGGGAGGGGGTGGTGCTGTTTAGGCAAGCAGAGAAGACCCTGACCCCAGTTGCACCGTCAGTCCGCTTATGGCTTCCTTTCATTTGGATTATATGGGTAATGGTTCTGCCTACAAACCTCTTCCATTCCCTTTCCAGGCCTACGGTTGTGTGAAATTATAGGTGCCACCTGTTCCAAAAGGAAGACAAGAAAACACATGCATATTTAAAACCTCCTGTTGGCTTGCATTGTGGCCGAACTGCAAATTAAAAACGAGGGAGGAGGAGAACTGAAACAAAAGTAGGCCAGTTGTTTTAAAGCCAGGGAGGGTCTCCGTCTAAAGGTCCCTCTCCAAAGTAAGTATCTAGGCTGGAACATCTGCCTGCCCTGTGGGGTCCTTTGCCTGCAGTTGTGGGATGCAGAGTGACATTTGGCTGGTGGAATGGCTGCAGTGCCTTTCTGACTACCCACGTCAGCAGGCAGAACTGCATGAGGATCTGGCCTCTTGCGTGAGCGTTTGGGTGTCTATCTCCTGCTAAAAAGCCGAGAGTCTCCCAGCTCCTTCCCATAGCAGAGCTTCTGTTCTCTGAGGATTATAAAGCCTTTTGAACTGTGACTATTCGCCAGCACCAGGTTTCAGAATCTGATTTGGCAACTCACGTCAGAGCCAGGGTCACAAATGTCACAGGTTTCCTGCTGCCGTTAAGCTTGGTACTCTTGGACCAGTTGTCTGTCAGTACAGCTCAGGGGTTTATGTTGTGGAGGGTGCACATAGGAACAGAGGGGCTGAGCTCTGATCGAGACACACACACACACCCTTCCCATCTGAAGCTCCCGCTGCAAACGTACTAGGTGGCCTTGATTCAGGATAATTCTATGCTCAGGAGCACTCGAGGCAGCTTACTCCAGTGGAAACAAATACAGTCAACATTAAACCGTAAAACGTAAATACACAGTGAAGATCGGTGATCTTTAATACAAATACAAGCGTGTAGCAAAGAAATGGCATGAAGCGATTAATAGAATCTGATTTGGAAATGGACGTCAGAGCCAGAGACGGAAATGTCATGGGTTTGCGGCTGCGGTTAAGCTCTGTGCGCTTGGCCCGGCTGCCTGTCGTAAACCTCAGTGCAGTGGATAAAAATCTGTTTTCAAAAGCCCTTTGGAATAAGCATGCTTTTAAATTTCTGACTCTGGGAAGCAAAGCAGAGACGGGCTCATTGCATGTCCAGGGGCAGAAATGCCGCAACTCGCTATAAGCAAACCATTGTCTTGACTTCTGCCTCCTTTGCCATTTGTGCAACAATGATACAGGCCTACTTTTCAGAGTTGCTGTAAGATTTGCAACAACGTTCTATAAATTCTATATAATTATAACTATGTATCAATAAAATTTCTCTTATTTTTAACTCTAGTGTGACACTCTTCAGAGCCAAATTGGCTGTATGAACAGTATAATTAAAGTAGAGCAACAAAACTGCGTAAAGGGTGGCTCCCCTCAGATTATACATGGGCATCGGTTGGAATCCCCAGTACTGAGAAACAGCAGGGACTTGTGACCTTTAAGTGTTTTGGAGAACCAGCTTGGTGCATTAGATAGAGTGCCAGACTTGGGCTGGAACACCTGGGATTTGAACTCCTGGGTTCAAATCCCAGCTAACAGGATGCTTTTGGTCCAGTTGTGCCTTGGAGTTGAAGTTTAAGGTTGGGGCGGGGGGTTCTACTGCTGATCTAATGGGTGTGATGGGTGGAGAAGCAAGTGCGGTATTAAGACTGTACTAAGACCTCTGCTTGGAGCTGGTTCCCCCCTGTCCTTTTTTCTCAGGCTTCTAGCAGCTCATAAGATCTGTAAAGAAGCAAAGTCTGCTGAAGCGAACACGCCTCAGGGAAACAGCTGCCAGTGGGATGCAGGCTAACGGCTCCCCTTCTTCCCCGGATGCCGGCAAATTGCTTCCCTTAAATGACACCTTCATTGCGGGAACCTACGGCAGTTAAACATGCAGCGGATTAGTCATTTCAGTTTGCCTCTGGAGGACGAGGCAGCTCCGGACTGAGATACAAGGGTGCATAAAGAAGAGATGGACTTTGTGAGCTTAGCTGAGAGAAGGAACCCCTCCATCCCCATCCTGGTTCCAGATCCTTTGGGCAACTCAATTGGGTTTGGTTTCCATCACCGCTTTTCTGGCTGTACTGGAACTAACGCTGTCTGGCAGCCCTGCTACCCAGTCCTGTAATTCTGTAGCTGGATCTCACGTGCCCATCCAAGGCAAACTGGAGGAGCAAGACCTTCCCTATGTTTTTCAAAGCATTGCTGGAACATCCCTTTTTCTGTCTTAAGGCCTTTGACTATAATCGTTTACACGCAACTGTGAAAGAACTCTTAGTTTTTGTTAGTGAAGCCCTTTGCCTCTCCGGGGTTTGAGTCCAATAACTCCTTAAAGACCAACCAGTTTTCAAGAGTATACGCTTCTTTGCATCCTGACTCTCTTGTTTGCAACATGTCCCCCACCTTCTGGCTGGGATATAAGGGCTCAGAGATCTCCATTCCTATTTGTATCTGATGAAGGAAACTTGAGTCTTGAAAGCTCATACCCTAGGAAATTTTGTTGGTCTTTAAGGTGCTGCTGAACTTGGATCTTACTGTTCTACTGCAGACCAACATGGCTACCTGAAATGTTGCCTCTCCCTTTTTTCCCAGCTCCCTGGTTTCTCCCTGCACACTACACCCCTTCCTGTGCCCCCTAGGCACTCCTGTAGCCATGTGAAACTGGCATGTACCCAGCCATCTGCGGGCTTTATGGAATGCAACTTCCCACTCCCCTACCCTTCTGCAACCCACTGAGTCCCCCCGATTTTATTACTGATGGTCATTGGGCTATTTATGGGTGCCCTGGGAGTAGGGAACCAGTGGAAATTTCAGCCCCCCTCTTCTGTAAATTGAAATGCCAGTCCATCATAGGAACTGTGTAGTTGAAGGTACGCCTCTGAATTAGACGGCTGGTCTGTCTAGCTCAGCATGGTCCACTCTTGGCACTCTTTAGTGTCTCAAGCAGAGGAAAGACTTCTTCAAAACCTGAGCTTGAAGCTGCATGCAAAACTAGTGCCCTTCATCTGAGCCTGAGGACTGGAGGAATCTGGCCAGTATTAGAAATGGTATTCCACTCAAGACAGATCCTTAGTCTGGGCCTGGCATGGTCTGAGCCAACCATGCAAGGCCTTGGCTCTTACGGAGGATAGATCTATTCATTGCAAGTAGACATGACAGCTACATTAGCCAGCCATGTTCAGGTGCCATAAAACTGAACAGATGCTAGGGATAGACAGTGTGTGTGTGTGGGGGGGGAGGTCTGTAACCTTCCTTGCCTGCTTTGAGCTTTCTGGAGGCATCTGCCCTACACAGGCTGAATCCACACGTCCCGGCATAGTGCTAAGCTGTCGGAATGATAGCATCTTCCTGGCTCGATTTCTGACGTCATTGCACCATGATTCCGTTCTCGTGGCACAATAACGTCAGAAATCGCACCAGGAAGATGCTATTATTCCGACAGTTTAGCACTATGCCGGGGCGTGTGGATTCAGCCATAGTCTGGGACTGGGGTACCTGAAGGAATTTCTCCCTTACAAACCTTTCCACTGGTTGAGACCATCACCAGAGGCCCTGCTCTGTGCCCTCTCACCTTCAGAAGCTAGATGGCTGAGCACCAGGGACAGGGCCCACTCAGTGTTGGCACCTAAAGTGTGTTGCCTTGCGTACTCCCTGTGGTCTTAAATATGTTCTCCTATGAGCTACTTGTGCTTCATGTGATCTAATGTCAGCCCTAGAACTGCTTATGTTCCGTTTCAGCATTTCTTCAACTCTGTATTGGATTCTTACTAATGTTATGTCTTTGTAAAATTGTGTTTATTTTCCCTATGGCAATGTCCTTGTATTGACTGTACTAATTTCGCACTGTGTAATCTGTCTTGAGTCTCTGTGAGAAAGGCGGACTATAAATGACATAAATAAATTTAAAAAATAAATTTAAAAAACATATTGGTGAAATGTATGGTCCCTCTCTCTTCAATGCAGCATCTCTTTGAGACCCCCTTCCCTACTATACAGCCCTCCTATCTTGAGTAAAAAAATTTCCTGTTGTCTGTCCTGTACCCATTGCCCATCATCTTTATGGTATTCTAGTATTATGGGAGAAGATTTGCCAAGTGCTGTGAATTTACAGCATTTTAGACACCAGGCAAATACATCTTTATTCAACCCACTTTTTCAGAAATCCCTTCCTCTCGTTATCAGGGACCCTGTTCTGTGCCATTGTTGTTTAAAGACGGCTGTCCTCCTGGATTTTGATAATACGTTATGTTTATGCTGACCCGCTTTAAAGTTTTAAAATCAGTATTCAGATTTTATTCTGCTGCTGTTTTAATCTTCCATGAATGTTTATATTTGTGTCTCTGCCATTTTATCAAACAGCGACGTTTTATTGTTTTATGGCTTCACTGTGATTTGCCCGTTGTAAGCCACCTCGGAGATATCTATATGGGAAAGAGGAATTTAAGTTATTTGAATAAAATGTTAGAGAAACAATAAATCTGGCTGCCCGCTAAGAGAAAGAGAGGAGGTTGGACTCTATGGACTTTTGCTGCAATGCAGTGGGTCGCTGCTTCTTTCCAAACCATTAGAACTGGAGGGAGCACAATTTTCTGGCCCCAGCATTAAGGAAAGGGGAGCTAGAAGCTGTCTTTCTTTGCCCTGCTTGCTAGCGGTCCATTGTCCGCACGTACCTCGGTGTCTCCTCTCCTTGTGAGCCAGCCAGGGCTCTCCTCACGTCCTTTGTGTATAGCACAGAGATATACGACGGGGTCTGACATTTATCCTCGCCTGGCAGGCAAGTGTCGTTTGTTCACCGTGCAGGAATTATCGGCTGCCTTGTAAGTGTTCCCAGACAAAGCGAACTCTCTGCAAAGAGAGCCCAAGGAGTTCTCCTCCTCCTAACCCTGTCTGCGCAGAGTTCAGCAGGGCTCTGGATTTGCTGGCTGGATCCGACGCTGAGCAAAAGGCCATGGCCCAATTTTAAAGGATGCTCCAGAGCCTGAGAAAGCTGCAGGAAAAGAGGGAAACTCAGGTGATCTGGCGACTGGCGCCAGAGGCTATAAGAAGAGGTTAGAAATTTTGGGTTAAGAAAACTAACAGCTAACATACCTATGAATGGTATGGGGAAAGTGGAAAGAGAGACCATTTTCTCCTTCTCCCCAAACACAAGAGTTCAGGATCACCCAGAGAAAATGATGAACAGTAGGTTCAAGACAGATGCAGGAATACCCAAACACAGAATTTCGCAGTGGCCAGTGGCTTTAAGAGGGCCAGAGGAATCCATGGAGGTTAGATCTACCCCCGGTTACTAGTTATTATAAGTAAATGAATTATTATAGGTAAATTGAGCCTCCACACACAGGGGCAATGTATCTTAGAGTACCATAGGCTAAGGACAAAACCAGGTAGGACTGTTGCTATTCAGGGCCCTGCTTATTGGCTTCCTAAAGGATTCTGGCTGGCTGCAATAGAGAAATGGGATTCTGGCTTTGATGAACCTTTGATATTATTATTATTATTTATTATTTATTCAATTTATATACCGCCCATCCCAGGGGCTCTGGGCGGTGAACAGTTAAAATTGATAAAAACAAAAACTAAAATCAATATACAAATAATAAAACAAATTAACAAAGTGCAGTGGTGGGGAGAACCTTCCCCACCCCAAAGGTGGGAGGCCGACATGGCACCGCCCCCTTCAATCACCAAACGCCTGGCGGAACAGCTCTGTCTTACAGGCCCGGCGGAACGATAATATGTCCCGCTGGGCCCGGGTTTCCATTGACAGAGCGTTCCACCAGGCTGGGGCCAGGACTGAAAAAGCCCTGGCCCTGGTTGAAGCGAGGCGGGCTTCCTTAGGGCCGGGGACCACAAGTAAATATTTATTCGCTGATCGGAGCGATCTCCGGGGAACGTACAGGGAGAGGCGGTCCCGAAGATATGCCGGTCCCAACCCACTCAGGGCTTTAAAGGTAAGAACCAACACTTTGAACCTGATTCGGAATTCAACTGGAAGCCAGTGCAGCTGGCGCAGGACAGGTGTGATGTGTGACTGGTAAGGTATACCAGTCAGGACCCGTGCCGCCGCATTCTGGACCAGTTGTAGTTTCCGGATCAGGCCCAGGGGTAGCCCAGCGTAGAGTGAGTTACAGTAATCTAGCCTGGAGGTGACCGTTGCATGGATCACTGTAGCCAGGTCCTGGGGCGTCAGGTAGGGGGCAAGTTGCCTGATCTGACGAAGATGGAAAAATGCAGACTTGACAACCGCCGTGACCTGGGCCTCCATCGATAGGGAGGCATCCAGGAACACACCCAGACTCTTTACCACTGGCAAAGTTGCCAGTGGTGTTCCATCCAGGGCAGGGAGCTGGATCCCAACATCTGGCAGCCCCCGTCCCAGCTGCAGGACCTCCGTCTTCACTGGGTTCAATTTCAGCCTGCTCTGTTTCAACCATGCCGTCACAGCCTCCAAAGCTCTGGCCAGATTGTCTGGGGCCGTGTCTGGCCGGCCGTCCATCAACAGAAAAAGTTGGGTGTCATCCGCGTATTGATGACAACCCAGCCCAAACCTCCGCACCAACTGGGCGAGGGGGCGCATATAGATGTTAAATAACATTGGGGAGAGTATCGCCCCTTGGGGAACCCCGCACACCAAAGGGTGACGGGCCGATAGATCTCCCCCGAGCGCCACCCTCTGTCCCCGACCCTGGAGAAAGGAGACCAGCCACTGTAAGACTGTCCCCCTAATCCCCACGTCGGCAAGGCGGCTGGCCAACAAATCATAGTCAACCGTGTCAAACGCTGCTGTGAGATCAAGTAACACAAGCAGCGCTGACCCGCCTCGATCCAGATGCCTGCGAAGGTCGTCTGTGAGGGCAACCAAGGCTGTCTCCGTCCCATGGCCAGGACGGAAGCCAGACTGGAATGGGTCCAGGACTAGAGCATCATTCAGGAATTCCTGCAGTTGTACCACCACCGCCCGCTCAATATGATCTCTCAATATGATCTCTCAGAGCTCTTATGTTCTTATGCAAGGATTTAAAATGCTTTTGTGGTTTAATCATCTACCTTTTAACTGGTGCTCTCTCCATTTCCCCTTTCCCATGATGGGGATGGTTCTGTACCGAAGCAGTATAAGTAAAAGGTTATAAGGGTGCATGACCGTGGTACAGCCTCAACAGTGGCACTAATCTGGGTATGAAAGATCACACAATATATTGGCAGTTATTAAAGCAGTGTTGGGTTATGTAAGGTCTTATTTTCACTATTGGAATAATTATGCATGTTTTCAGAGGCAGTGGACGGGGAAAACTGGATTGTTGTTGGCTTGCTCAGAGGCTTAGTTAGAACAGCAGACAAGATGGAAAGGCGCAGCTTCTGCAAAAGTTGTTCTTGTCTACAGTCGTTCTTAATTTTTCCATATGATTGTTCCAGGAAGGGAAGGGCATGCAGCATTTGGAACCTTCAACCCGTATGTGGCAGTGACTCACGGCTCTGGATCCTGGGGCTCCTGTATGGGGTACAGAGATCATAGGGGCGCAGAGCCTAGCAACAGGACTGTTCCTTTCTAGAACTAACAGCGGGAAACCATGGGGCTCTGGCATGCCATCCCCTCTCCAGGCAATGAGGCCAGCCTCCCTCCCTTGAGCCCCAGTGTCCCTTTAAGACCTGGGAACGGAGCCACCTCCTAATGGACGACATTCCCTAAAAGCTTCTGTAGCTCTCATAATGCAGAGCATGCTTTGAGCATTGGAAGGTCTTCGCATCTCCGGAGTCATCATTAATTTAGCGGACAACTAGGGTCCGCTGTGCTTCTGTTTGCTTTTCACATTAAAAAACGTACTGTGTAAACTTCCGCCTGAGCGGCGTTGCTTTGCTTGGATTATGGGGTAGCATGGAGGGTGGGAAGCCACTGCAGAGGGGGACTCTCTAAGACAAAGAGGGGACACCATGGAAGATTTCTGATCCATCACATGCAATCAGAGGGAAAGGGGGTGGGGTACGATGGCACTATCCAAACAGGCACATAAAGAGGTGGCCTATTGTGGGAGTGGGCTTGAGAAGGTAAGGGTGATTTTGGTTTTGCTGAGCTGGAGGGGGCTTTAAGGGGGGCAACTCTCATAGAATCATAGGGTTGTAAGGAACCTCCAAGGTCATCTAGTCCAACCCCCTGCACAATGCAGGAAATTCACAACTACCTCCCCTGCCCCACACCCCCCAGTGACCCCTGCTCCATGCCCAGAAGATGGCAAAACACCATCAGGATCCCTAGCCAAACTGGCCTGGGGAAAATTGCTACCTGACCCCAAGGTGGCGATCAGCATTTCCCTGGGCATGTAAGAAGGAGCCACGAGAACTAAGCACATAGCTGAGACCTGAGCACACCACTGAGCTTTATAGGAAGTACCAAGAGGGTGAAGATTTTATGTTGTCTCATGTTGCTGGAGAGATTCTTACCCCTCCCTCTCTTTTCCATCATGATAGTTTCCAGTGAGTAGCCATATTAGTCTGCATGGAAAGAGCAAGTTGTGAGTCCAGTAGCACCTTAAGGACCAACAACATTTCCAGGGTGTGAGCTTTCGAGAATCAAAGCTCCCTTTGTCAGATCCTCTAGGAATCTTGTTGGTCTTTAGGGTGCTACTGGACTTGCATCTTGCTTTTCTATCAAATGACCGTCATGGCAATTTACAAATTCCACAAAAATGGCATTTTAGCAATAGAGGCTGTACATGCGCGACTACAGACGTTGGTATATGGGAAGTTGTCAACCTCCCCCTGTCGTTGATGCTATGGCTCCTGCTCAGCCCGTGGTGGTCACAGGGCTACCCTTTTATACTCAGTGCTCTGTTTCTATGGGGGCCACTATTGAAAAGAGGACTGGATGGCTCTGTGGTCTGATCCAGCTAGAGTGCTCTGTTGTGCAGACATGTGCAGATTCTCTGCTGCCCTCTACAGCTCAGTGGAGGTAGAATTTTTCATTCTGAGATAGTTTGGGTCTGCAGGCAAAGAACAAGACCTGAGTCCAACTGCACCTTAATGACCAGCTAGATTTCCACAATAATGATGGGAGCTTTGATTCTCGAAAGTTCATACCTTGGAAATGCTGCTTTTGGAGCCAATCTTGCTCTTCGTTCTGAGAATATCAGTTTACTTTTAAACCCAAGTTAGTTTCTGGTCCTTTCACTTGGGCCCATTGGCTTGCAACTTGTACAGGCAGTGCCTGCCGAAGCTTCAGGAGTGATTGGCAGAGCTAATTAAGACTCACAGCAATCAGGAGGCAAAACTTCAGTTTCTCGAGTACTAATTTGTCCCTCCTACGGCTGGATAGAAATGAGTGCCTAATTTTTAATTATCTTAGTTGTGTAGCCTTTGATGGTTTTGATAGCAAATATTTATGACTTTGGCACTACAGGGAGAGAAAGAGGCAGACAATGTTGTGTAATGGTTAGGATGCCTTATTAGGACTAGGGACTAGATCCAGGTTTAAATCCATATTCAGTCATGAAACTAGTGGGTGGGTGACTTTGGGCCACTCGCTGTCCCTTTCTCTCTGTCTCTCTTGCTCTGCCAAACCTACCTTATAGATCAAGATGGGTAGCTGTGTTAATCTGTCTGTAGCAGTAGAAAAAAGAGTCCAGGAGCACCTATAAAACTAGCAAAATTTGTGGTCAGGTACGAGCTTTTGTGAGTCACAGCTCACTTCTTTCGATACGCCTGGATGGCTCCTGGACTCTTGCTCTTATCTACCTTATAAAGTTGTTGTGAAAGTATAATGGGGGGGGGCAATCTGTAAGCCACCTCCCTGAGCTCTTTGGAGAAAGGGCAGAATAAGACCCATATTGTTTTTATTGGTTTCCCCCTTTTTTAAAAGCCACAGATGTATGACACCAATCTATTTTGTGCCTTCCTTTATGTAACCAAATCACAGTCGTGCTCCTTCCTTCTGTCACAGTGTCACAATGAGGGGTAGGGGTGGGAAGAGGACGGGCATGAAAAGAGCAGGTAGTGAGGAAGAAGGACGCTAGGCGGATGCTGTCGGGTTCTGGAAGCTCCCTTGGAAGAGCAGACCTGTATGGACAGGGCTGCTTGTAACAGGCAACAATAAACTCAGGATTCTCTCCTTGACAGCAGGCAGCCTGCTGGTCTACGGGGGCCCTCGGTCTGATTCATCAGGGCTAAGGGGGTGTTCAGAACTGTACAGATGGAGATCCCTTGACAAACACACCAGTGGGTCGTAGGGAGATGATCAGTAAAAACAGACTGCTTAATTTTGACAGGAGGGCCTGGGCTCGCATCCTCCTATCCCCACAAAGCTTTCTGGCTGACCTTGGACCAGTGGCTCTTTCTCTGTTTAATTTATCTCACAGAGGCATTGTGAGGATGCATTGGAGAGGGGGGAGTTCTAGGGGCATAACCCAAAGCACCACAGTGGAAGGGCGAGATTAAAAATGTGATCGATGGAGCAGAATTTTGCACCATGAAAGGCCGGGTCTGTGCAAATCATCTGAACCGCTCGTTGGCACCGTTTCGATTACCTCGCGTGATTTATTCTGCCATTTTTACTGTTTTGCATAATTTATTCTGAATTTGCTAGTCTTAAATGGATATTGGAGCTATGCTGGGCATTGGAGTGCACCTCTCCCCAACCTGAAAAACTTACTCAGCCACCCCTCCAGAGTTCGACAGATGTTGCCCGCAGTGTTTCAAGCTTGGTTTTTGCCGTCATAACAGCCATAAACTTATTTATTTTCTTTATAAAATACTGAGATTCCCAGTAAGCCGAATAAACAGCCCTACTTCTATAACCCTGCCTTCCTGAGCTACTCCACCCCTCGTTTCACTAACACCACGTGCAAAGATACAAAAGCGCCTTCCACTGACGCAGACTGTGTGTTTGTGTTGCTTTCTTCTGTTATTCCATTTTGTCCAGCAGTGGCTCTCCAAGCACCGAGGCAGGAGCTCTCCTAGCACAGGTCCCTAAGATTCTTCTTTGACTGGAAGAGCAGTCAAACGGACTGGGACCAGCATACCTAGGGGCTGCCTCTCCCCATATGTATCCCGGAGAGCATTAAGATCAGCAGATAAGAACTTAGTGGTAGTCCCTGGCCCCAGGGAGACCCTGCTGGCCTCGACCAGGGACAAGGCCTTCTCAGTTCTGGCCCCAATCTGGTGGAACTCTCTGTCGGAGGACATATGGGCCCGCCAAGATCTTATATCTTTTCGGCAGGCATATAAGACAGAGATGTTCCGCCAGGCATATGGTTGAGGCCAGTCTTTCTTTGTTTTAGGAGCCTCTGCCTTTGTCTCCCACCAGGGGGGCTATGAAATCACCTGCCCCCCTACAAGCGCAGTCACTGGAGCATTATTAACTGTGCCCCCCTCCCTCTGTTTACATTATGATTGGGGAAACTGGAATGGGCCACCATCTGAGATTGTTGTCCTCTTATGTATTGTGGTCTCTGGATTTTTAAAAATGTATTTAAATGTTTTAATGTGTACTAAGCATTTTATTGTACCCCTCCCTGATCCTATTCACGGGGAGGGAGAGCTAAAAATTGAATGAATGAATGCATAAATAAATAAGATTTGAGTCCAGTAGCATTAAGGGCCAACGAGATTTTCAGGGCATAAGCTTTTGAGAGTCTGGCGAGAGACAACTCTCAGCCTAACCTCCTCCACAGGGCTGGTGACAGGATAAAATGGATAGATTAGGTGGGTGGTCTACAGTCGAACAGTAGGATTTGAGTCCAGCGGCACCTTAGAAACCAAACAAGATTGTCAGAGTGTAAGCTTTGGAGAGTCAGAACTCACTTCTTCAGACACAAGTAGGAATGGTGATCCCTGCGCCTTTATATCCCAGCCAAAAGACTCAGGGATCTCCATTCCTAATCACGTCTGAAGAAGAGAGCTCTGACTCTTGAAAGCTTACACTGAAAATCTTGTTGGTCTCTAAGGTGCCACTGGACTCAAATTCAGGATAAAATGGAGTAGGGGAGAACGATGTAAGCCTCTTTGGATTCCTATTGGAGAGAGTGGAGGGTTATAAATGAAGTGAATAAATGAATATAGTGGTTCTGGCTGAGTGACGGCCTCTGGGCTCCCTCCCTACCACTTATTCTTGCAACATGGCTCGTTCAGTCTGGTGGGAACCTGTCAGCACGTCTGTTTTCCTGGTTCTTTGCTACACAGTGGCTCACGTTAGTTTTGGGTGAGCTCTTTCTGCGTCCTGCCAGATGTCTCTTTCTTTCCTTGTTATCCCACAGCCCTGATGCATGGTCAAGCTGTTTTTTTTGCTCTTTTCCACGCTGGAATGGTGAGCAATTTGCTGCCAATTGCCTTTTCTCTCCACCCCAGCTTTTTCTAATCTGCTGCTCCATATTTTTACACCGAGCCAAGAGTGCTGGGGAAAATTGACTTGGCTTTTTATTGTCGCCCCAAAGATGAAAAACGGGACTGAGGCTTGACAGGCAGGCAGGCGCCGTTCATCGACCCAGTCGAGCTGCTGCGTGTGAATCGCGGGGAGACGAACAAATCAGCATGCAGGAGGCATTTGCTCTTTTAATTTTCATAGGAGACAACATCTGCCCCCCCTCCCACCCGCACGTAAAGCAATTGGAGGGCCTGTCCCCCTTCCAACTTCAAAGCGCACAGCTGTTTTTTAAGTATTTTTGGCTACCAAGCCTTTGAAATACTGCATCCCACCCACCCGGGCCCTAAATTTTGCACCACGAAAACTCAATTGCTGAATCCAAATTAAATCCTGGACAGAATCAAGCATGTATTTGCTTATTTTCTACAGTACTACTGAATTGGCACATCGTGTTCAGAATTTCGGCTGGACTGAAGTTCCAGCGGGGTGAGAAAGGGGCAGGTTCAAGGTTGAGCACCTGTTTTGCACCTCTGAAGTCCCATGTTAGTCGCTGACATCTCCAGTACCAGTGCTGGGAAGGAACCCAGTCTGTGGCCTCAAAGAGTGGCAGCTACATTGTGCAATGGTTCATAAGCGTGGATTGGATTCCCAGGTAAAAAGACAGCCAACCTGGAATCTCGAGCAGCAGAATGGTGATGGGCCAAATCAGCCCCCCGCTCACACCATTGGAATAAGTCTCCACTGCCACAAGAGTGAGGGGGTGGGGGGGATTTCCACCTGACATCCCTTCTTCCTATAGCCCTCTGTGCCACGTGGCATTTTGTTCAGAAGGATACCTTTACCATTAGCAGAGGTTTTTCAGGCATGCAGGGAATTTCTAGGGGAAGAGGAAGAGGACCCTTTTATGTAAACTTTGCCTTTTCATCCATAGTAGGAAGGCTAATCTACTATTGTATTTCTTTCCATTTATGTCCCACCTTTCTCCCATCCTGCACTTCAAGGTGGCACGGATGCAGTTCCCAGGAAGTCTTCTTCCAGGAACTGACCAGGTCCATCCCTGCTTAGCTTCAAGAAGGTTTCTGTATCATGTGCTTTCAGACCATAGCATGCAATGGTCTAAAATGTTAGCCGGGAAGGGTAGTTTAAAAAGCCAGAGCTGGCTGCAGGGCAAAGGCTTTGCTATACACTGGAGCTGTGTAAAGGGGCTGTGAAATGCCAGAAGGGAAACTTCATCCCACTATAACCTCTCCAGGTCCAAGCCCAGCTCTGGAAGGCAGCTCCAGCCCATTTCCATTCCTCGCTGCCCTCTGGTTGGGATCCCATACAGTTTTAGACTGGAGATATGAAATTGACAGAGCCTTCCCGGAAGCGAAGATGAAATTAACAAACCCTCTGAGGAGCGATCTCCGCTGGCTCTGTCTTTTAAAACTATGCTTCCCTGCCAACATTGCATCTCCCTACACTTGACAAACACATGCCAAGGCATCTCGTGTAGAGAGAGTCTATGTTGCACTGGCTCTCAGCATTGCTGGTTTCAGCTTCATAGAGACTAGAGGGTAGTTTTGCCTGTTACTGCATACAGCAGAAGCCAGATAGGCTTTGTATTCCCAGATTTCCTTATACATGGAACACATCCCGGAGGAGGGTAGTCAGCTACTGAGGTATGAGATTGCATGGGGTGGCCTTGTCTGAACCGTTTCCCTGCTCCCTCACTACCTGCCCAAACCTCTCACATTAGAACAGTGAAAAGCTCCCCATCTTCTTTCATCAGAGAGGATAAGCATTTTTAATCCTAATATGCCACAGAGCCCCATTAAAGAGCATTTGTAAGCAAAACCTGGGTCTTGCCCCATTTGTGCAACTGATTTATTGGCTTCATTAGTAGGAAGGGAACGGTGGAAGTTGGGGGCGTGATTTATTCTGGCTGCCGGTGATGCCTCTCACTGGCCTCCCAGTTTCTTCTGGTAGCAAATTCTTCCTTCTGTTTAAATAAGCAAAGCAGAGAGATCCACGGACGTGTTTCCGTCTCCGTGTGACTCCCAGAGAACCATAATTCTTCCCTGATCCTTATGCAATTCTTGGGCTGAATCTTAATCAGAACGTCGAGGTGACTCAAAATTCAGTTCCCTGAACCTGCCAAGGACTTTGGAAGGGGAGGAGTGTTCAGAGCTGATTCCATTTTGTCAGCCAGTAGCGTGAGCAGAGTATTATTTGTGTTTTATACGTTAAGGCCAATTAGGTACCGGGGGAGATATAAGTTACTCTTATGAACGCTAATGGTGTGCTTTCTACTTTATTGGTAAGCTAGTCTGATGTAGGGCTGTGGGTTTTAAACTGGCTAAGCCTCAGGGAGGGGCATGTGGGGGTGACAAAAAGATCTTTCAGGATACCCTTGCCAGATCAGATCCTAGCAGCCATCAGTCAGTACTGCGGGGAGCCAGGAACCAGTAGGGCTTGATGTTGGCTGTAGTACCTTGGACAGCTCCATGACTGACATGTTGCTCCAATAAACGTCAGCAGCAGGGCTAAACTAGACAGAAGGCTGGGAGATCCATGAACGTATATCTCAGGTTTTGGATTGGACGGGTTTTCCCAACATCCAGTGCACTCTGGGCATTGATATCCACCATGGTGGAGCAAATTACAGTTTAAGGGGTGTTCTCTGAGGTCAGGAAAATGTCACAGTGGAAGAGGACTAAAAACCTCTTCCCTATGCTGCATCCCATGGCAAATTGCCACCTTCCCCCAGTGGATGCTTTTTATCAATTAAAAACACTCAGAATACCTACTCACAGATCTTCCAGCATCTTGTCTATTTTGCCCCCTACCTCCCAAGACTGAGTCCTTATATGCAGGGCCAGGGCTCCTGCTCCCCAGGATATGGAATGTCTCCTTGAAGGACCCTCACAGTACATGCGCCTTTGCTCACCTGCCGCACTCGACAGCCTCTCAGTAGCTCCATCAGCATCTTTCTTCAGCAGGACAGAGTGGCTGTGACCTGTAGGGCTGGATGATCTGGTTGTCCCTCATGGGGGTGTGGCTGCTAGCTGTGGGATTTTGCTGTTTTCCTTCCCCCTAGATTGATTCACTGGTATGCCTGGGCTGTGTCAGTCCTTTACAGCAGCCTGCTTCTCATACTTAGGTCTGTATTCAGACCCAGATGTGGGATGCCCCCCTCTTTGGAGACTATCTCTGCTCTCTGAGTGGGCCAACAGCACTGCCAGAGACCACCAAGGTGACCTGGAAGCTTATAGATTGCTCATTGAGAAGACCAATAATGGCAGGCAAGCTTCCCTGAAAGAAGCTTAGACAGACTGTGGAGAAATGTCCTCTCCATAGAAGTCACCGCAATAATTCAACCATTGGGACTGCACTGCGTCTATGAGTTGGAACCCAGCTGCAAACTCATAGCTAGCAGAAAGGGGAGGCTGGAGGATGAGGCCTCAAGCCCCAAGCACGGAGTACTTCAGTGCTTATAGATGCAAATGGCACCAGCCAAAGTAAGAATGAAAGGTTTACCATCTCCCATTGACAACAATGTCACACCCAAAGGGACAGAGACTTGGACAGTCAGGAGGCTAAGTATTAATTTCTTCCTCTTAATGCAAGAAGACCAAGACTGACCCTGGGCTGGGGGGAGATTACAAAATCTCAAGACACAAGAAGGAAGCTCTCTTCTCCTTGTTCATCTTCCTTGGAAGGGCTCAAGCCATGAAAGTCTAAACCTTTACCTAGGGACTCCCATCTTGATCACATGTCATTGGACAGTAATTCAAGCTGCAGCTTGAAGAGTTACTATTCTATCCTAATTGCACGTTGTGTAAGATAAGTATAGGCTTGACGGTGTAGAGGATTGCGTATTTTCACCTTTTTTTTTGTATCCTTGCTCAGCCTGATCTTTAAACAGACTGTGTATTCTTTTTATTTTTATTACATTTTGAAATATTTTGAATGCTTGGAGTCTGAACTCTGTAAGCACACCATGCCGGTCTTGCTATCAAAAGAACAGTAGAGAGGAGGGACAATAGGTAAGCTCACCACCCCTTGAGAGCAAGAGCTCGTAAATGCAGAGGTGCAGTGGAGCCTCCCTGTGCTATCTAGTACAAGTGAAGCAGGAGATGCATCAGCTAAGTGGAGCCTCTAAATGGCCACACAGAGTGCTAGATGTGCAAATCCATCCAGCAGGGGATACTGTCAGATTTGCTGGTGGAAGCAGTTACTACCCAAAGAGAAATTTGTTCTCTCCCCTTCACCCTCCGGGAGTAAGGAAAGGGGCAGCTGCAGGGTCTTTCTAACCTCCTGGGTCCTGAGGGGATGGGGCTTGTGACTCTGTTCCTTGTGTAATTAGGCATGGGTTCAAATGGGTTTGACAGATGATCACTTCACCTCCAAGATGACCCCGGGACAGCTGTTTCCTGATGTAACATTCCACAAAGGGTTGTCCAGATGCTCTGCCCAGAACTCTTTAAATTGAGTGAGCTTGGGCTAATTATACACAGAGCCTGATCTACCTTATAGGGTTGTCGCAAAGGTTAAAAGGGTAGGGGTAACCTTATAATATTCTATCCTGTACATCTGCTGTACATCACCCTCCGTTCCATGGGGAGAATACTTGGGGAGAAATAACTTCATCATGTGATCTTGGAAAAAATGCACAGCTGTTCCTAGCTGTTGCCCCCCCACCATTGACTGGTATTCAGAGCTACACTGCCTCTGAGCAGTCCATTCCACACACACACCCGCCCCCCCAGTGCATAATTTTATGAATCTCCTTGGGGCTTTTTTTTGTTCAGGAAGATAGCTGGCTGGACACTTTCACCTGGTGAGCCACATTTGCAATGACCCTCGGCCCAAAGGCCCCCATTTACTTCCATTTCTAGCATGGAGTCTGCAAGGAGACTCATAAGTTATTCATTCCCCCAGTGGTGGCTGTTTCAAGGTGGGAACTAGCAAATATTTACAAGCCCCATCTGGCAAGGGCCCTCCCTGAAACATGGGGGCTGGTGCCACATCGGGGAATGGTACTCTGAAAAGCCACAGGTGGCATGTAGCTCCCAGTATCACTGCTTTAAGCCTTTCCTTTTAGGAAGGTAGCCCACCCCCGTAACCATTTTGGTTTCCTTTTTCTACCTGCTTTCCATCTGTGCAATATCCAACAACGATAGTTCTTGACATGGGAGGTTCACATGACTTAATGTTCCTCCGTGCAAAGTAATCCCTTCCACATTGAAAACGAGGTGTTAGGAGGACATTTCCTAGCCTTGCCTTCACTGTGGCCTGTTAGCTTTCTATGTGCAGAGGATTTTTTTAAATGCAAGATCACCTGCTGTCTGAAGTGGTATAGTCCACACACAGATTGAACCCTCTCCTTACAATGACTCAGCCAGAGTCAGGTCAAAATACCCCCTGAGTGGAAACCCGCTGCTTATCAAGACATTAGCAGATAGAGCCAATGTCCCAGGCGTTCCAATGTCCCAGGAGCTGCAGTTTCAGTACCATGGACAGATCTCAATCTTTTGCTAATGACCCTGTATCATAAGGCACTATTTCTCAGACCTTCTGAACTCTCTCTCACACACACACACATGTGCACGCACGCACGCACGCATGCGCACACACACACACACACACTCAGAGCCCATTTCTGCATTTATTCAGCTTGCTGTCTCCAACTCCATTCAGGACTAACCGTCTGTTCCATAGGAAAGCATGCAGAAATCCTTTCATGCAATCGTAAACTACTGCTACATGCATGGAAAGCTCTGAAGACTATGAAGCTGAGGATATCTGGGCTTTAGAGGGATTTGATGTCATTACTGCAACACGAACAGCAACCATAATAATTTATTGCTGTTGTTTACTCCAATAAGTGTATCCCGTCATTCTTCTAAGGAATCCAGAGCAGCAGGGATTGCCCCGTTTTATCCTCACGGTATCACTTTGAGATAGGTTAGACATTGGGGCCGAGTGAGAATTTGAATCCTGGTCCACTACAGGATTATATCCACGCAGGAGGTCGGATCTGTGTCCAAGAGTGGACTTCAAGATTTTCCAATCTTCGGGATCACTTTTAGCACCAGTCAGCAATGTGGGTTCCTCTTTTTGAATATGTAACCCATGGAGGTGGAAAGCACCATCAAGTTGCAGCCAACTTCTGGTGATCTCATCGGATTATTAAGGGAAGAGACGTTCAGAGATGGTTTGCCATTTTTTTCTCTTTCCAGTGTGACCATATGGAAAGGAGAGCCAAGATCCAGTGGTACAAGAGAAGGAATTTTGACAAGTGTAGGTTGTTATGTAGGGATAAGAGAAGTGGAAGTTTCGTCTCCTGCACAGTTGTTAAAGATACTGAAACCTTGCTACCTCACTTCTGCATCGGTCACTGCTTGCCCCATCCCCTCACCTCCTGCTACAGATCTGCCCCCTGCCATGAGCTTCCAAACATGAGACTTTGCTTTTAAAATAGTAAAGCATCCAGTAGCACCTATAAGACAAACCAACTTTACGATGAAGAGAGCTGTGGTTCTCGAAAGCTTATGTCACAATAAAGTTGGTTAGTCTTAAAATTGCTACTGGACTCTTCACTATTTTGCTGCTACAGACTAAGACGGCTAACTCCTCTGGATCTATGCTTTTAAAATGGCGCTAAATTTCTTCAGGACTAGCAATCTGTTTTTTAAACAAAACAAAAATGCAAGGCTCTTAAAACATCCAGAACTTGCGTATTGCATGAGCACAGGCAAGGAGGAAGCCAGTGTCCTGGTTTGTGTGTGAGTGAGAGGGTCTGATCTTTAAAAGCCCAGTGATTTTACACAATCTGGCAAGTTGCAGGGCTGCGCCGCATGCCTCCAAAGGGGCCTTGTCTCTTCAGTTTACCAAAGCGAAGCAGGACTTTTATGAAAGGCAGAGCTCTCCTCCTCTTGAAGTGTCTGTTTGTAAGTCTACAAGTGAGTTGTGCTCCCTCTGCCCCTGCTCTTCTGCTACGACTGGCGCTGCATCTGACCATTGTTCTCCTCCAGGGCCTCTTCCAGAAACTACTTGGCCGCTTGTACTCCCAGGAGGGGGCAGCATCAGAGAGGACAGAAATGAAACAGACTAGAAATACCAATTGAAACTGACCACAGCAGTGCAGCTGCCCAGGGTTGAGCAAAGGGGAGTGGGTGAGAGAGCCAGCAAATAGTGACAAGAGAAGGAAATAAATACGATGTGTGATGGGGGGGGGGTGGTGAAAAAATCATTTGGGTGTTCTGCCTTCTATTCTGGAAATATTGGGCTCTTCAGATGCTGTGGGAATTTTTGGAGTAGGGTCTGTAAAAGGGATAAAAGGATTGGTCACAGGGTTTTGGCTGACCAGTGGTCCATCTGGTGCTCTGAAGGGGATTCTGAGACAGAGATTCTTCCCCAGCTCTGCTGCTTGAGGTGTCAAAGATTTAAGACCCAATACATGAAGCTGCCTTAGGAGCAGGGCTCATTTTGAGGGGGAACACACAGGAACGCAGTTCCGGCAGTTCCCCAAAGAGGTCACATGTCAGGTGGCCACGTCCACCTGACCCTCGGCCATTTTGGGCCCGTTTCAGCCTGGATTGGGGCCGAAATGGCCCAGATCAGGCCTCTGACAGGTGGTGGATCACTCTCCCACTTAGCGGCGGCCCAATCCTGACCATTTTGGGCCCCTTTTTGGCCATTTTCAGCCCCTTTTTGCCATTTTGGTGCCAATTTCAGCCCTGAATGGCCAGGATTGGGTCCAAAACAGCCAGGATAGGTGATGTCAGGGGGTGTGCCACATGCAAATCAGTTATGCTAATGACACACTTCCGGTGATGGCAAGGACGTAGCATATGCTAATGAGTTATGCTAATGAGTTCCTCCAGCTCTTTTTCTACGAAATGACCCCTGCTTAGGAGCGAGTCAGGCCTTTGCCCCGCTTGGTTGAATGTTGTCCACTCTGACTGGCAGTGGCTCACCTAGATCTCAAGCAGAGGAAGGTCTTTCCAGCCACTGCCTTCCTGAGCTACCAGAGACTGAACCGCAGTGGCTACTAGTCATGATGAGTAAAGGGAACCTCCACATTCAGAAGTAGTAAACCTCTGAATACCAGTGCCAGGAGGTAACATCAGGATCTCTATGCCCTGTTGTTGGCTCTCCATAGTAACTGGTTGGCCACTGTATGAGACAGAATGCTGGAGTAGATGGACAACTGGTCTCTTCTTATTTCTTCTATCCTTCTATCCTTCATTCAAAACGCAATCGTTGGGCACCTCAAAGCACATAATCTCCCCACCGAAGCATTGTCCGTGGCATTCTGTGAAAATCTTTCACCTCCTGGTTTTCTTCTTCCTCCTCCCAGGTATTTCGGAGCGGCGAGGGCATGGGGATCCGACTGGACAGCGCCTCGGCCTTTCAGGGAGCGGTCATCTCCCCGCACTATGACTCCCTGCTGGTGAAAGTCATTGCGCATGGCAAAGACCACACCACGGCAGCTTCTAAGATGAGCCGGGCTTTGGCAGAGTTCCGGATCCGTGGTGTCAAGGTAGGAATCAGCTCACGGGCTCCCAGGCTTCTGTAGTTTTGGATTTGCATTTTCCACCGGGAGATGGCATACTTTGGTATTCCTTTTGCTTGAGGGAACGGGTCCGTTTGTGTTTTTTCCCTTCCTAATGTATTTGCTTATTTATTTATTCGTTCATTTATTTGAATTTCTAGCCTCTTCGACCCCAGAGGCTCCGAGCAGGTTATAATTTATTTATTTTAATATTTTTAATGGGATTTATACCCCGCCAGCATGGCTCACAAGGGGGCAGCTTATACCATTAGCTCAATAATAAAACACCATGCATTAAAACCAGAAGAATGTACGTGAAAACCTATCCCTGTAAAAGTCAGCAAAATACAGCCGCACTGGCAAAATTCTCCCTTCCTCAAAGGAGCTGCAGGCAGTACTCCTGGAGGGGGCTGTCTTAGACCAAGTCAGACCAATCTCTCTCAGGCTCAGTATTATCTACTCCACCCTGACTTGGATGGCCCAGGCTAGCTGGTCTGGTCAAATCTCGGAAGCTAAGTAGGGTCAGTACTTGGGTGGGAAACCTCCAGGAAGTCAAGGGTCTCTAGGCAGAGGCAGGCGACAGCCAATTACCTTTGTTCATCTCTCGCCTTGAACCCCCACAAGATCACCATATGTCAGCTATGACTTGCTGGCACTTTATACACATTTTCTACTCCAGTGGTCTCTGGTGGAAACTTGTATCAGCTCAGCAAGGCCAATCAATGATAACTTGCAATCTTTATTTATTATTGATTGTGCTGCGTGTAATTCGAACAACAACAACATTTTATTTATATACGGCCCTTCAGGACAACTTATCACCCGCTCACAGTGGTTTACAAAGTATGTTGTTGTTATTCCCACAACAGACACCCTGGGAGGTGGGTGGGGCTGAGAGAGCTCCTAGAAGTTGTGACTGACCCAAGGTCACCCAGCTGGCTTCAAGTGGGGAATCAAACCCAGTTCTCCAGATTAGAGTCTCATGCTCTTAACCACTACACCAAACTGGCTCTCCTGGTTGGCCTCAGAGTTCTCCCTAGAGGGTTGCGAGCTCCCCCAGAGATGACCTTTCTTGCTGCTTTCTGGAAGGACCTGCTGCTATTGCACTTGCAGAGAGAGAAAGGACTTGTGCTAGGATGAGTAGCAGGAGACTGAAGCAAGATCACTTCGTGGTAGAGAAGGGCCCTTTTCACACTGCTTACCTGCTGCTGCAACGTCGCGAAATATCGTGCAAAAAACGCAGAAGATAGCATCTTCTCGTGAGAGTTTTGCACAATGTTGGAGATTTGATCCCTTGGCTTCTTCTATGGTATATCTTCTCCTGGTGCTTGGCTTATATTTCCTGTCCCTGGCTTGCTTGCTCACTCTGCTGCATTGGGCTGCTTTCACACATGATGGATAATTCACTTTCAGTGCAGTTGAATGCAGAAATCCAATTGCAAATGATTGCTAAACTGCACTGAAAATGCTTTGTCCAACATGTGTGAAAGCATTCCTAACCTCAACATTGGTAAAGTCATTCATAATTCTGGCTTTCTCTCTTCCTGTCATGTGACTGTGATTTCACACACTCGCAGCTCATTATATCCTGTGTTGCAGCCTTGGGGATTGAAGTCCAAGCTATAGCAGGGTTGAAGTCCATTGGCCTACTCAGACTGGCAACTGCTCTCCAAGCTCTTAAGGAGAGGTCTAGCAAAACAGATTCTCTGCCATTGGGCCGCAGCCCTTCCCCCTCTGTGCTTTCTGTGCTTTCTAAGCCCACCTTATCTGAGATAAGGGTTGTAGGCTCTCTAGACACCCCCTCTAGGAAATTGATTTTCTGATCTACTTCAAAATAGGGATGTTATCAAATTTCGCAAGCTTGCTGGTTGAGTTTGAAGATCCTGTTTCAGTTTTGCTTCTCCCCCGAGTGAACCAAACCGATGAATCCTTTTTCTGTTTCCCTGAGGCTGAGTTTTTTTGCATTTTCACATTATTTGAGCGTCCACAAAAAATCAAACATATCTATAAATAGCGAACATTGTACGTATAAATTGTGTAGAAAATGCACACAAAAAAAATGAAAAAACACCGTCAACTAAAATGGGCAGCCTGAAGCTTGCCCACGATGACAACTTTAGGAAAACAAAAGAAGCGATGAAGGGCTTATTGTTCCCTCCCAAGAGCATCTCTGGTAGGCTTTTTTTATTTTTAGTTTAATATATTTTATTAATACAAACTCATTGTATATAACAAACAGGTAACAGTAACTATACATTAACTGTATATAGACGCTTATAAAATCTCTGGTAGGCTTGATGCTGCTTCCTGAAGCAAGATTCCAAATTTGAGTTAAAATTACAGGAACAGAATCACAGTCCTGATCAGGGAATAAAATATCAGACATGTTTATCCTGAGACAAGGAACAACATTCCCAGTTTCCCCGGAGTCTGATTCCCATGTTGTTGCAGAAATCTGCCCTTCAGCTGGGAAGGGGATCGCCTGGCAGCTCTGCCCCATCAAGTCCCAGAATTTCGCCCTCTCCAGATCCTACCTTGTTTGCTCCCTGTCTCTTCTCCCCTTCCCCTCCAGCTCCTTTTTCTTCCATCTTCAACGGTACCTCTGTGAATGTGCAGAGCGCACCCTCCTCATCACCAAGTCACTAGCCCTGCAGCTAACCAACCCGCTTATGTCCGTAATCCTATTCAATCACAAGGCAAAGTATTTGTATCGTTCTTTTCGTACTCGGAACACTGCACGTACACTGCCTGAGGGTAATCTTTGCAACAGTCCTGTAAGGGAGGGTGGTATTGCGATCCCCATGTTGCAGATGGGATGCTGTGTCTTGACAAAGGCCCCCTAATTTGAACTGGGGAAGCAGCGGTACACCTCCTGGATCATATATCACCTTCTTAGCCACTGCGCTGCACCGGCTCGTTTAACAGACAGGTCACCAAAACAGATGCATACAGAAAGGAAAGCAACTTCTTCAAGGGGCACCCAGCTTAGGCAGGATTTGAACCCAGGCCTACCCTATCCAAGCTTAGCACAGTGTTCCACACAGGTTAAGCACTGCTTGGCACACACCACACAATCTGTCACCTCCAGACCAATTTGGTGCAGCGACAAGCTTGCAGAGACCTGATCCATCCATGCCGTCAGGAGGTTAGTTCTCTTGCAAGCAAGACCTGCCCCCGTGACCTGCTTTCTTCCACAGGACTGGAGAAGCCAGATGGTCACCTCCTTCCGGCTGGTATCGGATGGCATCAGCAGGGTTTGTTCTGTTATAACACCATATGGTGCCGTTGTGCCAGGGGAGGACCGCCCGCTTGCCATATGTTCATCTTTGCTGGGAGGAGCTGTTGCTGGCTGGCACAGGCAGGGCTGTCAGGGCATCTGCTTCCCCGGGCTGTGCCTTGTATCCTGGGAAACGTGTGGTATGTTTCCCTCCAGCCTGCAGGGAAGGAGAATCAGTATGGTCCTGATCCTGAGTTGCCATTGGCCAACAGCTCAGGATTTCTGGGGGAGATGATGACATAGCAAAGAAGCAAAAACATGTTTGCTTGATGGTCTCGTTTACTCCAAGATTGCGGGCAGTCTCTGGTAGGGAACCCTCAATGGGCCACCTTCTCCTGAAATAGATGGGGAGGGGGGGCGGGAATGTGTGTGCAAGCTGAGAATTTCCTCGTGCTGCCTCTGATCTTTCTACAAAATGGGTTTAGTGGTCTTTGGGGGGCAGCAGGCCCTTTGCCTGCCTTGGAGTCCCGGGGCAGGAAGAGAGAGGGACGATCTGTGCTGACCGACAAACAGGAGCCAGAGAGCAGTAAGAGCCCCACCCCTCCGCAGTAAAAAAGGTAAGCAGAAAACGAGGATATATAATTAAGTGTATCCCTACAGCTGACACTTTAATGGATTGCATTGCACAATATCAAATGCAGTGTAGCAGAACTGAAAGCCAACTGAAAATCATAATCACACACGTCATAAAAGTTATAAGGGCGACATCTGCACATTAATGAAATCTGCCAGGAAAATATGTCCATTGTAACAATACATTCCGCAAATGGTCTGACAACCTAACTGCTTTATACAGCATAACTCAGTGGGAGGCTGGTTCCACTCGCCCATTGCATGGCAACTTAATCCCAGGTCTTGGCCACGCTGCCTTCTGGATCAGGGCCTCTGGCAAAGTTCCTGATCACGCCACCCTCACTGTGCCACTTTCCTTACAGTCTAGCTAGCCCTCTCTTTTTCCCCACCTCCAAACGTGAAAATGAAACTGGACCCACTGCCAGGTGGCTGGGTTCTGGATGCCTGATTCACCGGGCAGTGGCTTCATGAAACTGCAGAAGTTTGGTGTGATGCTGGGGGTTGGGGAGCCAAGTTTCCAGCAGTTAGAGGCTGGGGTGGGGGACTTCTGCACCCACTTAGACTAGCTCAGGAAAAGGATAACCAGGAGGACAAAATGCAAGTTGGCGGGCAAACAGCTTAGAGAATGTTGCTTACGTACGGCCTTCCTAAAAGCATCTGGCTGAATGGAGCTTTTGGGTCTGATCCAGTAGAGCTTTTCTTAAGTTCTTATGTAAGACTAAAAATATAAACACGTCATAGAACTACAACGTTTAATAGTATTGTTATTGCCGCTTGCAAGGAATTGCAAGGGAATTTCTTCTGACCCAAACAGCTATTCACTTCTATTCTCCCCTACCCCATTTTCCTCTTTCCCTTTATTTTCTTTAGTGAATGCTTAATTTCACTCAACATGCCTCTGAAAGAACTAGAAGTATGCTCAGCCTCATCAGGCCACATTCAAAGGATTTCCCACCCCACTCCACCATTCTTGATCTGCAAAATTATATATGCAACTGAAGAACCGCCCCCCCCCCAATCTACAGAAAATGCTTCCTTTTCTGTGGGTGCCCTCAACTGGCTGTCATCTTCTTGCTTTATTTATATACTTTATGGATTAGTTGAAAACAATGTGATTAGAGTCCCCCACCCCAGCCTCTAACTGCTGGAAACTTGGCTCCCCAACCCCCAGCATCACACCAAACTTCTGCAGCTTCGTGAAGCCACTGCCCGGTGAATCTAACAAAGCAATAAAACAGGATAACAAAATTAGACAGAAGTACACTAATAGCATGCTAACCATGTGTGAGTAAAGTGCCCTCAAGCTCCAACTGAGCTATGGTGACCCCAGCAAGGAACTTTCAAGGCAAGTGAGAAGCAGAAGTGGTTTTCCATCACCTTCCTCTGCAGAGTCTTCCTCAGCCCCCCCCCCCTTCAAGTACCGACTCTGCTTAGCTTTTGAGTTCCTACAAGATCGGGCTACCATACCACCTTCCCTCCCATGCTAACAATAAAACAGTATAATATGTATGACAAAACTGCGTTACAAAGTTACAAAACTGGGTTACAAAAAAACCCAGTCCAGTGTATTATATTATATAGTGTATAATGCACACAACAAACAAAACAATGAAAACTCCTTAAAATTTCACAGGCACTAACTCTGATCCTGTTTCACGACATTTGTTATTTGGAGTGATTATTCTTATTGAACTGGATCCTTCTGGCCACCAGGTAGGAATTTTGTTCCCATGATGCAGATTGCAAGACTAGACCAACCCGGTATGGAGTCGCTTCTCTCATTCCAACCCAGGCAGTTCGAGTTGGTCGAGAAGATTTAAGCCCTGGAGTTCTTTTCCTGAATCCTTTCCTTTTTCCCTTCAGCTATTGCAGTGCCCTGGAGGAAAACTCACTTGAGACAAGCTTGGCTTTGCATCCTAATTTTAAAAAAAACAAATCTGTGAGGCAACTAAATTTGCCTGAGGCTTTGAAAGGCATGAAAATGTCACACAGTTCCTCCCACGCCGCCCCCCCCCCCCAATCGATCAAGGGCACCAGTCACTCCTTTCCATTGACAGGGCTGCTCTTTCCCTCCTTCGCCCAGCTGACTTGCTGTGCTGTTGCTTCTCTCCTCTGCTTGCAGACGCCCTGTCAGCTGCTCAGCTGCCAGCGGGCCAAGGAGAAAGGAGCCGATAAAGGCTTTCTGGCAGAAAGTAGCCAGGCTCCTCAGTTCCTGACAGAGAGCATTACAGGAAGCGGGGCGGGTTGGCACTGCTGAGCCGAGCTCTTCTTGCGTCAGCTGAAGGACTCCAGGCAGGAAAAGGCATTTGAGTTTCCTTCTCGCTGGGGCTGGAAAAAAGAGGACCAAGAGCCATCGTCTGATTTCTTTTCATGCGTCTTTTTCTTAGTGTCAGGCAGCCTCTCCTTGGCTTGATTCAGAGTCAGGTTGTTATTTATGATCTTTCTTGGGAAAAAAATCAGAGATTGGGAAGAAACTTGGCATGGAGTATTCTCTGCATTGTTCCATACTCAGTCGTCACTTTTGTATTTTCCACATGCGCCTTTAGAGCAGGTTGGTCTTCCATACAGGCACAGGTGCATGATCTTGTTTGACATTCAGGTGGTCACTGGGGTCTCTGTACCACTTTGGTCTGCAAAGGGAGGGGGTTCACGTGACCTCCATCCTACAAGTAAAAATACATCCTTGCATACGCCCAAACTAAGAACTCAGATGGAAGGCCCCTGACCTAACCTTTCTCCTGATGTCCTAGGGAGGTTCTTTTCAGGCTGGATCATTCAGTCTTGCAGCCCCTCCACCCTACCCTACAACCGGAAGCCCAGACAGAGATGAAAATGTAAGAACCCTGCTAGATCAGACCAGCAGTCCTTCTAGTCCAGCATCTTGTTCCCCATGGTAGCCAACCGCTTGCCCTAGAGGGCCAGAGAAACTGAGCATGGAGGCCAGCGACTTCTCCTAATACTGCCTCTGGCATTCAGAAGTTTACTGCATCTACATATGGATGTTCTCTTTAGGCGCTGCGGCTAGTAGCCATGGAGGGTCCTCTCCTCCACGAATCTGTGAAACCTCTATTTAAACCCATCTGTGCCGGTGGCCACCATAGCATCCAAGTGGCATCGCATAATGCCGATAGATGAAGATGTAACTTCCTTTTGTCTGCTCTGAATATGTTGCCTATCAACCTTGTTGGGTGCCCCAGGATTCTAGCAATATGGGATCAGGAGAAAAAGTTCCCTCTGCCCTCTTTCTCCACCCATGCTTAAGTCCAGGGCTTTTTTTCTGGGAAAGGAGGTGGTGGAACTCAGTGGGTTGCCCTAGGAGAAAATGGTCACATGGCTGGTGGCCCCGCCCCCTGATCTCCAGACAGAGGGGAGTTGAGATGGCCCTCCTCGCCACTGAGCAGCACGGAGGGCCATCTCAACTCCCCTCTGTCTGGAGATCAGGGGGCGGGGCCACCAGCCATGTGACCATTTTCAAGAGGTTCCGGAACTCCGTTCCCCTGCGTTCCTGCTGAAAAAAAGCCCTGCTTAAGTCTATAAACCTCACTACAAACTAGGCCTCTCTCAACAGCTTGCGGAGTGGACCTCCCTCCTTCATCTGTTGCCTCAGGTATCGGAAGCTACTTTCTCATTACACTGCGGCATCTGGCCGCTTTCCTCGAGAATGGAGAGATTTCAGTTGATAGGAGCTCATCGGTTAATAAGTCATCTCTGGGTTTTCTTCGTAAATGAGTTCCAAATACACACCTCCGACGCCTAGTATTCTTGTGGAAAGCAGGGGGGTGGTGGTCAACAAGGAATGGATTTAAAACTGATTATTCGCTGTAGTCTTTAACCAAGAAGAGAGACAGATAAATGAGAGAGAATCACTGCCGCAAGGATGCCAGATAAATAAAAATGAATGTCTCCGTCGGGATCTGCTGCTAGCCGCTGTTTGATGAGGGCTGTTTCATTAGAACATGAAAGACAGGTGGAATTTCAGCCTGTCCTTTCTTAATGGATACCAGAGAGCAGAGGGCATTGATAAGGGAAATGGGGATTCTTCAGTGGGTTGGTGGAGCTTCTTATTTTGAAAAGCCTTTTCTAAATTCTTCCCTTTTTCTACCTTTATCACAAGTTTACTTCTGGCAGTGTTTTATTGCGGCTGATTTTCCGCTCACTTAGATATCCACCATCACCACTATCCCACCAGGTTTGTTTTACCAAATTGCCTTCAAGATGATAAAATAGAAGTGCCTGTTAAGCAAGAGGCCTGGCCACTGTCATGTCTTTTAAAAAAACATTAATTTTATTTATTAAAAGATTTATATTTCACTGTTTGGTTTGGTAAAATCCCCAAAGTTGCCAAATGGCAGTCCATTAAAAGGGCCCCCAGATAATTATAATCCTAGCAAACCCAAAGAACTGTAGGCATAAAAACTTAAATGGCCCACAGGGAGGAAGAGAAGCCAACAACAAACTCAAAAACACCCAAAGAGGAGGAGGAAATATTTATCTGTCAAAGACTCTCCTGAAAAGCTCTGCCTTTGCCTGGCACGGCAATAATCAGAGAGAGAGAGAGAGATAATTCCACCGGGCGGGAGGTCCAGCTTCTTGGCACCATTGCTGAGAAGACCCTCTCCCACATAGCCACAAAGGTGGGGACCTCGTAGAAGACTTTCTGAGATCTTAATGTGTCAGTACGTTCATATGGAAGTAGGGAGTCCTTTCCTCTCGAGATCAGGTCCAAGACCATTCAATGCTTTAATGCATGGCTCATGTCCAAGGTACCTGAGGAATCTCTTCCTCCCCCTTGTGCCTCCCCAGTCTCTGAGGTCATCCAGGGAGGTCCTCCTGTGGGGACCTCTAATGGCAGAATTGTGCCTGGTGGAGACTCCCAAGTGAACCTTCTTGGTAGCTATCTTTGGTACTTCCTGCCCAATGAGTTGCATCTGGCCCCACTCTGCAGGCTTCCAAGACACTTACAAACATTTGTTTTCATAGCAGGAAGCCTTTTAAAATGGATTCCTACCCTCGTTTCACATTATGGATTTATCCCTTTTGATTTTTTAATCTATTGCTTTTATGATTTTTACATTTGTAATTTATACTGTACTTTTCATGGATTGCCTCGGGCAGTCCGTGAACGGGAAAGGCAGCCTATGAAATCAAATCCCTTTTATTAGGACCAACCAAACGGACACAAAACATTGTGCAAGTTTCCAAGCTGCCCGGAACTCTTCATCAGGCTGGATCAGGCACCTTAAAAAAGGTGCAAAGGTGGAAAACAGATTCTTCAGGCTATGATGTTCAGGTCAGTTAGCTTAATTGTAGGTTAAGCAGACGATTTGCTGAACTTCATTGCTGGTGTCACTGTACAGCACATTTTGTGGGAAAGCGATATTCAGTCAGTGTCCTTCATTCTTTGTGCTTTCACAGCAATACAGAAACAACCCCAAGTCCATCCAAAACTTCCCAAACACCAAGGTGAGACCACGCCAGGTAATTGCCTCTGAGTTCAGCTCCCCATGGCCTTAAGAACCTGCTTTCAGTCCTTCTCTCTTTTTCAATGTTTGTGTCAATTTAGTCCTAATAAAAGGGTATCACGTGGATTTCCTGTTCCTTTCCTTGGATTTCCCATGGCTGTATGATATGGCTGTACGACTTTCTTGGGCCAAACTAAATGCTGCAGTAGACACAGGTCTGACAGATGGCTGCCAATGCCATTTCACAGGAGAATTTTGCTGCTTAAAAATTGCCCCCACAACTGTTTTAGCACTTAAAAAGGCACCCTGGCAGGGACTTACCTAACCGATAACTTCCTTTCTCAAATGGTGAAGGAAGTGAAGAAAAGCTCAGCCATACTGGACTTGATATTAACCAACAAGAAAGAGTTGGTTGATGAGGTAAAGGTGGTGGGAACCTTAGGGGGAAGTGATCGTGTCCTTCTAGAGTTCTTTTTGCTGTGCGGTACCAAGGGAGTTTGTAGCCAAACTCGCAAGTTAGATTTTAGTAGGGCAAACTTTAATAAACTTAGAGATACAATGAAAGTTATTCCATGGACATGAATGCTGGAGGGGAAAGGATTGAGTGAAGGGTGGGCTCTCCTAAAAGACAAGCTCTTGAGGACTCAAGCTATCACCATTCCAACAAGACGGAAATGCGGTAGAAGATCTAAGAAGCCAAAATTGATGAACAGGGAGCTCTGTGATAAGCTAAGGAGGGAAAAGGAGACATTCAAGAAACGGAGGGAAGGAAATGCATCTAAAGAAGAGTATCTGGGGTGGGGGGTAGCTAGGCACTGTAGGGCAGTCTTCAGAGAGGCCAAAGCTCAGAATGAGCTGAGACTGGCCAGCGGTGGGGCTTGCCACAACAAAAAGACGTTCTTCAGATATATGAGGAAGAAACGGAAGGTGAAGTGGGCAATACCCCAATTGCTGGGTGAAAATGGAGAAACTCTGACGGAGGATAGTGCAAAGGCAGAAAGGCTCAGTGCCTACTTTGCCTCAGTTTGCCTCAGTTTTCACATTCCGGTAGATCTGAAAAGAGGTCACGTGGGTTTTGGCCCTGCCCATGTGATTCCTATTCCTCCGAGTGCAAGCCGAGTGGGGCTGGGCTCCAAAGGAATGTAAGCTGCTTGGATTCATTCTGCTCTGCTGCTTTACTTTCATTTGTGACGAGTGAGAGAGAGAGAGTGAGTGCGTGGGTGCAAGCAGGGCTGACTCTCTAGAGGAGGGTAAGCTGCTTTGAGTTCATTCTGCTTTAAGGAAATACCTGGAGATTTTTGCGGAAAGGGGCCTGAGGGGTGGATGTTGCCTTCTGACACACTTCCGGTGATGTCAGGGGGTGTGGCATATGCTAATGAGATATGCTAATGAGTTCCTGCAGTTCTTTTTCTAGGAAATTACCCCTGGGTAAATCCCTATCCCACCACACACAAAGAAAATTCAAGCTCCAGTGCACTCTATCAAAATGCCAACAGCAACTGTCTCTCCACTGTCTGCAAAGTCAGAGCTGGGAGCCCCCCCTCCCCCTTGGTCTTTACCCCCTTGTTGTAACAAATTTGGAGCTCCACACTTGAAAGGAAGACCTGCCTATCAAGCTAAATTGGGCTTAGATTGGGGTTTCCAGGGCAACAGCAGGCGTTCAGACAGAGTTCAGATAATCCCTGCCTAAATTGCCAAGATCCAGAGGAGTTAGCCGTGTTCGTCTGTAGTAGCAAAATAGAAGAGTCCTGTAGCACCTTTAAGACTAACCAACTTTACTGTATGCTACAGTAAAGTTGGTCAGTCTTAAAGGTGCTACTGGACTCTTTTCTATTAAGTTGCCAAGGGAATTGATTGCAGGTGCCAGACTGTCTGTCTTGACAAACAGCAACAAATGAGGCTTGCAACGACCACCTGTTCGTTTAGAATGGGGCCTCACGAACAACCTGTTTGTGGACAGCAGATTGGGCTGTTCGTGGCTTTTTTTTGTTCATATTGCTGTTTGTGCCCATCTCTAGTCATTATCCCACTATATACTGCATTGGTCAAGCCTCACCTGGATTATTGTGTGCAGTTTTGGAGGCCTCATTTCAAAAAGGATGTGGACAAACTGGAATGGGTGCAGAGGAGAGCAACCAGGATGATCAGGGGCCTGGAGACCAAGCCCTACGAGGAAAGACTGAGGGAATTGGGAATGTTCAGTCTAGAGAAGAGAAGATTGAGAGGAGACACAATTGCTCTCTAAGTATTTAAAAGACTGTCTCTTAGAGGAGGGAAGGGAGCTGTTCCTGTTGGCAACAGAGGATAGGACTCACAATAATGGCTTTAAGATACAGGAGGGGAGGTACCAGCTGGATAGGAAAAGCTTCTTAATGTTAAGACTAGTTCAGCCGTGGATTCGGCTGCCTAGGGATATGGTGGGTTCCGCATCATTGGAAGGAGTGGCTGGACAAATACTTGTCAGGGATGCTTTAGGCTGTTCCTGTGTTGGGCAGGGGGTTGGACCAGATGGTCTGTAAAGCCCCTTCCAACTGTATGATTCTATGACAAGATCTCATGGTGATGGCATGCCACAGGCCCGATCAGGATTGGGCCAATTTTTAAATGGCTAAATTCTCCTGTAAAATGGTATCAGCTGTCACAGGTTGGAAATGTGTCCACCGCTACATCTAGTTTGGCACTCAGCTTACAAGTAAACTAAATGAAACTGAACCTGGAAATGGAGCGGTGGCCAATGCAGATGTCATTGTAATACAATCCATTCAGCTGGCTCCATTCAGTGAACATTCTGGCTGCCACAGGGCTGTATCTGTTGCCATTCCTGGACTTTTTTTTTTAAAAGGAAGCTCCTCATAAAGCATGTTACAGACATCCAGTCTGGATGTGACTAACGCATGAAGGACTCTGGTTTGTTCTTCTCCCAAAAGCAGTGTGGCTGGCAAACCAATCAAGGCTGGTAAAATGTATTCTGGGCTGCCACCATGACTGGGACATCCAAGTGCAGTGCCAGACCCAAATGTGCACCCAAGCTGTTGGCTTGCATCTTGGATCAGACCTCACCCCAAATCCTTCCATCCTGTCTCAGTTAAGCTTCAGTCTGTTCACCCACATCAAGCCCATCAAGACACTGGCTACCCACACACCCACCTTGGGCATAACTCCAGTGCCGTTTCATCTCCAGTGGCTTCTGATTTGTTTCCAGGCCATGCCCAAAGTGCCAGCGATGACCTTTCGCTCCCCAAATGGTTTGTTGGATCGGAAAGACTGCCTCATCTCCTACGAACCTGTTCTGGACCTTAGGTTTGCAGCCGGAGTCCTGATCTATGAAACCTGTTGGCTCTAGTGAGGTGGGTGAGCATGCTGGGAGGAAGCTTTCCCAGCAGCTGCCACCAGGCTCTAGAATTCTCTTCCCCAAGCAGGTTCGCCTCCCGGTGTCACCCTCTACCATCCAGCAGTGGTTGAAACAGTTTTTGTTCCAGGAGGCATTTGGGAACAGAACTCTTTGCTCCTGTGCTATGTTTATAGGAGAATATGTCTTTGTATGTTTGAGGATATTTTACCTATTGTTGATTTTGTTGCAGTTGTATTATATTATTTTAGCACGTCACCTGTAACCACCCAGACCTGGATGGCCCTGGCTAGCCCAGTGTCATCAGATCTTGGAAACTAAGCAGGGTCAGCCCTGGTTAGTATTCAGATGGAAGACCAGGAAAGTCCAGGGTCGCTACACAGAGGCAGATAATGGCAAACCACCTTTGTTAGAGCTAAACTACACAAGACGCCTGACTCGTGTCGGGTTCCTGGGAGTTTACCTGGGAAGTGTAGTCAGGCCCTGCCCCCAAGCTCCCAAAGGAAAACCCAAGCAGAGTGGGTTTTGGCAAGTGTCTCTTGCAAAAATCTACTCTGCTGGGGTTTTCCTCCAGGAGCTCAGGGACAGGAGTGCATATCAGAGCAGCAGCAGGGCCAGAAGGGAAGGGCTGCCACCATCGCCACTGCAGCTGCTAGATTCGACCATCCCTTCCCACAGAGCTCCGAGCTCGGGAGGCTCAAGTCTCCTTTCCCTCTCTGTGAGAAGGAACAGTTGAGTCTAGTAGCTGCAGCGGCGGCAGCCTCAGCAGCTCCTTTTGCTGCTGCTGGCCACCTGTCAGCTTTGGGCTCAGCTCTCTTCGGGCTCCCCCCACGGACTCTTTTCCTCCCGTCCTTCTGGCCCCGCTGCTGCCACTCTGACATGCCCCTCCCTGCCCCTGGTGCAGAACAGACTTTTGCAAAACATACTCTTGCAAAAATCTGCTCCACTCGGGTTTTCCTCCGGGAGCTTGGGGGTGGGGCCTGACTACACTTCCCGGGTAAACTTGAAGGAATCCAGCACATGTCAAGCGTCTTGTGTAGTTTAGCTCTTAGTCTCTTGCCTGGAAAACCTTATGGGGTCATTTAAGTTGGCTGCTACTTGTTGGCACTTAACACACATGCCAGGAACTGCAGTCTCAGGTGGAGCAATTGTAGCCTCCCTAACCAGCAATCTTGTCCTTTCCACTTAACTTCCCAACCCTTCCCGCCCATTGACATGAGACTGGGATGTGCAGAAGAACCAGACACCCCAGAATATTATTGACAAACAAGTTTACTTTCTACCAATTTGGCGTGGTTTCTCATTCCTTGTCGCAGCCCCGGCCAGCAGCGTGTTATTGATGGCTCTCGGTACTTGCAGGTTTTGGAATTGATGTCGTGTGAGTGTGTGTGTGTGTGAGAGAGAGAAGAGATACCCTTAACGTATCATCAGTTGATAAAAATTGATTTTTTTTTTTGTTTCACTTCTTCTCTTTAATACCGTTCTGGAGCTCATCTCAAGCTAGTTACAGAGCATCGTCATTGACCTGTCAATGCTCACGAGAGGAGGGAAAACAATTTGCCTCCTGCGCTAGGTGGGAAAGAGTGTGAAGGCTGCAGGGCAATCTTGCAAGCTGACACTTGCTTGTTTCTAACAGTCCATGAGAGTGGGTCTCCCCTCCCCTACTTTTAAAAACCTAACCTCGAGGGGACCTCACAACTGAACCCACAATGCCAGCCGCAAAGAAGCCCATCGTTAATTATTTCACACTTGTAAATAGCAACAGTGCTGGTCACCTCTGATAAGTAAAGAATCACCTCAAGGCGAATGTGATGATTGGCGATGTGAGCTTTCCAACAGCTGCTGCTCTCTCAAGTCCTGAGGGAGCAATTGGTGGAAATCAGTGGAACCTTATATATGAGTATCAGCACTTTTTAAAAAAATGAAAACAAGTGATGGCAAGATCACTTAAGAAGGGTGCAGTCTTCAGCTGCTTAGAATCGTCTTGTTGGCAGTGAAACCATTCCAAAGCAAGGCAAATTTGGGGGAGTGGGCTCAGAATCCCCACCACCCATGATTATGCTTTGGGAGAAGTTCACTGCTCGGTTTGAAAGTGCAGCAAAATGTGCTTAAAGAACACTATCGAGTAATTTATCCAGGATGGGATCTGGAGCAGGATCTCAAGTGAGGCCTTCTTCCAGCTGTGCAAGTGCGGCGTTTATACCAGGTTCTGAAAGCAACAACGCAGGTTGCAATATGGCCCCTGCCAGCCCAGTGCCTGTTCCAGATGCCATAAGTCAGCCAGTTCCTCCACTGCAGCGGCTATCAATGCAACACGCCTTCTGCGCCAAGACCATTTATTTAATTGGGAGGCATTGACAGAGGGCACAGAAAGGTGGCAGGCACTACGATCGCTTTTCCTTCCCCCTTTCCGATACAATCATTTTCACCAAAGGCGCGACGCTGAGGCACTCGTGCTGAATATTCAACAGCCCGACCGTGAGGCGGCTGAATTGGAAAGTGGACGGGACCCAACACGAGGGGAAAGATAAGCGGCCTTGTCAGGCCTGCATAGTTCAATGCAAAGGAATGCCATTAAGCATCGAGAAGCGGGATCTTGTTGGCAAATCACATTGCCAGTCCATGAGCCAAACTCCTCCCTCCAACCTCCAAGAATGGGTAAGCTGCAGGTGGGTGACAGTCTCTCTCATGATCAGTGTCAGAAAAGGGTTCTGAGAAGTCCAACTAGGCTGGACAAACGCACTGGCGGTAGAGTTGGACGTAGCAGGAGCCAATATCCGGGAATTTGGAATTCAAGAGTTTGAGGTCCCCCCCAGAGGAAGAATTACTTGACGCTGCTTCAATCTGAGTCAGACCATTAATCCATCTAGTTTAGTCCCCATGGGCTTTTCAGGGGCTCAGGCAGAGGAAGGTCTTTTGACCAAAGCCTGCTGCGCCAGATCTCGTAACCAGAAACACCAGGGATTGAGCCTGGGACCTTTGTGCATGCAAAGCAGGTGCTCCACCACGGCTCCTTGCCAAGTGAGTGGGTCTGTAATAGCGAGCATGTGGCTTTTTATTTTGTAACAAAGAGCACCACCTTCTAACCTGGAAGCACCATCTTGCCTTATGCCCCATTGTTGGCATTTGTCCACCCAAGAATTTGTGGAACTTTCAAACAAGCCCAGAGTACTTCACTCTCAAAATTTCGCCTTTTAATATTGGGGGCATATTCTGCAATTTGGGACACGGTTTGAATATTTGCAAGTGTTCACAATGTGGGGGGCTTTTTAATTATATCTCAGGGTGGGGCATGCTGTGGCAAAAGTGTTGAGGGCCTTGAAGTTTTGAGACAGCCTGAAGAAATCTCTTCGTTGACTCAGTGACTCTTCCTCTAGCCTTTGGGTCTCCATGAGGACTGGAAACAAGCCATGGAGTGTTGCTGAGTGCAAGCTACTTACATGTAACTGCAGGACATCAAATCTTTTTTTTTAACAAGAAATATTTTTACCTGGGCAATGCCCACACACCTCTGTACCACCTTTACTGAGAACCAAATTAAACATAACAGTAAGGAATGCCTGATTGGTTTCCCCATGCTGTTCTAAAATGCTAATACCATTGGGAGCACACTTGTATATTTTTCTCCATGTATCAGTTAGCCATTCCAGAGGTACAATTAAAATTGTATACCAGTTCCCCAGAGGGTAAATGACAACAGGTAGAGGGGCTGCAATTTGCACTGGGAAAGCGGCACTGGAGAAAAGGTTAATAACTCTCCCCTCACATCAGCTAGTTTGGTGTAGTGGTTAAGAGCGGCAGAACTCTAACCTGGAGAACCGGGTTTGATTCCCCACTCCTCCACTTGAAGCTAGCTGGGTAACCTTGGGTCAGTCACAGCTCTTCCAGAGCTCTCTCGGCCCCGCCCGCCTCACAGGGTGATTGTTGTTGTGGGGATAATAATAACATACTTGGTAAACCACTCTGAGCAGGTGTTAATTGAGTGGGTTCCATCTCCCGGGCTCAATTCCCTCACTTGCAGATGGCTAGCTCCAGCCCATCCACCTGGGACGAGCATTTTCCCATGTGTTTGCTTGCCCCAACTCCTTTCTCTCCTTCTCAAACTACAGGCCTGCAGCTAGCTGAGCATCCAAGCACGGTTTGGCCCTCCCACGTGTAAATAGTTTTCCTCTCCCTGTCTGAGCTGCTGCAGTGCCAGAGACTTCCCCGGTGCTGGCAGCCGCCCAAGCAGCATCCAGCGTCGATAATCCTGGCTGGACTCCGAAGCCTTCCAGGCAGAAAGGGAAAAGTGTCGCTTGAAATTTACACTCTCTCGCTCCTGCCTTACCCAGTTGATATAAAAAGAGATAAAACCAGAGAATTATTTTTGAAGGGGGCGGACAGAAGGGTTGCCAAGGAGACGCTGGTAACACCAGTGTGTGTGTGTGTGCATGTGTGCACACATGTGTGTGTGCGTGCGCAAATGTGTTGTTCACAGATTGGAATAGGTGGGAAGAGTATGGAGGGCCTTCTCCAGAATTAAATCCCTAGGCTGGTGACCTATTTCTGTGTTTGAACAACCTCCTCCCTCCTTGACACCGTTGCTCGGGCTGGGTTCAAATTCCTCTTCATCCAGGAAGCTCTCTAGGTGATGATCTTGGGACCAGCCTTACACATTGTCTGGTTTACCTACCTGACAGGGCTGTTGTGATGATAAAAATAGAGGAATTGAGGACTGTCTCCCCCACTTTGGTTCCACCCTCTGGGTTCGGCCGAAAGTGCGCCTGCTCAGGAGAGCGAGAGCCACGGCAGAAGGAATGGCAGCTCCTTGCTAGAGGGGACGGTTAGGAAAAGAACCCCTCCAGGCACCCGTGAAAACTTGGAGGAAGTAAAAATGGTATAAAGTAGCTGTGACACAGAGGATTTGGATCAGGGCCACAGGCCAAGGTGGTCTATGCACGTGCCAGCCTTTCCCCTGTGCTATTCCCGCCCCCCCCATAGAAATCCTCTCTCCCAATAGATCCAGAGGAGTTAGCCGTGTTAGTCTGTAGTAGCAAAATCAAAAAGAGTCCAGTAGCACCTTTAAGACTAACCAATTTTATTTTATTGTAGCTTATAAAATAAAATTGGTTAGTCTTAAAGGTGCTACTGGACTCTTTTTGATTTCTCTCCCAATACTATTTCTCCTTTTCCCTGCTAAGTATAATAGCAGCTTAGGGGAGACCAGTGTCTTTGGGAACAAAAATCGCATGAAAGGAGGATGCTTTGCCATCCTAATCCATGTCACGAGGTCTGTTTCTGTTTGCGGATCCCCATCATAATGTGGCCCTGTAAAGACAACTCCACCTAGATGAAAACTGCCTTCCAGTGTATCTGAAAGAGGCCTAAATCAGTGGCCCTTTGGGACAGCACCTTACTTAACTTGGGTGGGGGGGAGTGAGGGACCAGACTCCAAAGTCCCAAGCGTGGGGGAACAGATACTCACCCCGTTACCGTGATGTGGGTGGAGAAATGTTACAAACGGGTTCCAGGCCCAGAGTAAGGGTGCCTTTTTGATATCCGATCCCTCCGCCAGGAGACAGGCCCTCCTGCATCAGCCAAGCTTTTAGAGGGTCACATACCTTCCCCCCCATCACTGCGAATTACAAGGATCTAGGTGGTGGAACGGGGGGTGGGGGGGCTTTGCTTGTCATTACAAATGAAAACCCTTTAAGGGAAAGAAAAAATCTAAAAGGGAAGAAGCTCTTTAACGAGAAAGACGGGACAAAATATTCCTTTTGATTTTAATCTACTCGGGCACAGCTGCTTTGGGTTAGTCTGTTGTTCTGTCTGCAGCATGGAGTGCGTCTCTCTCTCTCTCTCTCTCTCTCTCTCTGTCTCTCTCTGTTCCCCCACCCTATCAGGTGTTCATGCCAATGGTTGGCAGATCTCCCTCCCCCAATCAGAGGGAAGGCCGCCTCAAGGCTGTTGCCACAGCGTTTTGCTTCTAATGCTTCTAACGCGATTAGGGGGACGTTTATCACACGGATGTCTGATCTCTTTCCCCCTTTTTTCTAAGGAGCCTTAAAGGAGAGATTGTCTGGGCTTAAATGAGAGAGGAGAAGCAGCCCCTCCCTCCTCCCCCCTGAAACCCATCAAATAGCAACCAACCTGACCTGTAATTTCCAGGGCCTTTAATTCCCTATCTTGGTATTTTTTATTCTTAATGAATGAAGATTTACAAAGGTGGGAAGGGCTGGACTTTACGACATAGAAAATGTCTTGTAGGTAGGTGCCCATGTCCAGATAGTACCTTTATGATCATAAAGTGGCCATGGTTATTCAGAAGCTTGCATCTGGGTGGTCCCCCCCCCCACACACACATTGCAGACAGTCTCCAAATCCCAGTAATCCCCTTCTGCAATGGAGGAGGTTTATTGTTCCATTTACCCGCACTCAGAATTTTCTCCTGAAGCCAATAACTTCCAGACCAGCTCCCAACTCTCACTGCTGTGCCGTTCCATCCAAATATCCAAGCAAATAAGCGGATGGGTTAAGCAGCAGTCTAATGAATCCTTAGACCGAATGTGCCTTATTGTTTTATACCTCCATCCCTTTTGAAAGGCTCAAGGGCAGATTATAAAGTGAGAACGTACAACATTAAACGTAAGTTTCAGTATGTAAAAACACAATGGATGAGCAATGTGGAGATGCTGGAATCGCAGTGCTCTTTTCTCAGTGGCCAAGAGTCGCTGCTGCTGAAATGCGGCAGGAATGAGCTGATGGTTTTTTTGAACCTGCACCTTCAGAGGCAGCGTACCTCTCTAAGTACCAGATGGATTTCTCAGTCAGATTCCCCCCCCCCCCGCCCCAGCAATTCTTGTATGCTTCGAAAAGGGTTGAAGACATTTACGATATGCTTGTAGATCAGCATAGATGAACTACGAGAGTGAACAGTGGCACCTCCATGCACAAAAGCAGTATACCTCTAAATATCAGATTCTGGGAGCAGAATCAGATTCTGGGATTCTGGGAGCCTCCGTCTTGCTCTCCTTGCAAGTTTCATCTGCTTGGCTGTTGCCAGAATCAAAATGCTAGGCTATCTGATCCAGCCAGGCGATGCTTTATTGCTTGATTCAGAGCATTTGCACAGGGAATCTTTTGGGGTGGATAGTGCCCTGGGAGAAGTATCTTGTCTGTCTCACTTTCTACCGCCCCTTAATGGTGTCCCAAATCCACTGCGCGAGAATTGCATTTACCTTGCTTCAAGACAAAGGGTGCCTCTAATCTTTCCCCGTCTTTGATCCGCTCTCCGCTGTGTATTGTAAAACCTATTTATCTGGGATGGTTTTCAGACCATCTGGATGACAGTAAGAGAGCAAGGCTGGATTTTAAGTACTTTCTATCCTTGTTCGAAGTGATCAACACTGTGGAGCTGACAGCCAGGGCCAAGCTGTGGTGAGGGTTATGGGCCAGGATCTCCAATGAAACAAGAGGAATCTGCTCCCATCCTACCTCACTTAATCACCGCACTTTAGTCCTGGCAGTCTGAACCGCAGGAGAAGAGGCTGGGTTCTCCCTGGGACAAAGGGAAAGTGAGCACAGCTGTCAAGATGGGACGACGATGACGAATGGTTGGATACATGGGATGGGATGCCCCAGATATGAAAACATATTGACATACCAGGAAACGGTAATGTAGCACTAATCGGCCAGACGGTCCCAGCCAAGCGCATCTCGATGATGATCGATGGTGGCTCGTTAGCATAAAGTAGGATGAGCAAACAACGTAGCTGGCAGGACGTGCCTGCCACATCCGCAACACAAGGAAAGGTGATGTTGGTGGAGAATGGGAAAGTGAGGAGGGCTGTGACGGGTGGCCACCTTTTTAACTGGCCCCGCTCCTGGTGCCATTAGCCTGGCATGAAGAAATTTGCCAGCCATTCCCTTCAAGCCTGGAAAAAGGCATTGTGTGCTATATTTCTGGAAAGACACAGGTGCAGGGACAAAAATGGCAAAAAAAATGGCAAAACGAAACCAGAATTTTTTCAAAACTTCTACATCAGAAGACCCTATCAGGTCTGCCCTGGAGTGCTGCATATTTAGGAATATATTTCAGGGCATGCACGCACTTCTATGATGTGCCGGCTGGGGCGATTAAATCTCACTGTTGCCCAATTTGTAACCGGAACATGTGCTGTATTCTACAGGCTGTGCATTGCAGGGAACTTCGAGTAACAGGCAGGCAAGCTATCATCAACTCATCCATCATTACTGATCTGCTGGCTGATGGCTGGTAACTCAGGCTTTTTAAAAAGAGATTGCCTACTGACAAATGGAACCTCCATGTTCAGAGGCAGCCAGTCTCTGAATACCAAAGACTGGCCCCAAATAAAGGCTGAAAACTTACATCAGTTTCTGCTTGTGAGCCCCCCCCCCGGCCCCGTGGATGAGAGCCGACTGCTGGGTGAACATTTTGTCTGATCTGCCAATGCAGCGCTTTATGTTCTTTGTATGAACACTTCCTATGCCTCCATTTCCCTTCCCGTCTCTAATCTAAGTGCCCTCTTAGTCAAGGAGACCCACTCCCCGTATTGCGTTCAGACCCACTGCTTCCCTCCCCCTCCCCCTGACCCACAGTGCTAGTCATCATGTACCTAAGGGAACCTGCTGCCACGGTGATGGTGAACTTGCGGGAAATGTGATGTGGCTGATCAATTTTATAGAAATGTCTGTTTTCCAAATGGCTGCCTTTGATGAAACTCTGGTCCCCCGGCAGATATTCTCCCCACTGCTTCACCCTCTGGGGTGTTTACAGAAAGCAGGCAGGGCCCAAATCCCCTCTCTTCCAAGGGACATCAGTACCTTGTTGCCGAGTCACGGCTGCAAGCGATGCCTTGCGTGTGATTCTTGTCGCATGGTTATTGTTGGCCATGCGGCAGTGCATCGAGGCTGCTTGATATCAGGTTCTGCTCATGGAGACAGCCACAGAATGCAGACCACAAAGAAAATAATTGCCACAGATTTATGAACAGCAAGGGGAAAAAAGAAACGTTTCAAGCTCCCCGCCAAGGAAGCTGAAGATCTGCCTTCAAATTAAATTATACAAATGAAGTGAAGTTGTTTCAGGCAAACAAGCCCTGCCTGCAAGGACTTGGCTACTTCATCATTATCACTGGAAATAGAGTCTAGGGGGTTGAGCAGAGGTGTGTTTGAGGGAGGATTTCGGGTCCTCTTGGCAGATTGGAGAGGACGCAGGGAGTGGTGTGTAATGGTCATTGAGAAGCTGAGACAGGACAGGAATATATGTTGACCAATTGCAAGAGGGGAAGGGGCTCCTGTACTTTCAGTGAATGGACAGAAAATGGAAAGGTGGTAGATCTGAGTGGTAGATCTGAGTGGTAGATCTTCTGCTCTGTGTAGAGAAGAGCCCTGATCTGATCTCTGGCATCTCTCATTTAAAAGACCTTGAGTGGAAGGGCTGAGAGAGAGAAACAGGACAGGATTAGATAGACTAGTGGTTGGGCTTAATATAAGACAGCTTCATATGTCACTGAAGAGGGAGGCAGATCCCACGCCTTGCTCGAGAAGCAGGGTGGAAAAGGGCCCCTACTGAATCTTGGGAGCTGCTACCAGACAGAATAGACCACACGGGGCTGGATGGCCCAAAGCTTTGGACATGTGTAATGCAGCTTTATAGTGTACCCTGGATGCATTGTATAAATAATCAGAATTTTAGCCAGAACAGAAAGTGTGAGCACTGTTGGCTGTGGGTTGGCAGTGTTCATTCAGCTGCAGAGCACCTGTTAAGTGCGTGGAAGGTCCCTAGTTCAGTCTCCAGCGAAAAGGATATCATGCAGGTGAAGCTGGGAAAGACTTATTCTCTGCCTGAGACCCTGGAGAGTTGCCACTGATTGGGAGAGACTAAATGTACCCGTGGTTGGGCTTGATATAAAACAGCTTCCAAGGTTCATAGCTCAGTGGGAGTCTCTGATTCAGTTCCCTGGATAAAGGCTCTCAAGTAGCGGCATTAGTGAGAAGCCCTCCCTTGGCTGGAGAGTGACTGCACGGCTAGATGGATCTGTGGTTTGACTTGAGAGAGTTTTGCTGCTTCTGCTGTTATGTGAGTTTTGGGTCTGTACTGCTCAGCTGACTTGCACCCGCCCAAAGTCTCTGTTCTCTGCAGTGGAAGAAGGCCAGCTACTCTTTTTATAGGGTTGCCGATCTCTAGATGGGGCCGGGAGATCTGCCAGAAGTACAGTTGATCTCTAGACGACAGAGATCAGTTCTCTTGGAGAAAATGGTACAGTCGGAGGGTGGATTCTATGGTATTATACCCTGATGAGGTCCCTCCCCTCCGCAAACCCTGTCTTCCCCAGGCTCTACCCCCAAACCGTCAGGAGTTTCCCAGTCTGGAGCCGGCAACCCTATCTCCTTTGCATCTTGGTCACCCTAGACAGAATAGCACCGACTGGATACCACCCCCCACTGATCAAGGCACTGGAGCAATCCTTTTGTTTTTATTTGCAGTAGAGTCCCAACCGGTGCCTTTTTCTGGCCACCCTTTCCAGTGATCTGTCCTGCCCTCTCAAGAAGCCACTCTGCACATCCTCTTCTTTGCACAGCACCGTTAATACCAAACCCTTTTGATTCTCTGAGCTTAATTTCCAATCATGTCCTCCTATTGTCTCTGTGCAGTGTTTGCATTAGGAAGGAGGCGGGAGGGGCTGACTCATGGTGGGAAGGAGGGAGGGACACAGAAAATCAGGAGGAGAGACTCTCCTTGCTGTGTTCAGTCTGCTAATGAAAAATTCCCACCGCTGCCACCTGCACCCGTTTTAATGTAATCACTCAATCCCCCACCCAAAGCAGATGTTTGCCACTAAGCCAGACGTTATTAGTGTATTGTTTATTTCTCACACTGACTTCCATTTCTCCAAGCAACCTGGGGTAACAGACAAGGAGGTTACCCTCATTTTATCCTCACAACAATATGAAGTAAGGTTAGGCTGTAGACAGTAACTGTTTGTGGCAAAGAGGGAATTTTTTTCGAGTCTCAGTCTAGCACTCTTACCACGGCACATCCTGGCTCATGTCTTTCTATCCCTGCTCTTGTTTCTTTACGAGCAGCCCAAGGCATTTAAATCTAGCAAGTGATATCTCTTAGCAAAGGAGATAAAGTGAGTTGAATTTTGCAGGGGGTAGGGTGTATAAGGAAAGGGTGGAAGGGTAAAAAGGGATATGATTTCCATAGCGTTGTTGTTGTTGTTGTTGTTGTTAACAACAACAACAACATTCGATTTATATACTGCCCTTCAGAACAACTTAATGCCACATTCAGAGCAGTTTACAAAGTGTGTTATTATTATCCTCATGACAATCACCCTGTGAGGTGGGTGGGGCTGAGAGAGCTCTTAGAAGCTGTGGCTGACCCAAGGTCACCCAGCTGGCTTCAAGCAGAGGAGTGGGGAATCAAACCTGGCTCTCCAGATTAGAGTCCTGCCGCTCTTAACCACCACACCAAACTGGCTCTCTTTAAAAAGTGAAGACCCCCTCAAAGATGATGATGTGTAGCAGTTAAGAAACTGAGCGTCAAGTCAGGGAGTCCCTGCTTCGAATCTTTCCTTGGTCACAAGCTCATGAGGCAACCTTCATTATTTCTTAGGGTCACCCCCCCCCCCAACATCTGCTATATGGGGACCTGCTCTGCAGGATTATTGTAAAGGTTATCACAAATAAATGAGCACTTTGAACACTCTACAAACACTGAATGTTTGATTTTATCTGTCCTTGTCATAACCCTTTTGAGCACATAAAGATGCCTTCTGAGTCAGTGCCTTGGTCAATCACTCTCCATATTGCCAACCCAGACTACTGGCAGCTCTCCGTGGCCTTTTGCATAACATACTACCTGAACCTTTTAACTGGAGATGCCGGGGATTGAACTGGGACCTTCTGCACGCCAAGCAGATACTCCACCACTGAGCCACCACCCAATCCACTTCTTGCGTTTCTGCTTTCTCCATTTTGCAGAATTGGAGGGAGCAGCTGAAGTGGGGCAGGGAGGGGCACAAGACTTGCTCTGAATTGTTTGGTGGATTTGTGGCTTATGGGCAATTTGAGCCCCTGGCTTCCCAGGTTCAGAAGTATTCCCTGGGGACTACGTTCATTCTTGCGGGTGCAAGCCAGTTGTGTTGCAGCCCACACTGTGCCTTCAGAAGCTCCAACTGAATGGAGGGGAGACTCTGACCAATTTCCCCCCTCCATTGCTTTGAAATTCCTAAAGAAGAGCCAAATGACGTCCTTGGCTAATGTTCATCTGTGGTAGGGAGTTATTGTCTTCGAGTGATAATTGTGTGGGAGGAACAAGGCAGGACTTGCCTCTGCTTGAAGCTGCCTCTCACTGCCGGTCCTTGGCCAGCTTATACATGCTGCAGAGTTAAGTGGCAAAGCTTTTTCTCTCTCTCAATCTGACCAAATTTGAATTGGAAGCTCCTTGGGGAAAGGGCGCGTGCACATGCACAGACACACACTTACAGAAATGCTGTGAAGATGCAGGCAATTTATGGTGACCCTACTAGGTTTTCAAGGCAAACGACGGTCAGAGGTAGTTTGGTATTGCCTGTCTCTGTGAAGTGACCTTGGACTTTCTTAGTGGTCTCCATCCAAGTAATAATTGGTGCTGACCCTGCATTTGTTTATACCTCGCCTTTCTCTCCATTGGGGACTCAAAGTGGCTCATCTCAGAGCAACCCTATAAGTCACCCAATAGGGTTGCCAGCTCCAGGTTGGGGAATTCCTGGAGATTTGGGGGGTGGAAGCTGAAGAATCTGGGTTTGGTTGAGGGAGGTACTTCAGCAGGGTATATTTCCATAGAGTCCAACCTCCAAAGAAGCGACATTCTTCAGGGGAACTAATCTCTATGGCCTTAAGATCAGATGTAATTCCAGGAGATCTCCAGCCATCGCCTGGAGGCTGGCAACCCTATCACCCAGCAAGTTTCCATGGCAGAGAGGGGATTCAAACCTGGGTCTCCCAGATCCTAGTCTGACACTGTAAGCTGTACACCACAGTGGCTCTCAGAAGCTCATTGTTATTGCTATAGATAGAAGGTTTATTGTATACAGCCATAGGCCATTACAAGTCACAAACAACAAACAGAACAGAAACACAAGTTTGAATAAAATTGATGTGACATGGTCAAAAGCATTTAAAACTAGATACATGGTCAAATCATTAAAATTTAAAACTAGATACAGCCATTAAACCATTTCCAGTTGTCAAGTTCATATAGGGCAATAAAAGTATACATAGTTAAAACAGTAAAGACAATAAAAATCCCCAATGTACAATATTAAGTTATTGCTACATAACAGGGGTTGCCAAACTGCAGCTCGGGAGCCGCATGCGGCTCTTCTAGACATCTTGTGCAGCTCCCTGAGGTCTCTGAGCATCGCCATGGCTGTACAGTTTTTTTATAGTTTAGTTTATTTCCTTCCCTCCCTTCTCTTCTTTCCTTCTTTCTTTCCATGTCTTTCCCTCCCTTTCCTTCTTTCTTTCCATTCTTTAATATTTTCAATAAAAATGTTGAAGTTGCCAGCTCCGACTCGGAAAATACCTGGGGACTTTGGGGGTAAAGCCTGTCAAGGATTTAATATCACTTTCGTCAAAGGTCAGGTGATGGCTCTTCCCAAGCGCCACCCCATCCGATTATGTCACTTCCAGCATACTGCTCCAAAACCCCACCCCTTCCTGTGATGTCACTTTCATGGCACTCCCCCCCCAAACCCGCCTCTTCCTCTGAAGTCACTTCAATGCTTACTATCTTGCAGCTCTCAAACATCTGACGTTTATTCTATGTGGCTCTTACATTAAACAAGTTTGGCCACCCCTGCTATATAACAATAAAACCAGTGGCTTGTGCAGTTACAAAAAAGCAAAATGAAACTACCCACTGACTAGCTAGAGGTCACTGTTTACTCAGGGGATGTTCCATGTATGCAAAACAATTTACAAAGTAAATTCACCAAAAGAGAAAGAAAAAAAATTCCCAAAAAACCCTGCTAAGGACTGAGCGTGCTTCAAGAGGTGTGGAATTCTGAGAGCAGTTGAGAACCGAGTTGAGTAAAGGTGATAAAAACCTGAGGAGTAATTGGCTTACTCAGACCCCTTAGAAGTATACAATCGTAGAGTGTGTTTGTCCACTCTCCCCACAATTTTTCACAGAATCTCTGCTTGTTACCTCAAATAGCAAAGTTGACAACTGAGTGCCCATCAGTGGAGGAGTGAAATGGAGCCAGCCACAGACAAAGCAGCGGTTTTGCAATTCTCCAAGTATGCAGTAAATATTTTGCTTTGCAATACTTTTTTTAAAAAAAGGAAAAATACAAGAACCCCTAAAATTGGAATCTAAGTGTGTTCATTGTCCTCAAGAACTTCCAAAATGGGGTTAATTGAGCATCAGTTAAAGAGGGGACAGGAAAACAGAGGGATGAGGTTGAGAAACTGACCTGGGCCGATTCCAGACGACTAACCTTAAGTCGCCTCATGCCGCCCTCTTCCGGATCGCGAAGGGGAAAATGCGAAATATCGCGTTTCCTCGCGCAAGTTTTGCGCGACGACGCGCAGAACTCGCGCGAGGAAACGCGATATTTCGCATTTTCCCCTTCGCGATCCGGAAGAGGGCGGCATGAGGCGACTTAAGGTTAGTCATCTGGAATCGGCCCTGCTTAGTTCTCTAAATGCTTTCTGATGGGGGAAGTTTGAACTGGAGAAATACTATCCAATCATAGAATTATAGAGTTGGAAGGAGCCATACAGACCATCTAGTCCAACCCCCTGCCCAGTGCAGGATCAGCCTAAAGCATCTCTGACAAGTATTCATCCAGCCTCTTCTTGAAAACTGCCAGTGAAGGGGAGCTCACCTCCTCCCTAGGCAGCTGATTCTACCTTTGAACTACTCTGACCGTGAAAAAGTTTTTCCTAATATCCAGCTGGTACCTTTGTGCATGTAATTTAAGCCCATTGCTTCGGGTCCTACCCTCTGCTGCCAACTGGAACAGCTCCTTGCCCTCCTCCAAATGACAGCCTTTCAATATTTAAAGAGAGTAATCATGTCCCCCCCCCCCCTCAACCTCCTCTTCTCCAAACTAATCATTCATCTCCCCTATAGTTCCTTACAGGCCTGCATGTTGGTGGTTTGTTTAACTACCTTTATCACACTTCTTAATTGAAATTTTCCAAACCAGCTGGCAACATCCTGTTAAAATAATAATTATTAAAACAATAGAGAGATCAAAACCAATGAGTTAAAATCTCAGCAGTTGAGCTCCTTCAGCAGACAGAAAAGGGGGAAAGCGCAGCTATGCTACCAACACTTGGCCTTGCAAGTGAAGGATCGCATGTCTGAATCGCTCCCCGCTTCGGAGGGAGGATGGCACTGCATGCAAAGAGTTAGCATGCCAAGGAGAAGGCTAGGCTGCCTCCTTCCCTCTACATGCAGTTTTCTTTGTGCAGGACATTTAATGTGCAAGGAAATTGTTGTACTGAGTAGTTTGTTTCGGGACATGGGTCCATCTGGGTTTGCTGGATCTCCCCCCAAGATCCTCAAGTTCTGAGACAAAACATGTTTCCAAAGCAACATCTTAGAGCCAAGCTACAAGTGACGCCTGACACAGGTTGGACACTTGTCCGCTTCCCTCAAGTTTTGATGGGAAATGTAGGCCTCCTGGTCTTGCAGCTGTAATGGAGAGCCAAGCTGTAAAACCAGGATGCCTACATTTCCCATCAAAACCTGAGGGAAGCTGACAAGTGTCCAACCTGTGTCAGGCGTCACTTGTAGCTTGGCTCTAAGTAGTATGTATTTTGACCAGCTTCACATGGCTGTTTTCCTCCACCCTCCAAGGCCCAGCTTCCTACAATTAGAGAATCTCTGTATCACAGTCTAAAGGGAACAGCTAAAACTACCCGTCTATCCGAACTGGCTTCTCTGGTTGTCAGTGACCTCTTGATGTACCCCAGCCACAGGCAGAAAAGCAAAGAGTGTTTATTAAAAGATGATTGTTCCTCTCCAAAAGGCAAAGGATGGGGGGGGGGAGCAGTGCTAGAGCTACAGAAAGGCATCAAGAGTATTGCACATTTAAGAAAGGGAGGGCTTCCCAGAAGAGGGGGGAAGCGAAGCTTGAGCCATGTGCAGAGATGTTGTCCTTGTTTGTGTCAATCCAGGGATCTCAGGGCTTTGGGGAAGGAATGGCTGGCTCCCTCCAGGATGGAACTCACAGTCTTGACCAGCAGTATCCTAGGAAGAACCACCAAAGCGGGGAACCAGTGGAGGTCATGTCTGTTTAGGGAGAGAAGTTCAGCTTACGCCAGCCTCTTCCAGCTTTTGGATGTCAAAGCACACTGGAGGCTCCTACGTCCCTCTTACCCCGAAAGAAATTTACTATTTGGCCCAAACCAGAAGTAACAATGGAAGTCCAAAATTACAAATCTTCAATGGAATGGAAGGGGGACAAACATCCATCTAGGCCAGCCTCCTGTTTCCCTACAGTGGCCACACAGATGACTCAAGGAAGCTTCCTTACATGCTGCAAGTGATAGCTAGAGGTGCACTGTCTCTGAACATGGAGGCTCCATTTAGCTATCATAGCTGATAGTCACTGATAGACCGATTCTCCATGTATCCCCTTTTAAAATCATCTCAATGCCACTCCCTCAACAGCCCCTACCGGGCCAGTCCAAGCTTGGGAGTGGTGGTGGTGGTTTGAATCTGGGAAATAGCTAAGCATTCCATCACCTGCCCCAATCTTCAAAACAGGCATCTGGAGCTTGTAATTTTTTATTTTTTAAATAACCAGTTGTTCTTCTCTGACCCAGCAGAGCTCTTCTGCTGGTGAGAGAGCAGCCTTTCCTAGCTCTTCCAGTTTTGTTTTGTTTTGAAGCATACCAGTCACTGGTGTATACTTGCTAGTACCCAATAGCTGGAGCGTAACTGGAACAAAAGGCAATATAGTGCATGATCGAGGGGGTGCCTCAGAAGCTCGTGTGGTGGTGGGAAGGCTCAGTTTTTGCAATGGGCTCTATTTCTCAGCACTGAGAGAGGAACTTACCTTTTCTTCAAAGAATCAGCCAGCAATCTTTCTCCCCAAACGGGCTGGGGGATTTCTGCAGCAGGGGGAGCCACAGGTTCCTCAGCATGTTTCCTTCTGGCCCGACCCCTTTATCAGTTGCTCGCAAGGAAAGGAAATACCTTTCTGCCCTTTGGGACTTGAGGGTCTCTGAAAAGCATAAACCCCTTTGAAGCTGGAGAAGGAGAGGGGAGAGTGGGGCTGGAGGACATCCATTTAGATAGACCTCTCTGCAGATAAAAGTCTGTCTGCTTGAGCACCAAAGCGGGATCACCGCGTTGAGGAGTAGCTGATTTACTCATAGTCAGGCCGCCCCTCCCCATTGAGCAGCAGTTCTCCATGTCCTGGGCAGAAGGTACAGGACAAAGGGTGCCTCAGTTATCAGGATAGACTTGCAGCCATAATGTGAATGCGCTGGAAGATGTGCTCGCACGCGCACACACACAGTCAGTCCTATCATTGCTCCATTTAGGAAATAAACAGCTCTGCAGCCCTGGCCTCTCTTTCTTTCTTTTTCCCCTTCTTACCACCACCCCCCACCCACCTCCAAATTGTCAAAATGCATATTGTAATCTGCGTGGAGGAGGAGCTGTCTTTTTGGTTTATGTAAGCAGTGCCCGAGGGTCCTTCCAGTTCAGCATCTTCCACCCCCCCCTCGCAGTGACCAGCCAGACACCTCCAGGAAGCCCCCGAGCAAGGCTTGAAGGAAACAGCCCTCTGTGTGCCCTCCAGCAATTGGTATGCAGAGGTAAGACTGCTTCTGCACCTGGGGGTTCTATTTAATTATCATGGCCAATAGGAGCATAAGAAGAAGCATGCTGGGCCAGACCAAAGGTCCGTCTTGTCGACATTCTGAGTCACATAGCAATCAACTAGATCAGGACTCTGGTAGTTTGCTGGCTACCCATGCATCCCCAGGAAAAGATGACAAGAGGGAGTGCTCTTGTGAAACTCAAAGGATCTGGCAGGGCTCAGTTAGGTATGGCGGGCTACCAGGTCACCCCCTTGGGAGCAAGCAAGTCACATTTTTGGTGATGTTACTCTTTTCACAAGACCACTGCTCTAAGGTACTACTGGACTGAAATCTTGCTCTGCTATCAGAACTCTCTCTCTCCACTTTCAGTGTACTTTTGCAGTGGTCTTTATTTGAGATTTGGCGTTGGTTTTATCGTGGTATTTATGTTTTCCTTTCTCTAGGACAGAACAAAATGTGCTAACGTGCGAGGATGGGGGGAAGCATATTTTATTTTTAAAATATGCATGTTTGGGATGTTTTTCATTGCTGAGAAGTAGCTCTCACTAAAAAGTTTGGTGACCACCATCAGCTCATGAAGATAACCTGTCTCCGTCTATTGGTATTGACAGAGAGACTGCCTCTGAAAAGGGAGGTTCTATTTAGCTGCAAAGGCTAAAATAGCTGCCAACAGGCCAGTCCTCTATTTCTTTCTTTAACCCTTTTTCTAAGTGAGTGGCCATGACAGTGAATTCCACAAGTAAATCATGTGTTATGTGAAGGAGCGCTTTCTTTGGTCTCTCCTGAATTTACTGCCCATTAGTTTTGTTGGTCAGAAGTAGCTGTCATTCTAGAAAAGGTTGTATGAGAGAGGAACAGGATCTCGTGTAGAATTTCACTAACCTCTTTTTTGTAAAGGAGCAAATTCGTAGCTTGGAGTTTGACCAGGTAGAGGCTTAGGACTGCTCTGCGGCACAAGGCACCATTTTGGCAACTTCAGACAGCAAACCAGCTATGGGCATTCCTGGCTATATAGGGTGTGGCCTCTATGCTCTGAGTGCATCCCAAATAGATTACTGCAATGCGCTCTGTGTGGGGCTGCTTTTGAAGATTGTTCAGAAGGCTTGCTTGGTTTGGCATGTAGCTGCTGGAGTGCTCGGCGGCTGCAGATTACAGGGAACGTATCTTCTCAGAACACAGAGGGAGATGCCAGCTACCAATTAGTTTCCAGAAGTGCAAAGACTTGTCCTGGCGCCAGGACTTTTGAGGTATGCAAAAGAACCTCCTCAGGATACAGTGAAGCCTCCCGCCATTAGCATTCCACACCCTGGGAAACTCTTACAGGATGACTCAGCCCAACCCCAACCCTCCTGAGTAGATATAAATGACCTGCCAACATCTTTTCCACACTGTGACACTGAGAGATCTCTGTCTTTTGGTGCTACACCTCTGAAGACGCCAGCCACAGCTGCTGGCGAAACGTCAGGAACTACAATGCCAAGACCACGGCAATACAGCCCGGAAAACCCACAACAACCATTATCTTAAGGACCGCCTGCTCCCGTGTGAACCTGCCAAAGGCCAGCGATCGTCTCTGGATGCCAAAGCGGAGTGGCTGGCTGGCAGGAAAGGGCCCTTTCCAATGGGGACAACCCCCATATCTCCACCCCTCTGTGCCCGATGAGTTTGAAGCAGCAGGTTGAAGTATGCTGGTTTTTCCAGGCATTTGTGGATTGCGGATGGTCTTGCTGCTTTGATTTGTTCATGCTCCAAATTGGGAGATGCCAATTGGGAAATGCCATTTTGCACTGGTTTGAATCCATGCTGATGGCTTTTATTGCTCACTTAGGTAGCACTGTAAGTCTGCTGCAGCCAAAACCTGAGAGCGAGTTGTGGCTCCTTAAACACTAACAAATGCGTTGTCTCAGAAGTGTTCCCCGCCTTGTGTTAATGGAGCTTTCTCTGCCACCCCCTCCCCCCACTTTGTTCCTGTGGGTACAGGATGTGTGTCAAGGCCTGGCTGAGTATAGCTACCCTTGCCCCCCTGTTTCCCCTCCAGTGCAACAGGCTGCCTCCATCTGGCCCATTGAGGCAAAGCTGATCCGACAGCAATCGGTAACCGTCAGGCCAGCATTGCTGATGGCATCCATGGTAGCAATTGACTGTCCAGAACAGTTACAGTCAAATGGGGTGGGGAATTGGGGGCGGGGGGGGGTAGAGAAGAAGGGAGAGGATTTGCTCCACTCCAGATGCATCAAAGCAAGGAAGGAAGAAGGTGGGCTATCCTATCCTTCCCTCTTGTACCTCTCTCCCGGGCTTTGCCCCAGGCAAAGATTCTGCAAGCACCCACAGGCAGAAGTCGAAGGGCACCTCAGTTTCACCCATCAGGCCTTGGGCAGCAGCCATAGAAGTGCTGCCGGAATGCATCACCATCCTGGCGTGCAGCTGGAATGTGGCAAGTGGGGAGGGCCTGATCGTTCCTCTCCCTCCACAAAGTCAGAGAGGAAGTTATTTTCAAGCATCTGCTTAGAACATTTGGGCCATTTGGATGAGGTGTGTGGAGTGGGGGGGGGGGGGCGTCAGGCTGTGCCTCCTGCAGAGAGCTTTTGTGTCTGTTGTGGCCTGATCTTTAGGGAGGGGGGGATAGTGCCTGGATCTTGTATTCAGCAAGGAGGAGGGATGGGGCTGAGGTGAACTGGAGGTCTTGGGATGATCAGGAGAGCAGAACCAGGGGGGCTGTTAATGACCTTATCCATTGAGCAGACCCTGAAAAGAGGCCAGTTTCATATGTTATATGGCAGCAAAGCACCGTTAAGTCAGTGTTCACCTAAGCCTGAAGATGCAGTTAGTTAGTTAGTTAGTTAGTTAGTTAGTTAGTTAGTTAGTTAGTTAGTTAGTTTATGCCTCACCTTTCCATCATTCTCCTCCCTCCTCCCTTTTTATCTTCTCAACAACCCTGTAAAGTAGATTTAGGCTGAGAGAGTGTGACTGGCCCAAGGTCACCCAGCAAGCTTCCATGGCAGAATCATTATTCGAATCGAGCCTCCCAGATCCTAGTCAGACATGCTAATCTCTACACCACATTGGCTGTCTGCATAACATGAAATATCTGTGGCAGGGTTGCCAACCTCCACATGGTGACTGGAGATCTCCCAGAATTACTACTGATCTCCAGGCCCTGGAGATCAATTTGTCTGGAAAAAATGGCTGTTTGGGAGGGTGGACTCTGTAGCATGTTACCCTGCAGAGATTTCTCCCCTCAACAAACTCTGTCCTCTCCAGGCTCGACCCCCAAAATTTCCAGGAATTTCCCAACCTAGAGCTGATAGCCCTAATGTGTGGTCAGATCTCCTAGCATGTTCTTTTTCAGTGAAATGGAATGAGCAGGGGACTGCCAAGTAAATACCTCTGTATTTTCCCCTGTGGAGCAAACAATAGCTGGGAGGGAAAGTTGATCAAGAAACAGGACAGAAGGAGAGAATTAAACATCTCCAATCACCTCAGCTGGGGTCAAACAGGCAGAACCCCTCTTGGCAGATTTCCATTAAAAGAGATCAGAAACACCAAGAGATCAGACCCTGGATTTCTCCACCGTGTTTCGTTTGGCCCTTGAGAGTTGCGGCCAGTCCAGTCCTTTGATGTGCATGTATCTGTTGTATGTTTTCAATAGTGTAGTGTAGTGGTTAGAGTGGCCCAAGTTTGAACCTCTGCTCTGCCAGGGAAGCTTGCTTGGGTGACTTCCTTCTCCTCTCCTTCATTTTATCCTCACAACAAACTTTAGGATGGGCCCGTCTCACACTCTTGACCTAACCTAAAGTTTGTTGTGAGGATAAAATGAAGGAGAGGAGTATGACGTAAACCACTTTGGGACCCCCACTGGGGAGAAAGGAGGGGTATGAATGAAGTAAATTAATAAATAATAAGTGTTTAGGGTTTTTTTTTCTTTTCAGACTTTCTGGATCTTACTCTCAAGACTTTTCTGAGAGTCTACCAGGCAGAAATGTGGTAAATATAGCATTTTCCATGCCAGCCCTGCTGATTTTCTGCTCTTCAGGCCTGCTCTTAGAGGCGTGGGGCTAGTCAAAACGAAGGGCGGCAACCATAATGTCTGAGGTCAGTAGAAAATAGGTCTCATTTGGGACAGGGGACATCACCAAGTGCAAGCATTAAATAGCTCCTGGTGGAATTCAAGAACCAGCCGGGGAAGTCAAGGGCAGTTTCCCCAGGAGAATTGCTTCTACCGCCTTGGGGTGGTCTGTCTTTTTTAAATCCCCGCCTCTAATTGGAAGAACTTGCATGTTAAACAAAGGATTCTAAAACAGCCTTCTAATAATTTTATCATTGTTTTATCTGCCCAGTAGGCAGAACTCAGATTCTGGAGAGGGGGGCAGGGGAGGGAGAAGCTAATTGGGATTTTATTGGGCTCAAGGAGAAGATCTATTGCTTTTATTAATTATTCAGGGGCAGCCTTGCTTTTCCCTGCATACTACGCAGGCTGCTTAAAATAGATTGCCGGGGCTGTTAGAGGAGCAGGCCAGAGGGACTTGGGGTGGGAGTGGGAACCCGGGGGATTGCAAGCCCATCCAATCAGAGCCAGCAATTCGCTCTAGTGAATCCAACGCCCCCCTTGCCAGCCAAGACTGAGAATTCCCCCCCCTTCTTCTTAAATTAATAAGGGTCTGTATGTGTTAGAGAATTTATGATGTGGATCTTGACAGTCAGGACTCCTGGGTTCTCCCCTCCTCTCGCCCTTCTAGCAGTAGAGTAGCATACTAGGCCTGGTGTGAAAGTGTGGGCAATGCTGCTTAGATAGAAGGTGAGGGAGTTTAAAGCAGGTAGGAAAAGAGTGCCAAACCCCACCCCACCCCGGTGCCCCAGCTTCAAGACCAGACATTAACTGGACAGGGAGAAATGCCACTATTTGGGGAATAATAACACTTATATACTGCCCTTCTAGACAGATAAAGAGCCTGTGGCGCAGAGTGGTAAGCTGCAGTACTGCAATCGAAGCTCTGCTCACGACCTGAGTTCGATCCTGATGGAAGCCGGGTTCAGGTAGTCGGCTCAAGGTTGACTCAGCCTTCCATCCTTCCGAGGTCGGTAAAATGAGCACCCAGTTTCCTGGGGGTAAAGTGTAGATGACTGCGGAAGGCAATGGCAAACCACCCCGTAAAAAGTCTGCCAAGAAAACGTCATGATGCGACGTCCCCCCATGGGTCAGTAATGACTCAGTGCTTGCACAGGGGACTACCTTTACCTTTTTACTAGAAAGATTAGTGCCCACTCAGAGAGGTGAACAAAATCAATGTTGTTATTATTGCCACAATATAGATGGGGAACTGGGGCTGAGAAGAGTGTCTGACCCAAGGCCACCTGCAGAGCTCACGGCAGTAGTGAGAGTCGAACCACCAGAGTGCTGACTCGCAACCCAACCACTTAACCACTGTGCTCCAGCAGCTCTCTTCGAATGGGGGCGGGGCAGTGAATGGAGGAAAGGTTCAGCACCACCTCTCACCTCCTCCCCTATAATTTTACAGCTGTTTATCCTGACATTTATTCAATAACACAGAGAGCTGGGAAGGTAGGGAGGGAGAGTCTGGAGGCCAGGATTCCTTCTACAGCAGACATTTTGGTGCCTGCAGCAGAAAATTGAATGCTACCCTATCCCCATACATGGTTGTTACCTTATGGCATGAATAGTATAAGAACCACCATGGCACAATGGTTTAAAGTGTTGGGCTAGAGATGGAGAGAGCTGGGTTCGAGTTTTTACTCAGCCAGGAAGCTGACTTGAGTGACCTTGGGCCAGCCAGCATTCTCTCAGCCTACCTCACAGGGTGGTTGTTGTGAGAATAAAATGAGGGGACAGCAGGACCATGAAAGCTGCTGTGAGGTTCTTGGTGGCAGAGCAGGATTAAAGCGTCAGGACAGAAGTGATCCTGTACAAGCATTTGAAATGAACGGGAACTGCACAAATGCATGGTTGTGCCTCATAGGGCAGATCTCGCTATCTCCCACATGTAACGCCCCTCCCCGCCCCCAAATATCTTGTTCTGTCAGACAGCTCCAGAAGCAGTGCAGGAATATAGGCTTAAAGGAGAGGCAAGTGGGGGTCCAGGATTCAGGGCTCTGGGTTGGCACAGGGGTTTCTCCAGGAGTCCCCCTGAAGCAGATGATGGTGATGAGAATTTACTTCATTTATACCTTGCCTTGACCTACATCATTCTCCTCTCCTCCCGTTCATCGTCACAACAATCCTGCGGGGTAGGTTAAGCTGAGAGCATGTGACTGAGGCAAGGTCATCCAGCAATCTTCCATGGCAGAGTGGGGATTCGAAGCTGGGTCTCCCAGATCCTAGTCCAACAATAACCATTGCACAACACTGGCCACCACACTGATTTAAGGGCAAGGAAACTCACTGGATCCCAGGCACAGAGCTGGGTCAGGTCTATAAACGTTCTCTTGCAATGTCCATTCAAGTTGCTTTGGTCTAGCTCTTTGGGGTGAGAAAATGGTGCCCCCCCCCGCAAATGATTGTGGTAGCACCTATCCTTCCTTTGGATTTGTTGGATTGTTCCAAGTAAAATCAGGTTTGTGGGTAGCATGGACCTTATCCCTTCCCTCCATCCAATTTCCTTTTTAAAGTTTTGACTTTCCCCCTGCGGTGCTTACAACCTATCCGATCACCTTTCCCAGGGTGCAGGGGGAATGTAACTACAGCTTATGTTGCCCAGCTAGACTTCCAAGGGGTTTCCCCCTCTACTCCTTGGGAGCATGCGGCCTGGCTCTCTTACATGAGTCATCTGGAGTTTCTGAAACGTGGCGTGTACTGTTGACTTGGATTGCACAGGACTGTGGGGTGGAGTGGGGTGAGCCTGCCTTTGGGGCTGGGGAAGGAGGTTGATTCTACCCTCCAGCTCTGGGATCCTAGAATCCAGCAACCACCACCCAAATTTGTACTTCCCATTTTGGGAAGGAGAGCTTGAGTGAAGAAGGGAGAAGCCAAAGTTTTCTGCCTTGTCATATAATATCAGAATCTATTTTCTAATGTGCACATTAAAGCTGGGCTAGGCTAGGCTGCCTGCAGCCGTCTTCTGCTGCGGCCATAACCCCAGCCTCATTCTCTTTCCCAGGCTCCTCCGTGTTCCCGGAGGAATGATGTTTTCTCACTGTGTTGATTTGGATCTCAGGCTGGGTGAAGCAGATATCCAGGCAGGCGGGAGCTGGCCTCTGCTGTAGAAACTGGCTGGCCGAAAGCTCCAGTTTTGCTGAACTCCCAAGTAACAAGAACCCATTCGCTAGCAGCCTCTATGTCCTTTCCCTCCCCAATCCCCAAATGTACAGTTTTCATTTTGCGGAGATTATGGTGAATTCAGTGTGGCTGCATTTAGGATGGACACAAGAGGCAGAAATTCAAGAGCTACGGGCCTATCAGGCCAGAGAGGACTTAGAAAGGCCAAAGAGGACTTAGAAATCTCCTTCATCTCCACCCTCCCAACACTAGGAGATAAGCCTTAACCCCTTACTCCTCGTTGTCAAGGAACCCGGTTAAAATTTGTTTCCCTAAATGTTTTTTTGTTCCTTTCCTGCCCTGTTATCTCTCGCCAGTGTCAATTTTTGTTACTGTGAGCTCTTATTTATTTTTGCTTATGAACACTTTAAAGCACCCCATACTTTCATGGCACTGTGGGAATAATAACCGTATTTTGAAAAGTGCAAGTTATGTATGGTCAAGCAAATACTGCCAATTATCTTCCTACGGCAAGCCGAAATGTTAATGTGTGACCATTTTCTGTATTCTGCCTAGCCCGACATGCTTCTTTGCATGTGTTTGCAGGCAAGCTGTGTTTGGGCCTATGGTCTCTCCTTCCCTCCGTTTCCTAAGAACATAAAAGAACCTCACTGAATCAAAATCAAAGTCCAGAATCCTGTTCCCAGCGAAGACTAGCTCAGAGGTTTCAGGCAGGCATAAAACCAACATCCATCCATGCTGTTGTCCCCCAACAATTGGTATTCTCAGGTACACAGCCACTGATCATGGAGGTTCTTGGAAGTTTATTATGTGTTGTGACAAAATCTCCTTTTTTGGCTTCCTCGAGCCTCTGCTCATCAGTTTCACCGATACATTTTTTCTGAGCTGAAAAAGCCCTCTCAAAACCAGCCTCTTTTCAGACTTTTCTCCCCACAGGAAGACTGTACCTTTCCCCCTTTCCCCTTCCTCCATTCTCCACAACTCCACCCCATGTGTCGTGACTAAGGAACCGTAAGCCATTCATGTTTCCCCCAGCTCACCATCGCAGACACCTCAGAGGTGTGTGTGGGGGGCTCTTCTCCGGCAACTAGCTCCTGCCTTTGAGCTTTTCCTTCTGGTTCAAAGACCCAGTTTGCCCTTCAGGAAAACTCCGCCAATGAGCTCGCATGCTCCACTGCGGTATTTTGCTAGCTTTAGAAAACCACTGAAGCACGGGGAAGGGAAGCCAAGGTCTCAGCTGCAGGAGGCTTGTGGTCATGACAGGATTTCAGCCTCCCTCTTTGTTTCTATTCTTCTTTTTAATGACAAAATATTTGCAGGCTGAAGTAGAGAAACCAGAGCTAGGTCACAGGTGTGGAGGCAACCATGGAGTGAAGAAAGGGGTAGGGCAACGGGACACCACCATGCAATCCTGGTGCTGGACTGAAGGCTGCCTGGCAGAGCCGCTCTGTGTCCCCCAGTCTCTATGGTACTGGGTCTTGTTTTGTTAACAGCGGTTGCCCCCATGCATGATGGCCCGTAATCTGTGACAGCTCTGGAACTCCATTGCCGTGTGACCTCCCTTGAGATTGCAGGGTCAAGCCTCCTGCGCTGGCAGTTCCAAATTTGGAACACCCTGATTCTTTGCTGGTGGTTCTCTTAGGCTCATTCACAGTCAGGTTTCCCTTCATCGGGCCCTAGCATTCTGAAATGTTTCACAAACACCTTGAAAAGTGCAATCCGCCAGGAAATTCTCCTGCACTGTGCTTTTGGGCAGCTGCCATTCTTTCCAGCAAGGCTGGCGTAGAGGCCTGTGTTGTCCCTGCTCTGCCATGGAAGCTTGCTGGCTGACCTTGGGCCACTCTCCCTGTCAGCTTAATCTACCTCACACGGTTGTTAGGACAGGATGGAGTGGGGTGGGGGGGGAGACGCTGTAAGCTGCTTTGGATCCCCCATGGGGGACAAAAGCAGAGTCATAAATATCTAAAAACCAGCGGTGGGGATGAGCTATTCTTTTAAACTTGTTGACTTGAGCTCCCAAATGTCTCGCTTGGAGTCTCATTTTTGTTTTTGCTCACGTTGTTTCTGACTCAGTAACCCCTTTGCCATCGTTTATGTTCTCAGTTGCATCTTTGCTGCCATAAGAATTAGAATAGCAACTGTATCTTTTGAGACATAACCCCGGGGCTCTGTCTGCCCTGCTTCCGACAACAGACCTAGCGAGAGCCAGATAGCTTTCTCACATAATCCTCACCTGGATTCCTCCATGAACATCAAGATGTACAAATGTAAGGGTCAGATCCAGTAGTTCCGCCTGCTAAGTTGATCCTAGGACTCTCTTCTGTTCAATCCAATTGAAATCCAGTGGCATCTTAAAGACTTAACAATATCTATTCCAGCGTGACTTCTGCCGAGTCTTTTTTTCGGGAGAGAAAGACTTCCTCCAGTAAAGAATGACATTTGCTGATGGCAAAAGGCTTCCTCTGATGGAGAAGTCTTTCTTTATTGAAGGAAATCTGTCTGTGTTGGAGGGGAGATGGTGGCAGGGAGTCAGAGGATCCAACCCTAAGACCTGTTGTACAGTGAATCATATCAGATGTTGTCAGGTAGGGAGCCCTGTGGCGCAGAGTGGTAAGCTGCAGGACTGCAACCCAAGCTCTGCTCACGACCTGAGTTTGATCCTGGCAAAAGCCAGGTTCAAGTAGCTGGCTCAAGGCTGACTCAGCCTTCCCTCCTTCCGAGGTTGGTAAAACGAGTACCCAGTTTCCTGGGGGTGTAGATGACTGGGGAAGGCAATGGCAAACCACCCCCAAGAAAACGTCGTGATGCACCATCCCCCCCATGGGTCAGTAATGACTCGGTGCTTGCACACGGGACTACCTTTACCTGTCAGGTAGCAATTTTCCCCAGGCCAGTTTGGCTAGAATCCTGACGGTGTTTTGCTGTCTTCTGGGCGTGGATTAAGGGTCATTGTGTGTGGGGGGGGGAGATATTTGTGAATTTCCTGCATTGTGCAGGGGGTTGGACTAGATGACTCTAGAGGTCCCTTCTATCCCCATGATTCTATGAGCTCCTTGCACTCGTGACTGAATGTCGTCTACCCTTATAAACACAGCAATTAATATTCAGTGCCGAATTCTCAGGCCCCACGGGGCTTCCAGTTTTCTTGAGGGAGGAGGGATTTTCTAGTCTTTATGGCTGGAAACGTCACCTTTTAAAATATCTGGAATATAAATCTCAGAAGCTAGGAGGATGAATGAACTAGGGGAGATTTGCATAGTCTTTCCCCCTGCTGAATCACTCAGCAGCAGCAGAATAAATTATACAAAAATCAAGAAATATATGCAAATGTGCACGGTTTATGCAGACAGTGGAATTCCAGCTTTCCTTGGTACAGAATTTGGGTTACCCTGATGTAGAATTCTGAGCCCCCCACCGCCCAGCCCCATTTTTAGTACAGATTATACACAACTCTGCCCACAGTACTTGCTTTTCCCGTTCCCATCTGTAGTAACATTGACAATTTGGGGTTATTTTATTAGTATTCTTTTCTCTCTTTTTTTGGCAAATGATTTTAAAAAGACACACCCCTTTCTGTCCACAACAAACAATTTCAGTGTTCATAACTTCGCTGTTTGGCTTCCTGTAGGCACATCCCTGCTCCCCACTCCAAAGGACCACTGGCACGGGCAAAAATGCTGAGAAACAGGGCAGCCCCTTGCCTCGGAGGCTGAGCCGAACAAAGTACATTCCTGATCTTCCGGTCAGAGCAGCTCTCCTTCCGTCACCCTTAAGCGTGCTTTCGCTCCCCAGGAGAATGTCCAGCACCCAGCCCGGCCTCTGTAGGCTTCATCGTGATTGGCACAGGTGCTTCCATGAAGCACCCTTGCTGCACCTACAGGCACAGTTGCTAGCCCGGATGGGGCTCTGTTGTACATCCAGTGCATCCTGTTGGAAGTCCCCTAGCTCTGCTGTATCTATTAGAGGACTCTCCTCTCGCCCCCTCTCCAACACCTTTGCTCATCCGTGGCTGATCCAGGTGTTAGCTGCAGTCCGACGTGCCCTCCTAGCTGTGTGGGGTGGAACACTCATTCCCACTTCCCCCCTCCAGGCTGTGGGCTATACCACGCTTTCTTCAAGTTCGTCTGCATTTAAGAAGGGCCCAAGCCTTTTGGCATCTCCCTCGGGGGCCGCCGCACATTGCACAAGCATCCCGTGCACAGACTGGCTGCGTTTGGTCCACATGAAGCTGAGGCGCTTGGCGTAGCTGTAACAAGCATTGGCCGAGATGTCGCCCATGTCCAGGGAGCTGCTGCGCTTTGTCTTGGCGGGGACAGGTGACCTCCAGGCCACTCCCCCCATCCCGTCCCCCGTCCTGTGCTCAGGCCCTTCTGACCGAGCAGCCTTGACTCGCACACGCCGGTGCTTGGGGCCCCGTTCCTTGGGGGGTGTCCGCTGGGGCAGCAGGCCATTTGGGTGCCCACCATTGGTCTGTGAGTAGACATTGGTGACCTTGGGCAGGCTACCATGGGCGCTACTACAGACCTTATACTTCACCATCATGACCACCGTGAAAACCAGCAAGGTGACCACAATGATACCACCCACAATCACCGTCAGTGTCCCGCCCAGGAAGTGGGCATGTAGTGAGTGGCAATCTGGGTAGGCCTCCCCTGTGGAAAACTGAGTGCAACCCAGCAAGTGTGTGGCTGCCAGGGACGTGGCCGTGTCATCAAAGATGGCCAAGACGCACAGGTCATAATCCGCACTGGGCACGAGGTGCTTCAGAACAAAATGGCGGCTGCTGGCGGGGATGATTCTGCCGGGAAAGAAAGATGGAATCAGTCGATACCTCTGTACCAACCAACCACACATTGCCACCCCTTCTTCCTTTTGAATTTGCATTTACTCTCTTCCCTCTGACAGGAGCAAATTCCCCCTCCACACCGTAACAAATTAAAACTTTCTCCTATAATCATGCATACATAGACACCAGCTCTCTTCTCTACATGACTGGGGAAGTTGTTTCTGAGATTTTGGGTGCCCAGATTGCCTCTATGTTTGAGCTGTCCTTGGGTAGGAAAACTTTGATATCTTTTGACAAAGCTTTCGAGAATCACAGTTCTCTTCGTCAGATGCGTCACACGTCTGACGAAGAGAACTGTGATTCTCAAAAGCTTATGCTACAGTAAAGTTGGTTAGTCTTAAAGGTGCTACTGGACTCTTCAATTCTGCTACTACTGACTAACAAGGCTAACTCCTCTGGATTTTTGACAAAGGATGTAGGAACTGTTTGGTTCCTCTGTTGGTGTTAAGCAAGCAAACCTTAACGTCCCACACCATACAAGCACGCATCTCCCGCAACACCAAATGTGATCATGTTCTGTATTCATTGACTCTGAACTTCTGAAGCTGTTTATCCTCCACCCTCCACTGGCTTCATATCCAAGACGTCCCTTTTGGTAGATGAGATACTAGAGAAATACAATTGCCCCTACATGTGTTATCAACAATACAAAATACACTTCAGCAGCTGCAGGGTGTGTGACATGCCAGCCTATATTCTGCATAGGACCTTAGTGTTTATGCGTGTGTGTTTACGTGGAAGTGCATGCTGCGTATACAGCAGGCATCCACCACCATCTCCTTCTCAGAGATTTCATGTTCAAAGTGTCAGTTTTCAATCTTTGGCAACCTGGAGGTCTCTATTTTCATATAATGTTTTTTGTAGGCCCGCATGCCCTCCCCATCTCTGGTACCTGCCATGTGCCAGCCAGCTCCCTGCATGTGCCCCGTGGAGACCTCTGGTATCCTCAAAACAGTACACATCAGCTTTGCTTTAAAAACAAGCATATATAAATGTTTGACTTGTCTGAACATGACCTACGAGGTCAGATCTGACAGGGTAGCTGATTCCAGAGGGCTGCAACTCTAAAAGCCCTGACTCGAGTCCTAATCAATTTCACCCCTGGATTGAAAGAGACTGAAGAAAGCAAGAAATAATTTAATTTCTAGCCAAAGGCCAGCTGAACAGAGGTGAAAGTAGGAAAATACAAGCATCAAACAAAATCTGAACTTTGGGTATTTAATTGAATACAGCCAGTGGCTATTATTGTCTGTGGCGAAATCCTTTGCTTTAGAAAATAGGATGAAAACCAGTTTCACTTTATGCTTGAAGTAACTGTGTTGACCGTGTTAGGACTGTACCTCTTTGGGGCTACTCAATCAATTAGAATTTCTAGCACTGAGCAATTGGATCCCAGCAGCCAATCAGCACATTTTCTGCAGCTACTTGACTGCAGTCATTAACAGCAAGATGATTTCCCACTTTTTGAAAGGGGGGAACATGCTTCTGCCGGCTTCCCTGGCGGTCAAGAGTCCCTGCCCCATTCCTAGAAAACTGAGCGGGCTCCTTTTCCACATTAGCCAGATGGGCATGAGAGGATCTCACTCTGTCTTGGCAAAGGACTTACGGGCTACCTGGAATACCCTTGTGGTCCCCAGATCACAAATCGAGAAACACAATCCTTCAGGGAGGGAGCTTAAGGAGAAAAAACAGGCAAAATAGTAGGGGTGCCATTCCCCCGCCTGGGGCGGGGATCCCCTGCTCCCACCCTTCCCCCCCGCACCCACTTACTTGGCTGTCAGGGGGCGTGCTCCCTGGGGCGCAATCCCTGGGTGACGCGGCACATTCCCAGGCAGCGCCACACACTCCCACACCCACCGCGGCCCAAGTTGTGCCCCACAGTGGGCCACTCAACCTCCCAGGGAGCGCCCTTTGACCCATGGGCCGCCCTTTGGCCCGTGTGATGATGTCACTTTCCAGAAGTGACATCATCATGCAAGCCAGGAGCTCGTGCACATTATGCACGTGCGCAAAGAAACAACCCAAGGAACCAAGAAAAGTACATGCCAAGCTCCCTATCTCCCGGTGGAGGACTCAAGGGATCTGGTAACCCTACAAAATAGGGATAGCAATTTAGGCAGGTGCTGGGATAAAAAAAATAGGGACTCTCCCAGGTCAGTAGCAGCAGCTGAAGTCCAGCAATGCAGGATAACTACTGACCTCAGGAGTGGAGAACATCTGCCTGGGCCTGTAGCCTCTAGTCTGGCCCTGGTGGAGTTTAAGCTGTCCTGGGGAAGCACTGTGAGAGCGGCATGGGAAAGGCCTTACATGGTCTCAAGAGGTGTAAGGATGTTTTAGGTTAGCACCTACAGTTGCCATCCTCCAGGCTAGCAGGGCTTAGAGACCCTCCAGAATTACAGCTGATCTCCAGATGACAGAGATCAGTTCCCCTGGAGAAAATGGCTGCTTTGGAAGGTAGACTCCATGGCATTGCACCCAGCTGACACCACTCCCTTCCCCAAGCCCCACCCTCTCCAGGCTCCACCCCCCAAAATTTCCAGGGATTTCCTAACCCACAGTTGGCATCCTGACCTCATTGGGGTGCACGACAAGAGGATGATAACACTGACCTCATCTCTCCCCTCCATGTGTGTGCATGCACATATACCCTCCTCCGAAATGCACTGTAGCAGTTCTAGGCTGTGAGTCTCAGAGGGAAGGGTCCAGCTGTCAGGGCTCCAAGGCCCAGCTGCTGTCCCAACTGCTGCCAAAATCCAGGGAAAGAAGGGCGCAGGAGAGATTGCAGGAGGGACTTTGGGAAGAGAGCACAAAGCTGTTCCTCCGCTGAGAAAGGAACCCATGAGAGATACTGACTATTCAGGTTCTGGCTTGTTGCAAGTCTGTGCGTTATCCTCGTTGTTTTATCTTTTTGCACCTCGGTTTCTGTATCTAGGAGAGTGTTCAGTGGAGAATGTGCAGGCAGCCCGCTTCCAAGTGGATAGAGGGTATTAATCCGAATACTACTTCTGCTGAGACGTTGGCCAGAGCTGGTATCCGGCCCTGCCAATCCCCGATGCTGGCTCTGTTGCAGCCCCCAACAGGACACACCCCATCGTCTAGGATACTTAGCAGCAGCATGCTTGGGAAGCAGAACAAGAGGGGGTCTCCTTAGGGAGATTTGGAGTTGTCTCGCTAATGGTTCAGCCCCAATTTATATTTTTATTCCAAGGAGTCGTTCACTCCTGTATCTTTACATTAATTGAAACTCTACTGGCCTCTTGTACACTGGACAAAGACAGAAATGCCTCTGAGTCTGTGCAGAGTGTCTTTGTCTCACTACTGAATGAGTGCATCCAGTCTCTCAGTACACCTAAGGCAGGATTCTCTTTAAATTACACTGCCTGTTGTCAACTTCCTATTATGGACTGAGTGCCTGCTCAGAAGGTGGAAGAAATTCTGTTTTGTGCCTGCTGGGCTCCCGTTCAGCACTGGGAGAAAAGATGGGAGGGACTGAGGAAAAGGGAATTGGGACATGGGGAAGCGAAAATTACTCATAAAAAGGAAATGAACACAACATATACATTAAATAAAGAGTTTAGATGGTTTAAAGGGGAATTAGGCAAATTCGTGGGGGGAATGTACAACCCTCCATGTTCAAGGGCAGCATACATCTAAATACTAGGAACAAACAATGGAGGAGGTCTGAACAATATTTACATGAATAATAATAATAACATTCAATTTATATACCGCCCTTCCGGACAACTTAACACCCACTCAGGGCAGTTTACAAAGTATGTTATTATTATCCCCACAACAAGCACCCTGTAGAGGTGGGAGGGGCTGAGAGAGCTCTGAGAGAGCTGTGACTGACCCAAGGTCACCCAGCTGGCTTCAAGTGGAAGAGTGGGGAATCAAACCCAGTTCTCCAGATTAGAGTCTTGCGCTCTTAACCACTACACCAAACTGGCTCTCACCAAACACAAGAAGATGCCTTATAGCGAGTCCAGCCATTGCTGTATCCAGGTCGGTATTGCCTAACCTGACTGGCAGCTACTCTCTAAGGTCTCTGGTGAAGGTTTTTCACCTGGCCACCTTCCTGATGCTTTTCACTCAAAAGGCCAGAGACTGGACCTGGGACCTTCTGCAAGCAAAACTGGCTCTGCCTCTGGGACCAAGGCTTCAGCCCTGTTGCCTTGCTTTTGGACTTCCAGAAACATCTCTTTGGCCACTGGGGCTAGACAGATACTTGCCTTGCAGCTGCACATCTCCCCTTAGTAGAGCAGCTACAATCCGGGGCAAGTTTTGTTCCACCACAGGCAGGGCCGGTGCGCCCATTGAGGCAGGTCCAGCCCCCACCTTGAGCACTGAGGCGCCAAAAGGGGGTGCCCGGGGCGGGGGGCGCATGCTGCGGAGGGATGGGAAGCCGCTTGTGCACCACCCCAGCCGCCTGCCATGCCTGGCCCACATCTGCTGCAGCCTGCCAGCCCTCCCGTCCTGCTCTGCCGTCGCCACCAACACACGCCCCTGGCTGGGTGCAGCAGCCGTGGGCCAGGCAAAGCAGGCGTCCAGGGCAGCGTGCAGAACCTCCCCAGCTACCCGCCGTGCCCGACTGGGAGCGCGGGCAGCCTCCGCACGCCGTCCTAGCCACCCGCCGGCCAATGGGTCCAGCTTGCTACGTGATGACATCACATGCAGTGACATCATCATGCAGTCTGGGGCTCACGCACATAGGGACAGCCTTGGGCGCCAGAAACCCTGGCGCCGCCCCTGACCACAGGGCACCTGTGTGTAAGGGAAGGGGAGATTCTATTCCAGGTGGTTGTGAATGCGGGACCAGGGGAAGTGGTCACTCTGGAATAATTGAGGGATATTCCAGTCAGTGAATAGAATAAAGTGATGTACCTTCTTGGAACTGTACTGTTTCATACTACTGGTGGTGGGTTCTTCTGTGTGTAGGGGGAGCCTCTCTGCATGTAGAAAGTTCACATCAGGGAGGGTGGTTAAGCCTAACCTTCTCCCTGCAGCAGAATGAGTGTGGTGTAATGTTTAAAGTACTGGATTAAGACTGGTAATACCTGGCTTCAAATTCTCAGTTGGATTTGAAAGCCAGCTAGGTGACCTTGAGCCTGTTGATTATTTTCAGTCTGATCTACCTTGCAGGGTTCCTGTAAAAATGCAACAGAGCAGGAAAGAACCATGTACGCTGCTCACAGAAAAGTAGAATACAAACATTAATGTGGAGATAAATAAGGCTGGTTGATTTTAAATCAAGGAAGTGTCCAACATTTCAATCACCAAGAAAAAGGGTTGACTTTTAAATCAGTGATTGAAATCGCATTCCCCATTTTGAAAATGCATCCGTTTCCTTGACCCTACTACTTGCATAAAATGGTGACTGCAGAGTGCTAATTCCAGAGGAGTCGCCGTGTTAAGTCTCTCGCCGCAAAAATAAGCAGGAGTCTTGTGGCTCTTTAAAGATTAGCTGCCCTTTTATTCTAGCATAAACTTGTGGTATAGCCTGTTTTATCTAGTCCACCAACGCTTATGCTAGAATTTGAAAACGTCGTTTGCCTTTAAGAGTTTATTTTCTGTCTCCACACCCTAATACGGTACAGGCCATGGCTCAGTGGAAGAGAGCGTGCTTGATAGCAGGTCTCAGGTTCTATGCCTGACATCTCGTGTTAAAAGTGCTCAGGTCGCCCGTCTTGGAAAAGACAAAGACCTCTCTCTGCTCACATAGACAATGAGGGCTTATGTCAACCTTGATACATGGCAGTGGCACGATTCCTGAAAAAGCATGCTTGTTATGACCCAAATCTATAATGGAATAAAGCCTTTATGGAGCCTAGGAGCATAATCCCAAACCTTCTGGTCATGGAAGTCTGCATATTCTGCAGGATTGGAGAGACAGATTTCTGGTTTTGCTATCAAAGAGTACGTACAAGGATGCAAAACTAGGGGTTGCATCCAAAATATGACTGGATGGTGGTGGTGGAGCATGTCCTTAAGTCATAGCTGACTTATGGCAACCCCTGGTGGAGTTGGTGGTTTGCCATTGCCTGCCTCTGCAACCCTGGTCTTCGTTGGAGGTCTCCCATCCAATTACTAACCAAGGCTGATCCTGCTTAGCTTCTGAGATCTGACAAGATCAGGCTCACCTGGGCTATCCAGTTCAGGGTAGATGACTGGATATTGCACTATTATTGTGCTCTAGCAATCATTCACAGTTGGATTCTTCTATATGGACAAGACAGTTGCAAATGATTGCTACAGGATGCCAAGAGCACGCTATCCAACAACATGCCAATGCAATCTAAAGCTGCGAGACTCTACATACTTAACCAGAAATAAGCCCCATTGAACAAAAAGTCATGTTCTCTGTAAGGAAACATGCATTGGCCAGGGTTTGGAAATGTCTGGAAAGATCCACAATGAAGGCAAACTTGCACCTGCTCAGGAAATGGAAAGTAATTTCCACGTTGTCTGGCTGATTGGGCTATTAAAGTCCATAGTTTGGGACTTAGTTTGCAGAGCTAGGATAGTTGAAGGTCATAAAACAAGGCAGTATTATCCATACAGTCTTGCTGGCAAGGGACCGAATAGTCTGTCCTGAATCCCAAGCACCTTGCTAGTATCTGTGTCCAGCAGGAAGCTTAAGATAATGAACACAATACATGATTTGTGCCATCTATTGTGCTTAGTCTCGGAAGTCAGACATTTTATCCTATCCTATCGGGTTTCCCTCTTTGCAGATAAAAGCAAACTTACTCAGTGCGTTTGATTGAGGGTTATGATTCAGTTTTAAGAAATCATAAGGGTAGATTAAATCCAGATTTCTTTTTAAAATCAAGGTGTTTTTTAAAAGAGAAACTAAACTACAATTAACTTTTTAAAAACCACCTATTTCTATCCAACCTGTTTGCCTGACATGCAGGGAGATGTGAGCATTATCCCATAGGGAAGCATCAAAATAAGCAGCTGCCCTTCCCTTATACCGGGGCGTTTTAGAAGATGGAAACTATCAGACCCTTCTGAATATAGATACTGGCTTTTGCAAGTATATAGTAGTAGTAGTAGTAGTAGTAGTAGTAAAATTAATAACATACAGATTTCCATGGAGAGGAATATTTATATGTCCCTTATAGTGCAACAATTGGTGTTCCAAGCACTTCATGTGCACAAGCATGTACCCAACCACCTATGCATGGAAGGCACATAGATTTTCCTGTGTTCCTCTCTGTTCCTACAGTCCCTTCTCACTCTTGGAATTAGGGTTGCCAGCCTCCAGGTAGTGGCTGCAGATGTCCTGGAATTACAACTAGTCTCCAGGCCACGGAGATCAGTTCACCTGGAGAAAATGGCTACTTTGGGGGGTGGACTCTATGGAGTTATGCCATGCCAAGGTCCTTTCCCTCTCTAAAACCCACTTTCTCCAGGTTTCACCCCCCAGATCTCCAGGAATTTCCCAACTTGGAGCTGGCAACCCAACTTGGAATGAATGGAAGTGCAAGACCCATACAGGGGAATAGCTGCATGGGTTGTGGGGAGGGATATGAAAACACAAGAGGAAGAAATTGCCTCCTCCCCTCAACACAGCTGTGTTTGTGGAAGAGGAAAGAGCAGCAACTTCATCCCCTTCACTCCAGACCCTCCCCTCCCCAACCTTTTTAGCTGTTCCTTCATGCAGGTCCCATAACTCTAGAAGCAACCTTTCTGGAGGTCAGAAGGGGCTGCAGGAGCAGTAGTCAGAGGGTGCAAGAAAACTCCACCTTCTGTGGTTGTATGTAGGCCATGTGCTTGTGGCCATCATAACAGCAACTCTTGGGTAGGCCGGTATTATTATTATTTGTATTGCATGGGGGTGGGGGGGGAGCTGTGTCTTGTAGTGATGAGTTTGCCTTAGGCCACCTACTGACTCCATTATAGAAGTGAGATTCGAACTTTGGACCTTCTTATATGGAGCCCAGTCTTATGGCTGTAGTGACTTTGGCATACAGGAACACCTATCTTCCAGCCATCAGGTGGGTAGCTGACCCACCTGCCATGCACCTAAGCCAGACAATTGGCAGACTGCAAACAGAGCCATTTGGGGCCAGAATATATTCTGTGCTGCCAGCAGCCACCCAGCTCATTCCTTCTCTCCAGACTCCAATTTTTGGCTCTGCATTTACAGTGCTTCTTGAGCGGCATCCTTGCCCCAAATTCTCTGCTTCCTTAACCATGAAAGGGTGGCTTGCACAAAAAAATACTGTCAGGAGTAGGGGGTGGGGTGAACTCATGGCCGAGGTGCTAGAGTGAATCAAATCAGTTGAGTTTGGAAATCACGCAACCTCTTGGGTAGTTTTTTTTTTTAATCAGGTAGTAATTAGAGCCTGGAGGACTCTTCCAGATTCATACCTGGAGACTGGTTGGTATATGAAATGGGATAGGGAAAGATCTGTGTATATACTCTATGCATTAAAAACAAAAAAGAAGACAATGGGAATTCTGAATGAAGAAATCTTAATTCTGTAAATGAAGCTGATCTGCATACACCTGTCTTGCATAATTGTACTTCCTGCTGAGAAGAGCGACATTCAAAGCACACCCAAACACACACATACACACCATGAAAATTCAGCTTAGCTAGTGCCCCCTCTCCTGGAAACTTGAGATTTTCCTGTTCATTGCTTTCCAGTTCAGTCTTTGCAGCCTCAAAGAACTCGAACCTTGGTTTGACAAAGAGGGCTTGAAGGGCAAGGCATTTTGACTCTCTTCATTGAATAACTCTTACCCCTGGCAAAGGGCTCTTGCATCCCTTCCTTCCTAAGTGCAGCCAGTAGAACTTAGGTTGGAG